>NC_136484.1:86859915-87459915 GCF_053919585.1 Euprymna scolopes | reverse complement strand
AAGTATCCGTTCAAGGATGGGTAAAATTAATCCTTTGAACAGAAAAGTTTTGCACAAATGCTATGTTTTCTTACGACGATTAAAGTCAATATATAATAATACTTAATCTTATATCTATAATACATATTTTAATTTTAATCGAAATCTAATATAGGATGTTAATTCTGAATATGTCTTACGTACGAAGTTTAATCTTATGAGATCTTTCAGAAAATCAAATTCAGAATATATTGCTTAATGCATGAATAATGCATATTGAAAAAATTTCAATGTTCATAAGATGTTTCTGAATTTTTGAAATAAGGATTGGTTATTTGTATTATTATTCATCTGACTACTGTTTTCGTCTTGAGTGTGATTTTCACAACTTTTCGGTCGATATAACCTCCGACCTTCTTCAGGTGTCGAAATCGGGAATGTTTCTGTCGAACTTGGAAATTTGGAATGAATTTAGAGCGGAACCTTTTATTTACTTCACGGGGGTAGCGTGCTCTTGTTCCGTTAGCTATGACTGGATAGAGGTCCTAAGTAATTCGCAAATCTATATTTCGGTCGCCCACACGGAGGATTGAACCTTCAACCTTCGGAAGAATATCACTTTTACAATTGATTTCTCCCAGTACTCTATCCCTATCTAAGAAGCATGCATTTAGGACACATACACAATACACACACACACACATACACAATACACACACAATACACACACATATGTGTGTGTTGTGTATATGTCCTAAATGCGTACCCTCTTCTCATGCCTACTGTTTGCTCAGCGTTATGTGTATGTGTATTTGTGTGTTCATCTTTAATTGAATCTTGAACAGTATCAATTAATATTAATAGCATAATCTGTAAAAATGTTCACAAACATTAAATAAATTTCTATTACAGTCGAAACGAATAAATCTATATAGGGATAGTATTTGTTTTATTTTAATTTCTCGGGGGTTATTGTGCTTTATGTAAATAAAAAACACACTGTTCTATGATAAAATATCATGCAGTGTACATAAATTAAAATTAAGATCACACAACATCAAAGTAGGAATTCGTAAACAAAAGTATATTTTTTTCTTATCATTTTTCGAGTGTGCAGATAACGTTGTAACTAAACAGTGATACAGCTTACAGGTGAGTATCAAATAACATAGTGTATCAACATTTAGTTTTTGACTTGTAATTATCCAGCGCTTAATGTCCTACTTAACTCATGCTGAGAATTATATGCATATTTTGATAAATTGAATTACATGCAAAAATCATATTGAAAATTCCAGCAAATTGTTGTTTGATGAAGAAGATATTGCCGTCTTGTCATCTCACAATAAGAACATTTTTGTCCCAAAGGTTTATTCTGACTTAGAAATGCAGAAAAAATTTCAACTGTCGACAATAAATAAAAACTACACAAAGCAAAAAAAAAAAACAATTCAAAGGTTTATATAAGAGACACGTTTTTGTCATTATTTCTTTGCAAACAGATGTAAATTATTATAATCACAATTAAAGATATATTATTAATTTATGGCGATATTTTAAGTTTAAGTATTTAACTTTTATACTAAATACAATTTTAATTTTTTTAAATGTTCTGGTTTATAATACTTTCCTAAAAAAAGATAATTGATTTCTTTAGCCCTTCCACGAATAAAATTGTTTGCAATTGTTTGCAAAATATAAATAAATTATGCTTGTAAAATATGGAATTGAAAAATTAAATTTTACACATATAAAAATGTTATAGTTCTAATAATACACAGTAAAACTTAATTTTGTTCGCCAATTATTTATGAAAAATATTGGCGTCTGTTCTTAACAAGTACATTTTAAACTGTCTTCATTTATTACATATTTAATCCTCCTCGATGGTTTCATTTTTCTTAATTATATTTCAAATGATGGAAAGGAATCTGCTTTCTCACGACCAGGAGGCCTTCTAATGTGACTCATCAAACCCGGATTTTATTTAAAAAGAGATGCAACTTTCGCACACACCAGTTCTTGCCTGAGTTGTAATTGACTAATCGACACATGTTTTGATAGTCTTCGCCAATTGCTGGATTTGTTTCAAATTACTTGTAGTCTTAAACTTAAAATACGTTTAATTACTGGATACAATTTAAATATACTGGGTAAACATGTTCCTTAAAATTACCGAATTTCTTAAAATACAAAATAAACTCCCCTTTCTTTGATTAAAATTTAAATGGGTTTCAACATTTTCTTTTGTTTATTTTGCGCGTTTATTTTATGCATGTCTTTTGGAGATAAATCCCCAAACAAATCATCATTTACAAAAGTCAAATCAATAAATTACGCCAGAGTCCAGACAATACAAACGTGGCTAATATATTGATTTTTTAATACCAATTCATACACGCATATGTGCGTGTGTAGTTAGAATTACAGCCAACGTACTTGATAAATAAGTATATTTTATTTTCATATAAGGTAGTACAACATTATTGTGACATTTGCGTTAGCGCTTAACATCCATTGAAAGAAAATGAAATGTTTTACTTTATTTTATTCAGAACCAAATAGATACCCATCTCTGGACGAGTAAAATTAATTCACCAAACGGAATCATTTTACACCGCTTTTATGTACCTTTAATATTGAGTCTAAAATCCTTAATTCAGTTTTGACTAAAGTCCATTGCATAACTTTTATTGTAGAAAATGTTTAACATTTAAGATTATCTTAAAAAGAATATTTCAATTAAACTAACATTTAAAAATATCTATGAATTTAGTAAGAAATACGAAAATTTTTTTGATAAAGTTCAGTGTAAAAATACACAGAGAATCTCATTTGTTAATGTGAAAACAGTAAGTTTGTCTCGGGTTTAAAGCCATACATTTACCGGAAACAATTTCAATAAGTGTTATTTTACCTTCTTCACACAATTCTTGAAATGAAATTTTACAAAATGTATAAAAAAAAAGTAATAACAGTGACTGGAGATATAATCACATGATAATCGTGGACAAACTCGTTCTTTTTTCTGCTATTATATCATTGATCTATAAACAATATGTTGACTTTTGTTTGGTTTATTTGTTAAATCTTTGTATTCGAGTCATACTTTTAGAAAATTATTATTTTAAGTGATCTATTGAACCGAATCTACTAATTCAATTTCACTCACATTTACTATTGTAAAAATTATTTTATGAACTTACTATTTATTGTGTTATACAGATTGGCCTGAAAAAAAAAATGGATCATCATCGGTCGGGCTACAGCAGGTGGTTGAAGAACACTCTTTTCAAAATATTTAGTTATAGAAGATAAGTTTTGTTTCCATCTATTATCTCCATTTTACTTGTTTGTCCATGAGGCTAGAGTTAGATATGAAATCGGTTTTTAAAATGGGTAAATTCCACCCCACCCAAAGTCAGTTTGGACTGATCAACAATTATTTTAGTTCTGGAGGAGTTCTCCTTTTCTCACCGAGAACAAAACGGATACAATAGAAAAACTAGGTACAACTACTATCTATAGATATATCGGAATACGTTACTTTAGTGCGATTGTTTTTCCTTCAAACTTACTGTGTTTGATTTCCTTTCAAAGTAGACGCATTATTATTAGTTTAAAATATCGAGTATATACAGACGCGAAAGAAGAGCCTTATAAACAAATTTCATAAGAAATATATTATCACATTGCAACTATTGTTTGCACCATAATGGCTCATATATTATTATATATGGCTAGTAAATATGAAATCATAACTAGGGCGATGACAAGAGAATATTCTTTTCGTTATTTTGACTCTCAAGTATATATCAGTTTATATCTTATATGTTTTTAGATAGAGTGATGTGGTTCTCGGTTGATTAACTGTGTCTGTATCGGATATATACTCGAGAGTCAAAAAAATGGTAAAAATATGCTCATGTCATAGCCCTAATCATAACGGCTTTATAACAATATGGAACATCAGATTTCAAGAGGCTGCCATGCACACTTGCAGGTTCAAAATTCCAAAAAATAACTTCGGTCATTGTCCTAGGTCTTCACAGTGTAAACATTCAGTTTTCACTCCAAAGTCATGAGTTCAAATCTGGTCGTAAGACTTGAAATAGTTCATTTTCAGATTATCAACACAAATCTTAGAAAAAAACATATTTATGTACTTGTTATGAGTTACATTTCATTTCACAATAAATGTAAGTTTAGATTCCAGTTTACAACATTAATAGAATCTCAAATCGACCCTCGATCTTACATGCGTCGACAAACATCAGCAAGTATTAAGACATCAAGTAGAGAACATTTTTCTAGCGCATTCTGTTGATTTCAACAGGGGTTAGCTGGAATAATTTTAGGAAGTAAATCTTGACCAACTTCCCATTTGAATGACTTAACAATGTTTAATACGAGATAATGGCATAGAGCATATGCTCCTTATCTGATCGTCGCCCAAACCAATTCAATTTGGATCATAAAATCCAGGAATATGTAGCAAGGGCAAACAGAAAACAAAATCCTAATCGAATTAAATAGTAAAGTATTTCCCCTGTGTTGCTTTCTCAAATTTTATAAACAAAGCAGAGAAGGAAAAAAAAATATCTGACCGTTAACTACAATTCTTCCTCAGACCACAGGTACAAAGAATCTCATAAATCTCCCCAAATTATTGGTTCTTTTCCAGAATTCTCCTCATATCAAAATATAAAAAGAATAAAGATCGTTATAATGTACGTACCAGTGACGAAAAGAAAATATCATATTTCAAAAATCACCTAAATTAATAAAGTAGTTGTATTTTTTAAGCGACTAGGGATAATTCATAGGAATTACAACACGCAAGTTTAAATTATTGAGTTATCTCCCTTTGTTTCTGGTTTGTTTTCGAAGATTATTTTTAAAATGACTGAAAATACCACCGCTCTTCGCTTACTCTTAAATTTTATTTTTTATTCAAAATTAAACTACTTGATAAATTTACATAATTTTGGGAATACGATTTTTTTTAGTCATGGTGATGTAGTACATCATACAGATTTTTTTCTTTATTTTTGTTATTTTAATCTAGAATTATTCTATTTTAATCTAGAATTATTCTATTTTAATCAGGAATTATTCTAGACAATACTTAGATGTTCTCATGAAGCAGAAAAATGTGTTCTTGTAAATCAAGAAAATATGCTCTAAATCCGAATGGGAAAGATGTTTTTATTAAATCCGAAAAATAACATTATATAAATCTATGTCATATATAGCGGTAGGATAATGAACAGCGTCGACTCTGGAAAAGCTTTTAGATATAAATAAAAAATGTAACTGTAAAAAAGAAAGAAAAGGAATCAAGTGTTTATCACATGAAAATATATTCATAGCTACAGTCTCCGTTGTGTCATTCAGAAAAGCTTTAGCTGGTGAAATACATTTTCAGAATGTGATGCGATTTTGGAAAATCGATAATGAAATATTAGAAAGCTTATTAATCTTACAATAGGATTTTATACTAACCTGACACACACGTACATCAAACATGCAAGAAAACACATAACTCATTTATTTTTATTAGTTTTCAAAATAATTTCCTCTGCTCAAACAATTTTTCAGAAATGTAAAATATTAATAAATACGTATTAACAACAGCATTAGACACACTTTTTGGCCTTTTGTCTCGGGGCCAAGTGTGGTATCTGTTGTGCTACTACACTTCATTGTGTTTGCCCTCGGCCAGTAAAGTAGAAATCCTTCTTCACTGAGGCAATTTTAAATTTGGTCCCAATCTAAAGTTTCTATTTTTGAAGTTGTATTTTCCACACAAAAGAAAACTAATATTTTGCCTGAATCTGCCTTCATGGTGAAGCAAACGTAACATAATGTCTTCGCTGAGAATACATTCGTCCTAAACCTAAACTCAGTCTTTATACTTTTATTTGGTGATGCAACAATATTAACGCTTATTATCTACCCACGCAGGTAAAGTTAGACACAAATGCGGTTTATATATGGTTATCCTGCTATACATAACGAGCACGATGGATGGGACAAAATTAAAACTTGCTGAAAGCAACAAAGTTCTCCTCCTCTGACTGAAGACAAAACAGATACTACGCATTGAATTTAAAAAAAATAAAATATAAGATGTAATTCATTTACAAATATAATTTATAAAACTGATTATGTTTATCTGCCTCCATTTTTTAGACGTATCCCCTTCGAGACGCAATCGGTATGTGGACTAAATGTGTTCTTTGAATGCATGAACAAATATGTAGATTGATATATTAAAGTCGGTTCATTTTTAACTATTTCTTATCTATTTGAAGATAGCTCAAACGATAACGATTAAGACTGACCCCTATATGCTTTGGTTTCGATTCTAGCTGCTGACACCCAAGTCATATATTTTTAAAATTTTAAATGAGCACTTTATATTGGGTACAATGTAATATATAATAATCGATAGAGAATTGATTCTATAATGATAATTACGAAATTAGTATGAATTAAAATATCAGATTTAAACGTATTTAATGACCGGGCAAACGCCAAACGCCCAGAAAGTTAGACATAAGTCTCTGAAAAGTGTGGGAAGTAGTGGGTCGGTGGTTATCCTCTGTCTATACTATTTCTGCAGTTACCACAATACCACATTTACTCTCAGGCCTACCCCAAGAAGACTTGTCTTATTAAATGTAATGAGGAACAAAGTTTGAGCAATACAACAGAAGACGAATAACTAAAAAAAAAAAAAAATAGCAAAATGAAAAAAAAAAAAGAAAAAATTTGTGGACGAAGGATGTAGAGGGGGAAAGAGGGGTGATGGGTGGATATGGTAAAAGTTTGACAACAGAAATACACGAGAGGAGGAGAAGAAAAAAAAAACTAGAAGTAGAAAAGTTTAACGGGAACATAATGAGTTTTACAAATGAGGTGCGGTTGAGACTTGAATAAAAAGAATTGAAAGGAAACAGAGAAAATATTGGCAGATGTAGAAGTGAAAAAAGAAAAGGTGTTGAGTTGAAAACAAAGAATATGAAAATAGAACTGCCAATGTCTGTGCCATTGAAATAAGAAGCAGAAGAAAGGATTGTATTCGAGAGGTTCTGCTTTTATCGACAAGCAACATCTTAATCAACAATCAGTTTCTTAAGATGATTGAACCGACAACCTGTGCCCACTCCCTATTCTCCGAGGAAGAAGACGAGCAACAAAAAGACGCAATATTTATAAAAAATATAAATTGTCAATATGTCCCTATACACCAATTTGTCAATATTTGTTAAAAGAATTATACGTCAAACAATAACAACGATATAAACCAATATGTTTAGGCAGGTTAATTTTAAGTTTTGTGTTTATTCTTTAATTATTTTAAGTTTTGTGTTTAATACTTTAATTATTAACATAACACATAAGCAAGAACGGAAGTGTCGTCACCCCATCCTCCAATAAAACTTTATAGAATCTTTCCAAAATTTTAAATTCTTTTAATAACGCAATCCATTTTTTGATCAAATAATAAAAACATATTAATGTCAATTGAGAAGTTAACTTAACTTTTTTTACACAAAAAGTTTCTTAACTTGAAGTTTTACCTTTTTTTAACCTATAAAATAAAAGAATTCAGTTCAACAAAAAAGAAAAAGAAAAAATAATTTGTAAATGCCAGCCTTCATTAATAGTAATCCGAAGATCAGCTTTTGGGTTGGAGCAACAGTGTAGTATCTGCGGAAGGAAAGAGATCCTTCTTGACTGAGGCAATTTAAATTTTCCCCCATCCAGAGTGCTTTGTTTGGATGTGCTAGATAATCCCTACATAAATAAACTGATCATACTCTCCTGTCTATTTTAGTCCACATGGGGAGGCAAATATTTAGGGACTTAGAAAGATTTATTTGAAATATATTGCCCAGCACAAGGTAGAAAGTAAAACAAATTTAAATGACAGTAAATTCATATATTACAGTGATTATATTATTTATATGATTTTTCATCGGATTATTTCTTCATCATCGGACGATGTGTCATCTGTCACACTTCAAGTGTTTGGTGTAATCTATTTCACGTATTTGAACAGGATGCGTGTTAATTATTTCAAAATATGTTAGCATTGACATTCTAGAAAGTGTTTTTTTTTTTTTTAGCTATAACACGGAAGAAGAATTAGAAATCGAACGTATGTTTAATCTCGGAAATATAAAAGCGGGAATGAAACATTGCAGGCGGTGAAGAATGGTTGTAGTGCGATTTACAATCGATGTTAAATTGCAAATGAAAACATTTTAAACATATTAAAATATATATATATATTTTTTTTTTTTTAAAATAAAATCATCTTAAGGAAATACAAAAATTACTCTTAAGGTAAATTTACGTGTTTTCTCAATTGCAACTGCACGAAGAAAAAAACTATTTCAAACTAATTTTTATCATTGTTATAAAATGTTTAATCAAATTTTTAATCAAACTTTTAAGTGCGTGCATAACGACTAAATGAAAATATGATACATGAAATTATTTTTTAAAGTTGATATACATATTGTAATTATAAAATAATTCTTTTAAAAATATTATTACGAAATGTGTATATATAATATATATTTATGCAAATATATGCGTGTGTATACTTATATAAATATATATATATGTGTGTGTGTGTGTGTGTGTGTGTGTGTGTGTGTGTGTGTGTGTGTGTGTGTGTGTGGATAAGCGGGTGTGTACTTCGGATAATCATTACAGAATAAGAGAAGAATTTAAAAAGTGTACAGAGGTGATTATTTATTACATTCTATGAAACATACAACGTTGTTAATTTTTTTCAAATAATTTTAATTATTCAGTATATAATATTTTTTATATTTTCGGATGTTATTTATTGCATAGTATTATTAAAGTTGAATATTTTAATATTGCTGGTTTAAAAATAATATACTCAAAATAAATTATAACATTACATTCGTTCAATTTTTTTAGAAATAATAAATCATTTGCTTAACAAAAGATATATTAATCAAAATTTTATATACTTAATGAAATAAAATTTTAACTGGTGTGATAAATTCTCAGTAATATAATAAATTTATAGATTACTTTATTTAATGATAAATAGTCTTGATAGCTAATACTCTAAAACAGTGGGGAAAAAGGCGAGAAAACTTGTTTAGGCCGTTATTATCAAACGAAACTTCTAACAATCTTATAATTTCCAACTAGTTCATAATGAAGCCAACTTAATTATCTCCCTTGGATATGTGGATTTTTAAAAGCAATTTTCAGCCTGGCTGAAGAAAGAAATGTTCCTAAATACATAATGAACTATGTGCGCCTTCTTTTAATGGTAGCATTTATAACAAACTGTTATTCGTGTTATTATTAAGTAAATTTCTTTGTTTTACTAAGTTTGTTTATATAATAAATAATAAAATATAACTAATAAAATGCAAAGATTATGTTCAAATAAATTTGAATATATCTTTATCCAAACCTTCCTTGGTCTATCATTTGTTGCTGAGACAAACATGTTCAAACTTTTCCCATATCATTTAACAAGTTATTTGCACTTCTTTTCCGAAATAAATAAATATATAAACAGTTCGAAAAACAAATGGTGTTAGTTCATAGTGTTGTTGTTTCTTAAGGTGTTTTTCTGTTTATTATTATTTTTATTTCATTTTAGTTTGTAGGGGAAGGACAAAGTCAAATTTAAACTGAAATAAAGGCTTCACCATGTCCAGATCGGACCATGATTACAGAGTTAAAGAAGGGGAATAACATTCTTTGTTGATTTTACTAAGTAGGGGGGAGGGGCTTCAATTGTCAAGCTGAAAGGAAAAACCTTTTTTATTTTAATATTTGGGAATCATGTCGTGTTCTTGTTAGAGTTTGGCAAAAGCCATAAGGGAAACAGTTGGAGGGGGGTTTCTTTATGCTTCTAATCATCAATAGAATTGCTGGTAGCAGGGTGGAGCAGAACAATCCCCCCAGAAAGGAGGAAGCACAAATGCCCCCCTCAACTGTTATTATGTCTACACTTCGACTGATGTGGCTTTTTTTCAAATGTTTCTGTTCAACAACTGGAGAATTATGAAAAAAAAAATCGCAAATTTAGAAATTTGTTTTATTCCTTTTGTCTCCAACAATTTCTCTATTCAATTTTTCTTTTCAATTTGGAAGCTTTTTTTCATCACTTCATCTTCTTTATTTACTCATTATTTTTGCTTAAAAAACCTTGCTGATCGTAATGCCTTTTATATGATGTTGCTTCTCACCTCCCAGAGAACTCAGTTAAATACAACTGGGTAGAGAAAAGAAAGAGCCTATAGACTCGTCCATTTCTTTTGGAGCGTGATTTATAAAATAAATAAATAAATAAAACTCGAGTAGTGTACAGTCAATTAGCGATGGAGTTTTTCTTTCTTGGAAATCGCTCCTTCAGAATACTAGAGTTGAGATGATGGTGGCACAAGTCAGAGGAACTCGGTTGCCAGGAGTGTTGGACGCTTATGTTCCCTGCAGATATTTTTCTCTCGACTTTCCTTTTCCGTAGTTCCTCTGCCGAACCCTTTAGCGCGTCGGTTAGGTTTCTTGCATTGAATTGGGTACACACGAGTGAGGAAAGAGAGACATCGTCTCTAACGAGTTGAATTGGCTTGAAACATGACGGTGTTCCGCAGGTGTCTTTAAGCCAGTGTAAGACGTCTGCTACTTATTCTTAGAGATCAGCTACATCCACTTGAATTAGAGTTGTTCGGACAAACGGCATCATGCCTCGCTTTATTTCGGAACATACGCCACGTGCAGTCTCGAACCACCGTTATACAACCTATTCACAACACTTTGTCGAAGATATGGTAAAAGAAAAAAAAAGCGAGACTAAATTACGGCTTTTGGTTTGGAGCTGGCGTGCATACAATTTCTAACACTCCCGCCGTTTTTGGAGTCCCATTAAAATGCATCTTTTCCAGCTGTTCGCACAACCTTTTTTTGTTTTTTTTTTGTCTTCTTCTATTTCTTATATTTAAACCCCTTGTCTTTCATACGCTTATTACCCCTCCTTTTTTCATTTTTTTCTGACCTTCTATTTTTCTCTTGTTGGTTGGCATTAGGGACCATTAATTTGCACCTCCTGTAATTCCTTTTTTTTCCTGTTTTTATTAGAAGGGTGTGTAGTTGCTAATCAGGGTTGAATTGTTTGTGCGTTTACTGAACCTGAAAGAAAAAGGGAAATTTACTTGTCTCATATTCTCATTTTGTCCCATTCGCACCTTCATATCACGCCTCAATTCTTAATCGAATAAACAATTCTTCACAATCATTTCTTTTCACGTTTCTGAATTTTTAAGATGAGAATGGGTCATTCGTATTATTTGGATTATTCAAACTACTGATTTAGTTTTGAGTGTCATTTTCACAACGTTTTGGCCGATGGTGTATCGTGTCGAACTTTGGGAATTTGAACAGAATCTCAAACGGAATCTTTATTTACTTCTAAAGAAGCATACACTCGTTCCAAGCTCTCAAAATCCGCACTAGAACTTTCCACAAGCACCACGTGTCGCAGTGGTTAGGGTACTTGGAAAAATCAGTTGTAAAAGTGATATTATCTTAAAGGTTGAAGGTTCAATTCTCTGTGTGGGTGACCGAAAAATACAATTGCGAATTACAGAAACACACCCAAGATCGAGAAAATACACATGGAAAAGGTCGGACTGAAACGTTGCGAAAATGACACTTAACATGAAAACAGTAGTCCAGTTCACTTTCTCTCTTTCTAAACTTTCTATCTCTGTGTGTCTGATCTTAGTCTAATATAGCGATCCATTTACGTTCGGTAAGCAGAATCATCAAGAGAGGGCATAGTCGTAAATTCATATCTTCTGACTTATAAAGTAAGCAATAGCCTCGTTCAATTTACAGATCGCTGAAGCAAATCGGTTTCAAACAAAAATAATAATTATTATACCGTGCAGTTTTATCTATTCAGTTCAAGTCGTTGTATGGTGGTCTTTTCTTAGCTCAAAATCAGCACCATAATAAAACTGCATAAGAACAATTTTCATAATATTTTATAAAATTTATGTTGAATTTAGACGTTCTAAGATTTTCCCAGTGTATTGTAATATGCTTGATAATTTATTTGTGATATACTATTTTCAACTTGGTGAAAGTTTGTCTTTTCAATTTTCATTTGAGGAAAATATTTCGAGCTTGAGCAAGAAGCGCATGCGTAGTTGAGTTTTAAATGTGTATTGTACGTTTGTGTTTCAGGTAATGAGAGTGTTCAAAGGAAAAAGACGAAGAAATGAATGATAAAGCAGACGTCTGCAAAGGCGCGCGCGCACACACACATACAACTCTGCTTTTTTATCCACGAGTTTGAAAGTGCAATTTTTTGTTGCCGATGCGTACAACACATGCATATGAGTGGGTGTTGTTCGGGTCAGTTTTACACGACACTAAAATTGGGGAATCATTAAGCTGATTCCAGAGCAGGTGAGTTTTACAAGTAATATAGCCTGCGGACACTGCCTATTTGAACTTTGTTTTAATATCAGGCTTGACTGTTAATTAAATTAGTGGCTGTAGCAAGGCGGACGGCAAAGCAGTCGCCGTCACTCCCAACACGCATTAACAAACAAAACAAGCAGACAAGAAACAATTCAAAAATAAAGAAAGGTTAAGATTTTTATTAGACACATTACGTACAGCTTCAAAGCAAGCTATATAATGCCTTATTCGGTGAAAGTTGGAATAACAAAAGAGAAAAAACAACAAAAGAAGCCGGCATAAAATTAACCTTGACTGTATGCCGAGTGGGAGCGTTCCATCAACAGTCACTATTGCTAAGCGGTGTTAACATTTACTGGTAGTTTTCTTTTTATCGATTTATTTAACAATGATATACTGATGTATTATTGATTAAAAAGGATCGTTTTGACATTCGATTGATTTTGTAAACCTGCAATTTCATATATTAATTTTTCACCCTGATCAATTCTATAATTAAATAAAGGTTTTATTAAGATTTAACAATAATATCCTTTAAAAAAGTGGGCGAGCCTTTTTAGAAACCGATTATAAAATAGTATAACCAGTAGAAGAAGGGGGGGGGCTGGTGAGATTCACCCGAATATCTAATATTAAACAAATCATTTTTCGAAATTTCTTTTTCATAAATTGAAAGTATTAGTACTTAATTTTTAGAAATTACAAGAAAATAACAATACAAAAGTAAAAAGAATAATAAACTAAGAATTAACCTTCTTTTCTCTCACGAATACTGCAGTGAGTGACAAGCAGAAGCTGCTTCCTGTCATTGTAAAAACAATTTCAAATATAAAGAAATTACAACAGTAAAAACGAATAAATTCAAAGAAAGTAATAATAATAATAATAATAATAATAATAATAATAATAATAATAATGATGATGATGATAATAATAATAATAATAATAATAATAATAATAATAATAATAATAATAATATTGTAAAGATTTGAGATAAATACTTTATTGGAGAAATGCAGGATTTATTAATCTTTAGCAATAGAATAAAAACATTGGAGGTTTAAAATATACAATAAAATAAATTAAAAAGGGTAAAATATCATCTGATAAACAACAGGAAGTTGTAAAGTCTGTCCCTTGTTATTTTTTTATCGCAGTGGGGAAGGTGTTATTCTATTAAAGCCTAATACAAAACCCACGCGCCGTCCATACAACAAAACACACACACACGCATGCGCATATACATACATACATACATACATACATAAAAACATACATACATACATACACGCACACACACACACACACACACACGCACACACACACACACACACACACACACACACACACACAAAACATGAACTCGCACACAAACGAATTATCGAAACGACAACTTAAACGTAGAAAAATATCCGGACACGTTTATTTTGAAGAGAGAACAAAGCAGTAAAAGACACGCGCAGACGCGCGCCCACACAACAAGGGAGTGAAGGGCGGACAGTAAATAAACGCGTATTGCTAACCTATTAATAAAAGTGACAGGTATGAAAAACAACAATAATATTTATATTTAATATTAGTAATAAAATCATAAATTATATTATATTATAAATATTAGGAGAAAATCTCAAAATAGAACCTCGTATTTTAATGCAGAAATCAGTTTTTCATCCGTTTTGTTTAGAGATACTTGTGTGTTTTACGGCGAATTCTCGGGTAATTTAAACTTAAAATATCTTTACTCTTTTTCTGACAGTCTCGCGGTGTTCATTTATATCGCTATCTCGCTGTTAAAAGAGAGAGAGACAGGGGGGGGAAGAAAGCGAAAAACAACCTTAAACTTGTTAATGAACCATTTGAACCAGTTTCAAAAATTATTCCAGCGTATACCCGCAGTAATGCACAATGTGAAAAGTTTCTTAGTGTTGTGAAGAAAAGCCACAGATTTTGCTTATTTCGTGACACTTTTTGCTGTTTTAGAACGGACATATTTGATTGAAAGATGATTTTGCATACTGTTACGGATCGGCTATGACTTGTTGCATAAAAAAGACGCGTTTTTGCCACACACGAACGAATAGTTCTCCGGATTAAAATTGAAATTATATAAAAAAAATAAACGTGATTATTCGTGCTCGAACTCTGTTTTACATCTCATGGAAGATATCAATAAACACAAGATGCTATAAGAACAAAAACGCACTCAGAGTTTTATAAAACACATGGTCGGCGTTTTCTGGAATTAGATTAACATTAGAAATTCCATGCTCAACCTTGACTGATCTGGCGTTAATCCAGATCTCATGTTAAAACAGGTCCCTACTATTTTCTGTCATTTATATATTATTCTAACTTGTTGTTGAACACATACCATTGTTGTTGAACAGTCGGAACCAGTATTTCGCATCCACGTGACACTGCTGAAACGTTCTGATTTATGAAAATAATCTGAACAGAAAATGCACAGCTTTTATCACATCTACTTAAAGTATTTTTATGTCACTCCCCGTTTACGTTGAACAATAAAACGTTGCCACTTATTTTTAGAGTTGGGTTTGGCCTAACTCACCAGTCGTTTTATTGTCTCCAAATAATTTTCATGTTGTCCTTCAAAGTATTACACGCTTGGAAAGTGATCTTGGTCAACTTGCCGATTTTCTTATGAAAAAAATTCTCATTTCCTACTTGAGAACAAAATAAAGTTTGCTTGGAAAACATTAAAAAAACAAAAAAAAATTATACACTACTTTCATAAAACATTAACAAAACAATGAGCATGATACACTATTGACATTCGAAAACATACACAAAACAATGGGATAAATACATTGTTTACATTGGAAAACATAAACAAAAATGAATTTGGTACACAATTGACATTGGAAAACGTTAACACAACAACGCCATTAATACATTATTGACATTAGACAACATAAACATAACAATAAGATGGATACACCATAAATAGTTCAAATCGTAAACAAAATAATGAAATTGATACACTATATACATTGAAAAACATTAACAAAACAATACGATTGAAACACTACTGATATTTTAAATACATGAGCGACTCAATGACATTGATACATTATTGATATTAGAAAAAATTACCAAAAAATGAGATTGATACACTATTGTCATTGAAAGACATTAATAAGAAAAGAAGTTCCATACACTGTTGACATTGGAAAATATTAATAAAAAATAAGATTGATATGCAGTTGAAATTGATGAAAATTATCTGAACAATGATATTGATATATTATAGACATTGGAAACTGATTAACTTTCAAGACTTTAACAAAACAATGAAATCGATAACTATTGACATAGAAAAAGATTAAGAAATACAATGAGATCGATACACAATTGTCATTGGAAACGAATGAACAAACAATTCGATTTATTGAAAACATTTACAAAACAATAAAATTAATGCAATATTGGCATTTAGAAAATTAACAAAACAATGACATTGATACACTATTGATATTAGAAAACATATAAACAATGAGATTGATATACTATTGGCATTGGAAAACAAACGCAAAACAATGAAATGGATACATTACCGATATTGAAAAACATAACAAAAAAGTGATTGATGCACTATTGACATTGGTAGATATAAACAAAACAATGAAATTTATACACGATTGACATCAACAAAACAATAAGATTGATACACTATTGACGTTGGAAACAGTAAAAAAAAAACAAGGAAAGTAATACACTATTGACATTGGAAAACATTACACAACAATGTGATTGATACATTATGTACATGAGAAAACATTAACAGAAGAATGGCATTGATAAACTATTGAATACAGAAAACATTTAAAAAATCAATTTGATAAAATATTGTCATTAGAGAAAATAAATAAACAACGTGATTTACACACCATTGTCATTGGAAAATTTAAAAAAAACAATGAAAGTGATACACTTTTTACATTATAAAAACATTCACAAAACAATGGAAAACATAAACAACACAATATGAATAATACGCTGTTGACATTGGAAAACATCACCAAAAATGGGATACACTATGATATCATAAAAAAACTTGATGAGATTTTACATTATTGGCATTCAAAAATATTAATTAACAATGAAATACACAAGTGATATTGGAAAACATTAACGAAACAATGAGATCGATGCACTTTTTACATTGGAAAACATACAAAACAATAAGATTGATTCACTATTTACATTCTAACATGAACAAAACAATGAAGATGATACACTATTTACATAGAAAAACCAGTAAGATAGCTACACTATTACTATTGACAATATAAACAAACAATCAGATTAGTACGCTATTGACAATGTAAAACATTATCAAGTCAAGAAAATTGACATACTACTGACATTGGAAGACATAAATAAAGCAATGAGATTGATACACTATATACATTGGAAAGCATTAACTACACAATAAGATTAATATATTATTGAATTGAATAACAGTAAAAGCACAATGAGATAGATACGCTATCGACATTGTAAAACATTCATACACTATTGATATTGTAAGACATTCACAAAACAATGTGATCGATACAATATTGACATTGGAAGACATTAACAAAAAATAAGATATATATACAATGTACATTAGAAAATATATACAAAACAATGAGATTGATACACTATTGATATTTCAAAACATTAGCAATCAATGAGATTAATACGCTATTACCATTGAAAAATCAATTTCGGAAGCGAGTCTTACTGTGTAATTACAGATTTTTATTGGGTTTGACTTATAGGGGAAATATTATTATTGTTTTGAGTTATATGTACAAACATCATAAAACAGTAATAAAAGTTTTTTATTGTTTCCATTTTAGAAAAACATTTAAAACTTATTTGCATATTATTTTGTAAAAACGGATTTTCAATATCACGAAATATAAGTACTGAATTTTCTAGTATAGCAATAAATCATGGTTTAAAAGTTGATAATTGATTTACTGTGTTTTGTTATGGGAATACACGTGTTTCTGGCAATAAGAAAACATTCTTAAAAAGCAATCAACGAGTTTACATTTTTTCCCTCGTTTTTAAATAATTAGTAGGAGATTTATTTTCAGAAGTGTTCTTTCTATTTCATAAAATAAAAAAAGAAAGTAGTTTATAACTTTTTTTAATTTAAGAAAGAAATCACAGTAAAAAGAATGCAGACTTTAAAAATGTAGTTTACGGATTGTGTTGAAATACTAACGTCACTATTGCGACACACACTCTGAACATGTGAGGTGAGTGACTTGCTTAACTATTCTGTACTTGTATGCATTAACTTAATAAATATGAGATACCGAAAAATTTAATTTAATTTGAAAATTACATGTAAGCTATAGCACGATCTCTAAACCGATAAAGTTAGTAATCTATTTTTGTTAATAAATTAATTTTGTTTTTATTATTATATAAAAGCAGTAGTTTAAAAGTATTAAATAATTTTATGTTTTTTTAAAATTTTCTTTAAATAGGTATATTTTTTTTCGTGTCATGAAAAAAAATAGTTTATATTTTTCGTAGTTAAGAAATATTTCATCGTTAAATAGTAATAACTGGTGGAAATATTTTCCTGTTTTATTAAAAAATCATTTGTAAAAAGGTCGGAAAGGTTTTTCAGTTTTTTTTTTGTTTTATAATCAATTATATATATGTATATATATATATATATATATATATATATATATATATATGTATATAGTCTTTGAAGTTTTTAACATTTGAAACCATACAAAAAATTACTTTTTATCATTCGTTAAAAAAACATCTAGTCAGTAAGTCATTTAATCATCTGCAATCACTGCATCAACTCTCGAATTTACTATAATACCAATTTTTTTATTTTTCAAGGGATCATCAGTTGTTTACCATGAAACACTGTTTCGGGGATTTAATATATATATATATATGATATAAAGCTGAATGTGTGTGTGTGTGTGTGTGTGTGTGTGTGTGTGTGTGTGTGTGTGTGTGTGGTCACGAATAGGCTCCTATATGGTTGACTATTTAAAAAAAAACTGATTACATATAATGATAGAAGATGTATCGAGACACAGGAATGGGTACGTTTGATCTGGCAGAACGGTGGTTTATTAAAATTGTGAGGTCTGCGTTCGCGCCTGATCAACAAAGTATGGAAATAAAAAATTTAAAAATAAAAAAAACCGTTTACAAGTGTTTTTGATATAGATGTACATAATAATACTTTGATAAGTATGTTTTAACTTAAATAGGGATAGTAAAATAAATATGTGGGATGTGCGTTCGCGCCTGGCCTCCATAGAATGGAAATAGGCTTATAGACACTTCTTCCTAATGCTAACAACCACTTCTGTAAGATTTGACGAGACTGTTAGATCGTAAACATGGTCCAACATCTGGAATATATGTAACCAAGCAGAAAAAACGGTAAAAAAATAAATAAATAAAACACATATTTGCTCTACACTCTCTTCAGGTTTTTACTAATTGAGCACTCTTTTCGAGTTTTTACTAATTACCAGTTTTACCATACGAACATTTCTGTAAAAGTCTGAGGATGCTACAGACTGGAAAAAAACGGCCGGGTAGCTTAAACAAATAATGTAACTTAACAGAAAGATACGGTAATAAAAAAATAAAACGTATATACATATATATATATATATATATATATATATATATATATTTATATTTATATATATATATTTATATATATATATATATAAATTAATAAAGACATCTTAATAAAAACAATCTTTGCAATCATCGCGTTTTATAAGACAAATTGATTTTTTACTAATAATGATGAAGTAATTTTAGTACTAAAATGTACCCAGTTTTATGAGAGACTTTACATGTTTGCATATAATAAATACCGCAGTGAACAACTATCTAAATATTTAAAAATATCATTGTGGCGAAGACTAGTAGTAGATGAATTTAAATTTGTATAGCATATATTTAGAAAATGTAATATAGTGTGTTGGAATTAGTATGAGTTGAAAAATGAAATAATAAACACTGGCTGTAAATAGTAATACCGATTAAGGAAGTAACTTAGTGCAATAAGTGGAGTGGTGAGAATAAACTTTTAATTACGTTCATTGCGGGACTACATATTTGAGACTACTATTTACTGAAGAATAATTAAAATAGTTTTTTTTTACGAAAATAAATTAAAAATTATACAAGTTTCTATCTTGTACAGTCCATAAAGAAATAGTATATATATATATATATATATATATATATATATATATATATATATATATATATATATATATATATATATATATATACATATACATATATATATATATATATATATATGTATATATATTTAATTAATAAAAAAGTCTTAATAACAAGAAAACAGTTTTTTTAATACACTTTAGGAAGTGTTCGGTGATTTTCCTATTGAAACTAGGACTAAGCAAGGACAAATCGAAGTGATTTTATGATATACGAAGTATAATTTAGTAAAAGAAGCAAGAGAACGCCAGTGGATACCGAAATAGATAATAACGAACGAAAGAATATAGTTGGGATTTTTTGTAAAATATGTTTTGTGGTACAGGGATCATTCTAAATGTCAAGATGCCTGCATGAAAAGTGTAAATGTTTTGTTTAACACGAATGAAATCTCTAAAAATGAAAAACAATTAAATTAAAAATGGTACTTATAATTTTGTACAAAATAAGAGAAACTGAGGAGAAATTCAATCATAGGAAGAAAAATATCTTCACACCCACACACACCCACACGCACACACACCCACACAAGCACACACACACACACATATATATACATATATATATATATATATATATATATATATATATATATATATATATATATATAGTCTGTTTATTATACAAACATCATTTGCTACATATGTGGATACATGTTTTAGTGGAATCCCAATTCAAAGAGACTATACTACAAGCCATAAAGGAGCGATATTGAAACGAGAGTCAAGATTACATTTGTTTTTATAAGATATTCGGGTGTGGTTTATGCTCTGGAAGAAAATTTGGTGTATATTTGTGAAAACCAATACACTTCTAATTAATTACTATACTCGCCGAAAAGCCTCGAAAAATAACTTAGCTAACTTAAAGAAAGAACCCTCCTCTCGTTACCCCATAAAACATAACACATCTCAAGCGTTACCGTTGAAGACTAAACTAAATAGACAGAAAGAACATTTGCAACAACTGGATAAAGGTAGGCGCACTTTGAACACTTAATAATATGATTCTTGTCCGCATGTAATTGGAATGTTGATATATACCTACAGAATGTATTATCGTAAAGCAGCGTAAACCACATAATTTATCCCAAACGATATATAAATACTTTAACTAGTAGGATATATGAATGGAATACTTCACCAATATAGACAAATATATGTACTTGTTTGCATATGCATATAGTCTGGAAAACCTATTTCTCTAACGAATAAATATAAACCTATAAAATATATTTATACTCTATTATTGAAGGAAACATAAACAACCTAAATGAAAGAATGAAAAACACTGGAATTAAGTTTGTATATAGATATAATGATCTTTGCCGTTGTAGTTATTTCAGGTATCGCGACAGTTGAAAAAAGTATACAGACTTTATTTATATAATAAGCTTGCATATATGCCCACTGTTAATTTGACCAAATGGACATATGCAATATAAATAAAAGATAAATAAAAAATAAATAATGTAAAAACGAAAAACAAATGAACGAATAAATAAGCTAGAATAAAATAAATAAATAAATAGGGCTTGTCATTAAAATAGATAAATAATAAAATCGTCACCAGAAAAAAAAAACAACCAGAAAACCTCAGATAGATAAGTAATGAGATTATAGTATTATTTCAGATCAAAGCGAAAACTTAGGCCAATAAATAACCGCCAAGTTAAAATAATGCAATACCTCTCCATTGCTACGGCTTAACCGCATGAAATCGTACTTCCCCCACTCTCTTCCTTCAAAAACCACAATTGCTCACATTCACAAGTATACACCTGACTTTCTTCCAGAGCGTAAACCAGATATATTTAGTCGAGCGAAACAAAAAAAAGTAGTGTATATATATATATATATATATATATATATATATATGCATATATATACATATATATATGTATATATATTTATATATACATATATACATATATATATATATATGTATATATATATATATATATATATATATATATATATATAAAATGGGGTCAACGGGAATCTAGTGTTTACCTGATATAAGCAATGGTTAATATTATAATAATTATTATGATTATTATTGTTTTTATTGTTTTTATTAGTATTATTATTAATAATATTATTATTGTTAATTATATCATTATTATCATCGGTTCTTGTTATCATTATTTTTATTATCATTAGAGTTTTGTTATCAGCACCATCTTTATTATAATCATGATTATTATTATCATTATTAGTAGTAATATTAATATTAATATTTTTATTATTATTTTTCATAACTATAATTATTATCACTATTAGTATTATTGTTTTTTAGAATATTATTATTATTGCAAATATTATAATTATTATTGTTGTTTTTATTATTATTAGTAGTAGTATTGTCATTCTTCTTCTTCTTCTTCTTCTCTTTATTATTATTATAAGCATTAACATTATCATTACTATTATTAACATTAATATTATCATTACTATTATTAACATTAACATTATTATTACTATTATTATTATTATTATTATTATTATTATTATTATTATTATTATTATTATTATTATTACTGAATCTACAGCTTTTTAATTACCTATGAGCTAAAATTGTGTCCCGCTGAGAATATTTTAACCTTTACCCTCCAACCCATTTAATATTCGCATTGGAGAACATTTAATATATTGCAGAAAGAATTGATTCGATCTGTCTAGAAAGTTTCCGGTTTTAGACATTAAAACCTATACACGTACAAATATGATTTAGGCTGAATTAATGTTTTTAAAAATTAAGTCTGAAATTATCATTTCTAACTGAATCAGCAATGGAAAGCGACCTGTTGGCTTTTCTATTTCCCTAATTCCCGAATCCACTCAACTAAAAGTCAACTTTGCAATTTTTCGACTCCTACACTAACTGCAAGAACAAATTCTATGAATTTAAACTGCGTTCTAACCAGATTACTTTTACTCCACTGGATTTTAAATTCTGACTATTGGATGTTTTTTTAAGAATTATTTTTTCGCTTTTCAGATTGTCTTTGAAAGTCTCCATGCAAGCTGCAATTTTATTCCCGTTTTTTTTTGTTTTTTCCACATTTCCTACATTTTTCCAAGCGTTGTTTTGAAGGACATGCGAATTTCTGCAATTTATGACTATCATAATTTTTAGTTTCATTTAATGACTTGACTAGAAAATTCTAGGTATACTTCAATTATAATTTGCTGATCTCTTTCTGTCCTCTGATGAAAAGAATAGGAAGAATAACATTATTTGAAACTCCGCGGAATAAGGTTTTTTACATATATTTTTTGGAGTGTTTAGTCGAACAATAAATTTTTAACTGTAAATTTAACTTACAGTTTTAATTTCTTTTCTCTTATATATATATATATATATATATATATATATATATATATATATATATATATATATATATATATATATTTAAATAAGGGAGTAGTCACCAACAATGTGTATTTTTTAACATTATTTTATTATTCCGTGTCTTGGTTTTTCATTGAGAATTATGTTTGGATGATTGTAATAATGTTTTTAAGTCATTGAAATCGTTTACGTACGTTTCAGACGGTCTGATGCGTCCTCGTCAGAAATTATTTTCAAATGTGTAAAAATGGCGATTTTCGTTAGTTTGAAGTTTTTCCAAGGGGTGGAGGTTTGTAAGTGTTTATTATACATTGGTATGCTGAATTTTTATTACTTTTTTTATAGCTTTTTTATTTGGTTTGTCCAGGGAGATATAGTTATATAGTTATATAGTTATACATATACACTGTTGATCAAAAATTTAAGACCGCTTAAAAATCTTTAAAAAGGATAGATTTTAAACTCTTCCGACTTAATGTTACTTATACTACAATCTAAAAGGTTATTGAAACAAGAATGTACGTTTCAAAATTTTATTTAAAAATTTGCATTTTTATCAAATTAGGCATGATCAAAATTATAAGACCAATGATATAAATTGCTAGATTTATGGTAATTCCAACGTGTTTTTGTTCAGTTAGAGATTAGCAATTACTGTATTAAGGTGTTACCATGCCTAAAGCAAGAAAACTAACCGAAGTTGAACACTCTCGAATTCTAGGATTCCGTAAGCAAGGTTTGTCACAGCGAGCGATAGCAGCTAAGGTAAATCGCAGTAAAACTATTATTTGTAACTTTCTAAAGAACACTGAGAATTATGGAAAAGCAAAATCATTTGGTAGCCCCCCCCCCACCAAATAAATTTTCTCCTGCATTGAGTAGGAGAATCATATGGGTTGTTATGAATGACAGAGGACTTTTTTCTAGTCAAATTAAATTGATGATTGATTGCAGTCCAATGACCATCAGACAACACATATAACAAAAATGCATGGTAAATAAACAGCGTAAACAAATTCCTCGATTTCTTCCACGTCACAAAGTCAATTGACGCTCAATGATTTTATTGACTTTCCAATGCACGAGATCCGAGTACAATACAGTGTTGGTTTATAATGAGAAAAAAATTCCTTCTCTTAAAATTGGGTTCTCTGGATTAGAATAAAAATTTGTCTCAGTCTAAATCGAATTCTCCTTCACCGTACAAAGACAGAAAAGATTAAATTCAAAATCAGAATAGAAATTATACTCTTTTCTTGTGACTGAATGTTATTAATAAAGAATTGCGTTTCAGAAAGTGTTATAATGATGAAAATATTTAGGTTGGTATCTTGAAACGCTGTTTAACCACTAGAAGTGAGTGACCTTTAGCAAATTTATTAAGGCATACACATTCGAGAAATAAAAAAAATCTAATATAAAACTTGTGATCTGTTATTCGCGTTATCGGTTACAAACCTTTGCAATGACGGTGTGCTATTAACGGTTCTAAGAAGTGTTAACGGTGTTACACAAGCTGTTACCACTAAAAGCAAACATTTGTGTGATAGTCCAACAGCTACAGTTCGTTTAATTGTTCACCTATCAAATTCCAGTTTCTTAATTTTCACACTTTTGCTCCGGTTTTCCCTGGTTAAAAACTCAAATATAAAGTTTCGCATAAGTTCGAATACCCTATATATAGTGTCATGCCTGTAGACTAATTAGTGTGCAACAAGACCACTTGCAAGTAAGTGATGGCAACGGAGATAGGTAAATAATATTGCTACCTCTACACAGTGGTGCTCACTATGTAATGGCCATTCAATCACAAGCTAATCAGCAATGGTTCAAGTTATTTTAGATATAGCACTGCTTACCCTGAATTGAGAAAGAGTCGATAAAATAAGCTCTAAATTGTTTTGCTCATTTGACATTCCTGGTAATCCACTTCAAATGTCTGGTTATTTAGTATAGCAGTCAAAAAGAAAAACTTGGAACTTTAATATTGGAAAACTTCAGAATAAGCGAGAAACCCTTGAGCAGAAAGCAGCACTCATTTGAAAATCACAATATATTAATTGCTGCTTTGAGTGCAAATCGTTTCGTGGGTTTTATCCAGTTAGAGGGAGTTAAAAGGGGATTACATATTTTTGTGTTTCAGTAAAAAGTAAGGGATAACATCATTAATCAGATGTTGGTTCTTCCATAAATCAGTTATTGCAAAATCTTTGTCATTGCTACCAGAGGGCATCCTAGACCGTATCATTATAGTGACACTGGATTTCCAGAACGGCACTCATGCTACGTAGTTAAGTTGATATTCTTCAACAATGACAACTCAGAGCAAGAAAAGGATGATTTTATTATCGTCTTTGTGATATCATAAATAAGGTAATACATTAAGACAAGTTTATCTTCATGGGTTACTTCAATGCCCGAATTGGCGATGACCAATATTTCGGCAGAAGTTTTAGGACATCACGGTGTTGGCCAAATGAACTCAAATGATCTTCAATTTCTTTCAATATACAATGAATTCAACCTTAACATCATTAACACTTACTTTCAACAAAATACTAGCATAATATTTCTTGAATGCATTCCTAATACAAGAATTGGTACATGACAGATTACTTCATTTCTAAGAGTCCTGACATCTGGCATCTCCACCACACGTTGTTTTGCATGACACTTTCTTTCTTTCTGATCATAATCATCTCCGACGTAAGTCTCTTTCCGGTTGGTTTCACTCAAAGCAGCAATTTATATATTGTCCATTTTCAAAGGAAAATCAATGAATGTTACTCTTCGTTCAAGGGCTCGTGCTTGTCCTGAAGTTCTCCAATATTAAATTTCCAATCTTTTTTCTTTTGACTGCTATACTAAATAACCGGACAGTTTTGACTGCTATACTAAATAACCAGACAGTTTAAGCCAGGAATATAAAATGAACAAGCAATGTTAGAGCTTATTTTATGGACCCTTCCTCAGTTCAGGGTAAGCAGTGCTATATCTAAAATAACAAGACAGTTGAAGTGATTCGATGGCAACAACGTAGCGTTGAAAAACTAAATCAGTCAACTGCGTGATGCACATAAAATGCGGATCAATGACAAGAAGTCATCTGTTAAATACTAAATTTATTGAAGTTTAAAAACATGATCCAAACTTTCCTCTGCGACATGAAAGATATTTGGTGATCTGATCGAGTGTCTACGATCGGAAAGGCAGAAGATAATTAAGATACTTAATATTTCTATGGGGTTTTAAGATAATATATGGACCGAAGGAAATTGGCAGCGTCTACTGGTAGTTAAACACTTCACACGGGCAGGAAAGAAATCTTGTTACGCTGGAGAGAACATTTGGAATATGTCCTTAACTCCAATTCTGAGATAGATGATAGCGCTATAGTCGCAGTTCTGATGTGACTAAAACTACATCCCATCTTACATAGAAAGAGAAAATGTCATCAAGAAATTTTTTTTCCGGCCAGACTTAAGGTAAAGCCGGAATTACGACTGAAATTTAAACTATGGTTGTAGAAAACTTATTCAGAAATCTTCAGAATTGTCTGTAATCATTTTGAGACATTGAAACGTCCCACAAGATTTTACCGATACCGTCATAAAACGGTAAAAAACACGGGCAGTAATAATGTTTCAGATAATTTCAGGGATATTTCTCTTTTGTCCGTTGCAGGAAAAATTTAGGCATGACTTATTCTTAATTAAATTCTAATTAATTAATCATTCAGAAACTTGTTAATGAAATTTATTCGGAAAAGCGAAACAAAACTTAGGAATTATGTTTGTTGATTTGACAAGAGCTTTCGATACCCTGAATAGAGAGGCACTTTGGAAAATATTAAAGAAACTAGATATTCTAAACAATATGCTTGATGTAATTGTATCGTTTCACGAGGGAATGAAAGGTGCTGTGATGTCTTATTGTGAAGTTTTTGAACCGTTTGTCTCAATAGTTCTAGTTCCTTTTGCTCTATTGTTACTCTGTTACGCTTTTATATACCTTTAGTTAGTCAAAAAGTTGAGTTCCAATTTAAGACAAGGGATGGTCTCTTTAACAATTAGCGATTCAAAGCGAAAACTAAGGATCGATGAAGTATCATTTGTGACCTATTCGCCGATGTTGCTGCGCTCGTTGCAACATTCTTTGGAGAAGCTCAGAAACTGATGAATTATTTCGCAAAGGCTTGTAAGGATTTTGTAATTACAATTAGCATGAAAAATCCCCCCTATACCAAAGCAAGTCAAAGGCGTCAAGCAAATTCTTCATACTCATAAATATCCAACTGTTCCCATAACAGTGAATGGTAAAAAACCATAAGTACACTAAATCGTTTACATTTTCAAAGTATGCAGTGAACTCACATTCATTGCTGAATGATAAAATTAGCATCTAATGCCATTGGTAAACACTACCATCGCCTGTAAAATGATAGATGTATCGGATTAAGTTAAGGAGTATAAAGCTGTTGCACTCTAAACACTTGTTTGCACCTGAAACTTGAACCCTCTACCTATCACAGATAAACTGCCGTATACGAAAAACGATGTATTCGCTCTATACGTTGTTACACACTTGAAAATAAAGCCCCAAATTATTAACTTCTTAATAATGCAAGTTTAGGGATATCGAAACGTCCCTTATCCAGTCGCAGTTTCAATGGTCTGACCACGTCCTCAGAATTAGTGATGAACTTATACCAAAATATCTAACGTATAGTAACCTTAAAAAGCCGATGGAGTACTGTTGCCACATTTGAGTAGGAAGCGGCTTATCCTGCCCTGACAGAGTTCAAAATAGACTTCGTAGCCTAGAGGGGATGCCTTTTTGTCTTTCCTGCAACTTCTTTCTCACAAAAGAGACGGCGTGAGCATGTCACTGTTTTATCGTTATTTTCATGGCAAGTGCTCGTTTAAGCTACAATCTTTGGTCGACCCTGTTCTTACTTTCACGGAGAACACTCGTCGATTTGAAATCACTATCAATAATTTCTCTCACTCTTTATCTGTGCCTAAACCAAAGTATCTTATTTAGAAACATGCGGCTGTGGAACTCTGTTTCGCTTTCCTGCTTTCACACTGTGTTACAAGGAAAGGCTGTCCCATTTCCATGTAAATAAGAAGAATATTAAATAGGTGAAAATGTGATTAGGATAAGCCGAGACTCGAATCTTGTAAGCAAAGTTAAGAATTTGAATGTTAGAATTTAGCTGTTGTTAGATTCTATTGAAATAGTCAGATATTGTTTATATCGTAAAAAGAATTGATTGTTCATTCTGTTTGGAATCAGAATGTTAAAAAGATAAGCCAAAACCACTGAACAATACAAAATAAAAATATGTTGTTAAAAATATGTTAAAATCATATGTTGAGAGTTTTTTATTGTCAAAAGTGTGTGCATATCCACGTGAATTGGCCACGTTTGGAAAACACACTTCTGCTGTCATAGCGAAGGGGAATTTTCAATATAGGAGCTAGAGTTAGTCAGTCAGAGAAGTCAGGAGAGTCAGTCAGAGAGAGAGAGAGAGAGAGAGAAAGAAAGAGAGAGAGAGAGAGAGAAAGTTAAGAGTCAGTCAGTTAGTAGTCAGTGGTCAGTTGACATTAACCGTTTCACTTCCACACCTTACTTTAAAACCCTTCTTAGGTTCAGTCAATATATAGTCAATATAACGCCAAAATATAATTCCAAAATACACCACCACTAAAAGATGGCAAGATTTTGTTGTTGTTTTTTTCGCGGTTTTATGTCAAGTTGGGTTTAGTATACATTATACTAAAAGTTGGACAATATTTGAGCATGGGAAATTTTCAAATTTCAAGGTTGAACATTTTAGGTTTACGAGTCATTTTCCATTACATTTAAAATCTCTAACCCGGTCAGTTTTCATGATAAATCGACAAACCTCGCATTTTTATCCATGTTTTCAAGTGAATCTTTTACATGATATGGTTGCCAGTAATGTTGAATCACCCCTTCGACTATATCTAGGGGTGCCTCTACCTCTTCCCTCAGTCACTTATACAGAGTGGGCCAAGAAGTGCAATAATATGGATCCAGGGTGGTGATCCTCACGCATCAGTCTAATTTAGCCTCATATTCTGTACAATGCGAAATATTCCAAGCCAATTCACGTCAGCTGAATCTAAGAAACGATGAAAAAGTGGAAAACCTAAGGGCAACAATCAGAATGAGGTATTCGGGCGTGTTTGTGAGTTCCTAGAGGAAAACTATGTAGAACAGCTAATAACATCGGACTTCGTCACTGAAATGGGAGAATAATTGCATAGTTTTAAGTCCAGGACGGCTGCTCTAGATATGGGAACTCTATCTTCGTGACTGACGACCGTAGTGGAATCAAAACATTGTAACATTTATGAAAGAAATCTTTGACATTCACCTCGGAAGGACGATGAGGAAGCACAGAAACGAGTTATTCTCTAAACCGCAATAACACTCATCAAAACTGATATCAAGACAAGAGCTGAGTCAGTGGAGTATATGTATCCAACACGTGCAGAACTGAAACTAGCAATGGCATTACATTTTATCCCAGCCTGTTTGCGGTACTTGTTACCACCTCTGTTGGACACGTCCAGAAAAGTTGCTGGCATCAGACAAATAGTCGTTCAAGTAGTGCGCCAAAGAACTGTTATTGCACTTCTACAGCTTGGTGTTGCCGTACACATGCACCACTTCAATGGATCACGATTTTTTGATTGATAGTTTTGCTTCATCATATCCCGAGGTACAAAGGTTTGAATTGAACGCAGCTCCGGATGTTTTAGGTGGTTATATGGACATTCTTGGTCAGCCGCTGTTGTTTGCAAGAAACAACGTGGATCATAACATTATAACATTGGATTGGAAGGGTACATTCCATGGGATGGGAATAATCGCAGGTATCACATCAGGGAAGCAAGTTCGTCATGGTATACCACGACAAAAAACGACCGACTTGAAACTTGTGGAAATAACGAAGATCGAAATCAAAGATTATCGCTTTTCAAATTATTGCTTCGAATTTCTGTCAGCTTCATACACACCTGATATCTGTGATCGCAAAGTGGACATTTTTGGGAAATGTGTTTCGTTTCCACAAGAGTACGCCCAGTTGGCAAGACATAATGCACCTGGTGCATAAGTACTGATAATATCTTGAAAGATCTTCAGAAAAAGTTCTTCCAATTGTTGGTCTGAACCCAGAAGATAAAACATGTATCCTGTTCACCGTAGATTACTTATGCAGTATATCGTCAAAACACAACATGTCGCCTATTATAACTTTTGATCAACCGCTATTTTGGAAGGTGTGTTTAATCGTGAACATTCTTACATACAATAATCTAATAAGAGATGTGATACTATTGGTTGGTACTTTCCATACCTTCATGAATGTGTTGTGTGCTACTGGGGCTTTAATGGATAGCACAGGACTTAAGCAGATCATGGAGACAGTATATGGTGAAAATACCGTCATACACATTATGAGCGGAAATGAAGTGCAACGAACATTTTGTGTCTCACACGTCAGATTGTTGCCAAGATCTTGGAGAATAAATCTGGTTTTCAGAATCAAGTGGGAAAACTTGAGCGAAAGTAGTTATTGATGGAGACTAGGGAGTGTTCTTAAGATTCATTAATGGAATCAGATGGCATAGACAGAATTCACAGCACTTTAACTGAGAAAAAGGATAAAGTGGCAAGGGCCTCCAAGATCACCAAACTATGGATAAAGTATCAGCACGTGCTAAATATAGCTAGGGCACTTGTTTCAGCTGATCGAATGGGGGTCTTGGGAGATGCATCTCAATGCTGTCTCAGCTTGCTTGCCACTATTTTCAGCTGCTGGCCATCCGAATTATCTTAGGTCGGCTCGTCTGTATCTCCAAAAGAGGTATACCTTGAAAGACGACAATCCTGAAGTACATCAGAAGTTCTACTCTGGGTTTTACGTAATACGACGCAGCAATCAATACTAGGTTGGCCTTGGTTCCGATTTTGTGATCGAGCAGACAATAATGCGCTCACTCAAAAGACAAATTGGATGACATATTGGATGACATAGCCCACTGTTCTCTGGTGCTCAGACATTCCACTCTCTTGCGTCAACCCGCTTTTTACAACTTTGCCATGCAAGATCTTACCGAAACAAGTTACTTCCATAAGAAGTTGTTTGCCTCTCGGTTGAAAAGAGATGAATTGGAGCTCGGAAAAGTTGCGGCAAAAACAGTGTTACACCATGTCCAGCTGATGAATCGTTATGAAGCATCACAGGATTAATGCTAACGAAGATGTCGATGTGACGGACTTCTCTAAAGATGGATTGTTAAACAAATGGACGGACAATAGGTGTTTCCCTATTTTCATAAACAGTGTTTGAATGCAAAAAGTCTAGCATCCAGCAAAATACGTCAAAGTCTCTGCAGATTGTAGATTTGAACCAGCACTCCTATTTCAGAGATTTCTCGTTCTCTCTAAGACGGGAAATCTTCGGCTAGATGATGCCATGTTCTGTGAACTATGGCTATACCCAATGTCTTTGTTTGAGATGAAAGACTGCTTGCGTCAGAAGGACAAATTTCAACTTGCCGAAGCAATCAGAAACATCAGAAATGTCAAAACAATTTCAGACAGAGGTGTGTAGCAAAGTGTTCCAGTCACAGAGCACAACGTACTAGACAAAAAGCTCTTCTTCGCCGTCTGAAATGGAATAAGAGGAGGACCTAGTTCGGTTGCAAAAAGTATGCTTCATTTACCGTGAAAAAGTGTTTGATGGTTATGACGTTTGGCCAAGTATAAAGGACTGTGCGCATCAAAGGCGAAGTCGAAAGTTGAATGTATAGAAGGTGAACATTACCTCGACATTACCGCGACAATATTTTCGAGGAAAAGGACGAATAAGGAAAAAAAGCAGGCACTTATCCAGCTGATCGTGGAACGAATGAAGCAGAAAGGATGTGATGTTATTCAAGCAGAAAGAGATGCTGATGTGATTGCAAAGGAAGCCATTAGTATGTCTGCTTTCAGACCGACAAGCCTTATTTGAGAAGACAACGATCTTGTTCTCTCGCTGTTTCATATAGATGTTTCCAAGTGTACTGCACTCTACCTTGTGCTCTGACAAGGTGAAATCATACACCTATAATATTATGTTTCTCAAATAGGTGGTTGGTGAAGTAGTTTGCAATGGCCTATTGTTTTAGCATGCCTTTACAGGATGTGATTCGGCGTCTAAAGTGGTTGGGATTGGAAAGAAGCTGGGGTAACCACGAATCAGCAAAAGTGAAAAGACAATGAAAAACTGTTCAAAAGCATTATATCGACCAAAGCAAACGCAGGATGGTGTGGACACCAATTATACTAAGACAATGATAGCACTGTTCAATGGAGGTCAGAAGGATTCACTGGCTCTGCAAGAATAGTTGCAAGGGAAAAGATATTAGCCACGCCAGAACGATTCCCTCTTACCGCTTCTGCCTGTAGATTTCATTCTCTGTGGACTTACTACCAGGTTATGGAGTAGATGGGATTTAACAATAAAATGGCACCATTTGAATAGTAGTGGAAAGTAGAAGTTCCAGTGATGATAGACCAACTTCCCGCTCCAAATGAATTGAATTCAGATGATTCATTGCAAATGTTTTGACGGATGCATTACCCGAAGGTGTACATGTAGACAGCATAACCTATAACGTACATGTGAACATTATCAACACGGCAACTGTGATACTGTGAAAAGTGCTCCATGATGAGGAGGAAAAAGTGCTCCACTAAGAAGAGGAAGAACTGTGAACAATTTGAAGTAACATTATGACATGTGAATCAGGGAGGGATAAGGGTAACCATAGATATGGTATAAGGGGTGTATAACATCACTATTAGCCATTTCACGTGAAAGGTTAACCTGAAAACATAGGTAAAAATGCAAGATTTATTGATTTACTATGAAAAATGACCGAGTTAATGTTTTAAAACATAATTAAAGATAACTGGAAAGTCGAAAATGTTCAACTTTGAAATTTGAAACTTTCCCATGCTCGAATCTCATCCAACTTTTAGTATGATGTAGAGTAGACTCAACCTGACATAAAACCGCAACAAAATCAAAATCTTGCAATTGTTTTTATATCAATTCATATTTTGACATGACTATCCGAACACATCCACAAAGTATACAACCCACTCTCTTCCCGAGAGTAACCACACCTGAGTATCTTGTAAAAAACGAATTAAATCTTGACTCTCGTTTCAATATCGTTTCTTTTGTATCTGATGAAAAAAGTCTCTTTGAATTGTGATTTCGCTGAAACATGTATGCACATATGTAACCAATAATGTTTGTATAATGAATTATATATAGTGATATATATCAAAAGAGTGTATGTATATATACACATACGTACGAACACACACATACACACACACATATATATGCATATACATTAATGCGAAAGTAGGATAATTTTAAATCACAGTGATATCAAAACGCGTTATTTCAATACACAATATATAATAGACGCATAATATATACATATTTTATATGCTGTTTCTGTATGCAATGGGAACTAATTCGCATGCTCGTGTTTAAAATAACATTTTACCAATTGATTACTATTTTTCTTGTTTTTTTTTTTTACTTAAATGTCCTGTCTTTAATATAAGGACAATAGTATTCTTCCATATACTGGTTCATTTTCCAAACACATATTTCGCATTTATCTTTAAATGTTTCTTTTCTTGAAAGGGATCAACTTGATTTTTTATAAGTGGCAATCTATTTATAAATTGGAAGTGAAAAGCAAATTGATTTTTTCTTTTCGTCGCGCGGACTGATTTAAACGATAAATAAATGTGTATGTTACCAGAATTGTAATGTTGATCTATCTATTTGAATAAATGATACACGTTTCTTTTTGTACCAACACCATTATTCTGAATTAAATATTTATTATTTAAAATGAATGTGTCAAATATTCAAAGTAGAACCATTTGCAAAGTGAAAGCGAGTCAGTAAAGCTGATAATATATATATATATATATATATATATATATATATATATATATATATATATATATATATATATATATATATATATATATATATATACAGAAACACAGACACAAAAAATACTATTAAAAACCCGTCGAATATATGTCAAGCTATGTCACGGTAACATATATTGAGCGAGTTTTTAACAGTATTATATTCAGTTTTTTTTATTTATAACACCTTTTCCCAAACTTACCGTGTTAAAGAGGGACTCAGACGCCATCTTGAATTTTCCAATACATCGGTAAACACTGTATGGTTTTCGAGCTGAATAAACATGTTACATTGAATAAAAATACGAAAAATATATCCAGTTTGGTAGAAAAGGTACTTATCTTGCCTTTGATAACATTCATTTGTTATATATTTGTTTTTGGCAACTTTTTCGAATCTATGTGTACAGTAATACAAACCCATTAAAAATATTGTTTTTGATTTTGAATAAATATTGTGGTTCATTTGTATTTAAAAATATTGTGGTTCATTTTGATTAAAAAATATTCATTTTGATTAAAAAAATATTCATTTTGATTTTAAAAAAATATTGTTCATTTCGATTAAAAAACATTCATTTTGATTTTAAAAAAATTCATTTTGATTAAAAAATAGTTTAATTTTAATATTTGTTTATTGTCTTAACTCATATCAAATGTTTTGCTTGTGTTCTGCTTCAAATATTCATAATCTTACATGCATAATTTTCATTTAATTATATTAAATAAACTTCAAGTTTACTACAAATCAAATCGTATTCCTTCACTTTTTTTAAAATGTAATTTATAAGTAATTAAAGAACGCATTCTAATCTTTAAAATCTATAATACAACGAAATATTCAATTGCATATAATACTTAAACAAACAACTTGTGTTTTTTTTTCATTTTTTTATTATTAATATTAGATGAGTTTCAGTATAAATCATCGTGTTCTTTATTTCAATCCAATTTTGAAGTTTTGTAACGCTGTCTGTAAAAATTACTGTTCATTATTGACAGTCTAAGAGTTCCACATATCTTGCTTGTTGGGACCTCGGCGATGACGTCATTTTTTCAGCTGACCGGCCATCTTTATAACGAAGGCCACGCCACCATCCCCCCACCAAAAGGGGAAGCCTGGCATTTTCTCACCCGAAAGGGGGGAGCTTGGCAGTTTCTCCCCCAAAAGGAGGGAGCCGGTGTCCCCCCCAAGGGTGGGGGGCGAAGAGGCCAGGAGGATGTGACTTTTTTCTTTGAGGGGGGGAGAAGCCTCCAGGCACCCTCCTCCCTGAAGGTGGGGTTGGGGATTATCTCTCCCTGAAGGGGGGAGGCCGGCACCAAGCATGTAAATCCAGAGGGGTGACTTTTTTTGTTACCCCTCGGAGTGGGAAGGGGGCTGATCACCCAGGCAACGCCGGGTAACCCCTGCTAGTATATATATATATATATATATATATATATATATATATATATAAAGTGAACGTGTCTGTGTGTCTATCTGTCTGTGTGACTGTCTGTGTGTCTGTGTACATTTTCCTTCGCAATAACTCTGTTAATTTTCAGTCTACAGACTCGAAATTTGATATACAGGGTACTGAGATTTGGGAACATCTATGTAATCAGTTTTCGGCCAGAAATTTTGCTGTTAATTGCTGAACGTTCAACGAGTTGACCTTTGAGAACCATACCAAACTCCTCCGACAATTAGGGGCCCACACACTTGAAATTTTAGATATAGGTTCATTGGCCATGGATCTAACTTAATTACCCGATTTGACCCCAAAACAATAAATGTTAAGGGGTCATAAAGGGAGTCAAAGTTAAATAAATTGACCGGTTTTTTTTTTTTTTTGCTCAGCATCCACCTCCAAACACCGAGGCAATATATCTATAATAGTGAAAGTGTCTGTGTGCCTGTCTGTCTGTGTGTCTGTGTACATTTCCCTATGCAATAACTCTGTCAGTTTTCAGTTTACAGATTCGAAATGTGATATACAGGGTACTGAGATTTGGGGAAATCGATGTGATCGGTTTTAGGCCAGAAATTTTGCTGTTAAGGGGTCAAAGTTCAACGACTGGACCTTTGAGAACTCTACCAAACTCCTCCGACAATTATGCTAGTCTTTCTATATATCTATAAAAGTGAACGTGTATGTGTGTCTGTGTGACTGTACATTTTCCTTCGCAATAACTCTGTCAATTTTCAGTCTACAGACTCGAAATTTGATATACATGGTACTGAGATATGGGAAAATCTATGTGATCGGTTTTAGGCAAGAAATTTGGCAAATAAGGGTACAAAGATCAACGATTTGACCTTTGAGAACTCTACCAAACTCCTCCAATAATCTTGGGTCCAAACACTTTACATTTTAGATATTGCTTCCTTGGACATGGATCTAACACGATAACTCGATTTGAGCCCAGAAAATAAATTTTAAGAGGTCATAATAGGGGTAAAGTTAAAAAAAATTACCTTTTTTGTTTTTTTTTTTTGTTTTTTGCTCAGCATACACCTCCAAACACCTGGGCAACGCTGGGGACCCATGCTAGTGCATAAAAGTGGACGTGTCTGTGTATCTATGTGTCTGTGGGTGTACATTATCCTTCGCAATAACTCTGTCAATTTTCAGTCTACAGGCTCGAAATTTGATATATAGGGTACTGAGATTTGTGAAAATCTTTGTGATCAGTTTTCGGCCAGAAATTTGGCTTTTTAAGGGGTCAAATTTCAACGATTTGACCTTTGAGAACTCTACCAAACTCTTCCGATAATTTTGGGTCTAAACACTTGACATTTTAGATATTGCTTCCTTGGTCATGGATCTAACTTAATAACTTGAGTTGAGCCCAAAACAATAAATGTTTAGGGGTCATAATAGGGGTCAAAGTTTAAAAAAATTACCGTTTTCTTTTTTTTTTTTTTTTTTTGCTCAGCATAAACCTCCAAACACCCGGGCAACGCCGGACCGAAATGCTAGTATATCTATAAAAGTGAACGTGTCTGTGTGTTTGTCTGTGTACATTTTCCTCCGCAATAACTCTGTCAATTTTCAGTCTATAGACTCGAAATTTGATATACATGGTAAGTAGATTTTGGAAAATCTTTGTGCTAAGTTTACGGCCAGAAATTTGGCAAATAAGGGGTCAACGTTCAACGATTGGACCTTTGAGAACTCTACCAAACTCCTCCGAAAATTTTGGGTCTAAACACTCTTCTGGTTAGCGGTGGTCGTAACAGCATAGACGTCAAGTTTTTTCCCCGTTCTTTTCCTCCTTCGCGGTACGAGTTCGAGCCTGCCTTCCTACTATCACTTTTTTTTTTTTGCTCAACATACATATCCAAACATCCAGGTAACGCCGGGCTGAAATGCTAGTAGATATATAAAAGTGAACGTGTCGCTGTGTGTGTCTGTCTATGTGTGTGTCTCTTTGTGTACATTTCCCTACGCAATAACACTGTCAATTTTTAGTCTACAGACACAAAATTTGATATGCAGGGTACTGAGATTTGGGAAAATCTATTTGATCGGTTTTCGGCCAAAGATTTGGCTGTTAAGGGGTCAAAGTTCAACGATTTGACCTTTGAGAACTCTACTAAACTCCTCCGATAATTTTTGGTCTAAATACTTGAAATTTTAGATATAGGTTCCTTAGACATATATCTACCTTAATAATTTGATTTGACAATAAATGTTAAGGTGTCATAATAGGGGTCATAGTTTAAAAGAAAAATTACCTCTGCGGTCTCTACAAAATTACTCAGACAATTTCTGGTCTAAACATTTGAAATTTTACATAAACGGTATTCAGATATAGGGCAAGCTTTTTCATCGGTTTGGATCGGAAAATTTTAGTTACCAGTATATAAATGTACGTATGTATGTATGTATGTTTGCATGTCTACCTAAAATTTTCGACAGAGGCGACAGATTTTACCAAGATCAGTATCGTTTTTAATGTCAACGTTTCATACGACAAATATTTTCTGCAAGGGTGTCATTTTTTTCGCCGATATTTTTTAAAGTTATCCTCTCTTTTAGATTGTCTAGCCGTAATTTTTAAAAAATGTCACTACCGTTATGGCGGTAGTCATAACGGCATAGATGTCAGGTTTTTTCCCGTTCTTTTCCTCCGTCGAGGTACGGGTTCGAACTTGCCTTACTACTACTACTTTGTTTTTTTTTTGTTGTTTTTATTGCTCAACATACACATCAAAACACCCGGGCAACGCCGGGCTGAAATGCTAGTATATATATATATATATATATATATAATTATTTTCTACTATAATAATTAAATACCTACAGACTACTAGTCTTTCATCCTTTGGGGAATCTTCAGTACAGGGTGTCACGATTACTACCAGTCGAACGATTCGAACTCCGTATCACGAGACATCTTTGGCTCAATTAGCGGAGACCTAATCCATTCGGCTACCATTAACCGCTTGAAATAACGTTGAATTTTAAACATCTTAATTTTACGTGTTCGTTTACCTCAGTCAGACAGTGATCTAATCGTTATACGATGATCTACGCATAAGAGCTAAATTGACCGACTTTTAATTCAACTGAAAGTGCTCATATATATATATATATATATATATATATATATATATATATATATATATATATTATCTTGTTTTACCGACTCGCTTTCATATATATATATATATATATATATATATATATATATATATATATATATATATAATTGATTATTATTTATTAAGTTATATTTTTATTTTATTTGGGAACTTCCGGTTTGGGGTTGGGGTAGGGTCTGAGAACATCTGTGTTTTTATATATCTTTCGCTGATTTATATTTAACGATTTCAGAATTGAAACTAACATTTATAAATGTTGCAAATATTTGTCAATATTACCCATAAAATATATCTTCTTGTACAGGTTTCTTCCTTTGGATCGACATGCCATTTAATTTATGTTTTAATTCGACAATAATAAAAACACCGATATTGGAAATTCGCAGCTTTTTATAATATAATTCCAAAAATTCATAACACGATTTTTGATCAGTGATTCAATTGTAAATAAATACACAAGTACAACTACGAATTCAAAGTAGAATTGAATGAGATTCATAATGTAATACATAAATGAAAGCAATAATTCGCATATTTAAGATTTTAAACAAAATTAGAGTGAAAGAAAATATAGCCTAAACAATATAAGGCTATACATCTCAATTATAACAAGATTTTTAAAATTACTCCACACACACACACACACACACACACACATATATATATATATATATATATATATATATATATATATATATTATATATTGGTGACCAAAAAAACGGGCCCGTGTACACTATATGTGATATCTCCATTATTTATTCACCGATTGCCCTTATTTTACAGGACATGGCAGAATCAACGACCGTGTGTACACCAAGAGTACACCAAGAGCCAAGTGGGAGCTGGGACAAAGAATACACTGTGTTAAATTTTACTACAAGACGAGCTCGTTTAAGAAAACTGAGGACAGTTTCATGCGTCAGTTCGAATGTGAAAAGGCTCCATCCAAAAGCAGAATTCAGAACTGGGTGGACCACTTCGAGAAGTATGGGACCGTGGAGAACCTCAACGCTGCCAAAGAGAACCATCCAACCCACTTGGGACATCCCAAGAAGCGAACAGCCGAGCTGGTCGAAAGAGTGAGAGAGTCTCTCCAGCAGAGTCCGAAACGTTCTGTGCGCAAACAAAGTCAGTCCCTAGGTATGTCCCGTGAGATTTGTAGGAGAGTGCTGGTGAACGATATCAGAGCTTACCCATACAGCATACAGACGCTGAAGATCCTTATAGCTTCAGACAAGAAGCAGAGGAGGGCTATGGCAGTCAAGATGTTCGAAAAGATCGAGGAGACACCAAGTTTCCTTAATCTCCTTTGGACCTCAGATGAAGCCCACTTCCATCTTGGTGGAAAAGCGACCTCCATGACAAATGTATTCTGGGGGTGCTCCAGACCCAATGAAGTAGCCACCAAGCCCCTCCACTCTCCTAAGTGCATGGTGTGGGCTGCAATCTCGGCCAGAGGCATAATCGGACCAATCTTCATCGAAGAATCTGGTACAGAAGTGACAGTCACCGAGGAGCGGTATGTGGAGGTCCTCAAAACCTTCAAGAGTGAGCTCCAGACCATCTACCCGTCGCTCAGAGCAAGTTCTCATACCTCACACCTGTCCCGAGATTGGTTGAAAGAGAACTTCAGTGGCCGAGTGATCAGTCTCAAGACTCATTTTGAGTGGGCACCCCATAGCCCGGACCTAAGCCCCCCTCCCCCAGATTTTTTCTTTGGACCTATCTTAAGGACAGAGTCTACGCAGGGAAACCTAGAACCATCACGGACTCAAGGAAGCCATCAGGGAGGAGATGAGAGCCATTGCCAATTCAGTCTGTAAGAACGTCATCGGCAACTTCGTGCTGCGCCTCAAGAAATGCACGGAGCTAAATGGAGGCCATCTAGAACATATGCTGTAGAACGGAGACAAAAAGGTTAAAGACCTTAGTGTTTTGATGTGATGTTTTCAATATAATAAACTAGTTATGACCAAAGTTTCATTTCATTCGGATAAAACACTAAGAACCAGGGCCTTTTAAATGCATGCAAACTAGCAATACATACAAAGCCCTTTTTAGAAGTGGGATTCACTATCAGTTTTTGACTATTTCATTTTATTGTATCTTATATAAAACATATACAGAATTTCAGAAAATGAAATACTATTCTTACGATAGCATTTTATGTATTAAATTATTCATTGAAGCATATTGTAAAAAATATGAGTAATTTTGTTAATATTACTTGTTAATAGTTTCTAATATAATCTATATATTAATACGATACCGTGTGTGCTATTTTCGGTGTCACGCTTACATCCGGGTCGGTTAATTATTTCTTGTAATAAATAATTTTACCAAGAATTCTTCATAAGTTTTGGTTTTGGATTCGATTATAGCAGATGTCATCCAAGTCATTTAATCTTTTATAAATAATTTTACTAAGAATTTTTCATAATTTTTGTTTCGGTTTGATTATAGCTGATGGCACCAAAGTAATCTATTTTTTTATGAATAATTTTACCAAGAATTCCACATAACTTTTGGTTTTGGTTTCAGTTATAGCTAGTGGAACTCCAATAATCTATCTTTTAAAAATAAATTTATGAAGAATTCTTCATAAGTGTTGGTTCCGGTTTCGATGTTAGCTGATGAAACCTTAGTAATCTATTTTTTTATAAATAATTTTATCAGAACTTCTTCATAAGTTTTGGTTTCGGTTTCGATTATAGTTTAAGGAACTAAAGTATATATATATATATATATATATATATATATATATATATATTCATAAATTTGGGATTCGGTTTCGATTCAAGCTGATGAACCCAAGTCATATATATATATATAGTTTTTAATTTTGAAATCGCAACTTTATAATATATAAAACTCGAAAGTAATATATACAATATACAATAGACTCGAAAGTAATATATACAATATACAATAGCAATATATACAATATAACAGTATATACGAAATCTGAAAGAATTAAAATATCATATTAAAGCGTTTTTTACGACCTGGCTACGCAAAGCGTCCATGCTAGCTTGGATAGAATGGCAACATCAATATATTACATATGAATCAGTTTTCTGTGGAATTTCCAGAGGTCCCGCTAGACATTGTTTTTATACATTTAGAAGTTTAAAACTAGATTTAGAAATTTGAAGCTAGAAATTTAAAGTTAGAATTTAAAGCTAGGCATTCAAACCTTAAAATTTAAAGCTAGCAATTAAGAAATTTAAAGCTAGAAATTAAAAAATTTAAAGCTAAAAATTAAGAAATTTAAAGTTAGAAATTAAGAAATTTAAAGCTAGAAATTATTATTCTATTCGACCTTTTACATGCTTCTAAATTGATTTCAAATTTCGAACGGTAATGTAGTAACTAATTAATCATTTTTTACCTACTAGCAAGGAGACCCGACGTTGCCCGAGATTGAATGATGATTAACGAATGTTTCACACTCATAGTTTTACTGTCATCGAAATCGGTTAGAATCGCTCATTTATCAATCAAATCTTTGAATTGCCTGCTCGAGATGAGGACACATGGCATTGCACCAAGAAGAAAATTCACATGCCTCCACGCTGTGACTTAGTTCACAATAGATTGTCGTCAACATTGCTCTGCAGGGAAGCTATAGTTGATTTTATAAAATTTTATATAATGGCTTGAATTAAAGTTTAAATAGAAAAAGTCAAGTAACTTTGTTCAATTGAACTCGATTCTGTCATATCAAAGAACTGACTCTTGATTGTATATTCCGGGCTTTTCTACTTGTGTAGCTGAGTAATAAAATTACTCAACTGCACTTGTATTGTTAGGCTGTATAAGGTGTTCACTTTTTGTCAAAATCCCCTGTTCCGTCGTTCATCGGATTTTTTCAATTATCAGAATATATGACATTCCGACACAAAACTTATCTCAAGAACGTTGCCACGTACATAAAATTTCATAAAAATCGACCAAGCCATTTCGGAGTTCATAGGAAAATCTTACATTCTCACACACACAGAGTTCCTTTTATATAATAGTAGAGACTGACAAAGCATTAAAATGGCTTCCTTGTTTTACAAAAATGCTTTCTATTCGATTTAATTTTGTAATTTAATATCACTTTAATAATTAGTTTTATTTGACTTCAATGAATATTTGATTAATAAATGAATAAAGAATATTTCAATATGTAATTGTCAAGGTTACGGTGACACGAGAAATACATACACACGAATACACTATATATGGTCGCACAATTACGTTTATATACAGACACTAAATTATGTTCCCATATATATGTGTGCGATTTCGAATCGTAATTGTACGCTTTCAAATGGAAAGCACCCAAATTATGTTTATCTTTATTTAGAGCGCAGAGGATGACCAGAGGCAGCAAAGAGAGAATGATGAATAACATTCAACACGCACAATGCTGATATAGATTTCCTATTCTGTAATATTCTCATTACTTCTCGTAAGAGCTGCAGGTAATTTCCTGATGTTGTAAGGCAGTTGGAATAAGCGAGCAAAGAACGGGGCTTTCTTCTCACTGGCATTTACTTGAATAACTTTACTACGTATGCAAAGGCGTAGATTATCTGCTTTATGGCAAATCAACACATTTAGCGTTATGCAATTTCGTAACGCTATCTAATGGTTCATACATGCATGTGAGAAATTAGCAGACCTGTTATAAGAAAAATATCTGGTACCAAGATAATTTGTAGCCACTTTAAAACAACTAATCATAACTTAAAAATAATGAACATGCATAGAAGTAAGCTAATTGAAATATTACAGATATTTAGTTAAGTGGTTTTTATGCCTATAGATTAACAGTTGATGATGCAGCGTTATTTATATGATATGTTTATATATCTATCATTCTACTTTTCTATCTCGGTATCTCTTTCGTCTCTCTCTCTCTTTCTCTCTCTCTCTCTCTGTCTATATATATACATATATATATATATATATATATATAAAGAGAGAGATAGACTGATAGACTGATAGATAGATAGATAGATAGATAGATATTCTGAATGAAAAATAAAAAGAAAAGTAAAGCGTTTGTACAGTTTTGTATCGGTTGGTTTCAGAGACATATAGACTTTTAGGCTCTAAATCTAAATATTTTTTCATTGGGGAAGAACACTTTTTTTAAAATTTTTTCGTTCTCAGAGTACAATCAGTATTTTCAACGGTCGGTCAGTTTTGGTATTCAGCTGTAAAAAACTGTTTTCTCACTTAAAAGTACGTTATTTGCCAGAGAAACCAAATCTCATTTTCAACTGCCTCAAATTAAACATAATAAAAACATTTTTGATTGTTTTAAAACTCAGATTTGTTGCAATATGTTTAATTTAATGATGGTATGATTGAAGAAAGAAGGTTTTGCTTATAGTCACTGGCAATAGGAACTGACCATTCAAATGGAACCATGCTCTACCAGCAACTAATCAGAAACCGAAATCATAAAACGGTAGATACTTTTTGGATTGCTGTATATAGTTTTTCGTGTCCATCCGGAAAAAAAATCTTTGCTCTTTGCCATCCAAATTTTAAAGTCCAAAGCTTATACAGACCAGCTACTCACTGAAAACTCTTCCTCTCCAGGACTTGTATGGATCAACTACCCATCGGAAACTCTTTTGGAATTAAACATGGCTTTAAAATGTAATTTTATTTAGAAAGAAAATTCTTTTTGTTAGAGCAGTGATTACATATTTGGGAATACGTTATTAAAATCAAGAACCGAATTCATACGACGGCAAGTAGGGGACGGTCAGGGTCTGGGCAATAAGTGCAAACAAATTTCATAGCAGCAGTTGTAAATGATTGATTATATACGATTAACCGAACACAATTAATATAAATCGCTATTAGTTATGCGCATCCTAAAAGTGTTATTTAAATAATATACAAAAAATCCAATTGTTAATCAATCCACAAAGCAGTGCAGAACTCTGATTTCCTCAATATACCACTTAATTATGTTATAAAATATATATTTGCTGTGATTTCTTTGTTACAACTATGTTATAGTATATATTCGTTGTGTTTTCTTAGTTAAAGCTATTTGTTATAGTATATATTTGTGGTGTTTTTGTTTTTCATTAAAATTATATATCATAGTATATATTTGTTGTGCTTTCTTAGTAAAAACTAAGAAATCACACCATATATATATATATATATATATATATATATATTTCTCTCTCTCTCTCTCTCTCTCTCTCTCTATATATATATATATATATATATATATATGCATATATATATACACACATACACACACACACACACACATATATATATATATATATATATATAAATTTATAAAATATATATGGCGATTAAGCTACACACGATATTCCGTGTTTCATCCACGCTAGGATTCTTCAGGCTTAAGAAGAATTTAGAGACATATTAATAAAAAACACGGCCATTTTAACTGTCTCATATTGCGAGGTGCGCCTCCAATCTTTGAGGCATTGTTAATCCACATTGATAAACCAACGATTAACAAGACTCAAAATGAAACGGAGGGCACGCTCAATGCTTTTGAGTATTTTAGTCATTTTAAGCGATTTTAATCGTCTTTTAATCATCTTTTCATTTCATCTCGCTATTTTCATTTTTAAATTTCATTTTTTGCTTTTAACTTTACTACTCGCCTGAGGATGACCAATGGAGGTCGAAAACGTTCCCGATTATGGGAAACTTCATTTTCACTCGAAAAAAAAAAACGTTCGGAAAATGGTCCGACAAAGAGAAAAGGAGGATTACAAGAAAAACAAGTAAGAGTTGTATGTGCTATTTAAGGAAACCTGCATATATATATATATATACATATACATATATATATATATATATATATATATATATATATATATATATATATATATATATATAAAGCTGAATGTGTGTGTATGTGTGTGTGTATGTGTGTGTCTGGTCACGAATAGGCTCCTATATGGTTGACTATTTAAAAAAACTGATTACATATAATCATAGAAGATGTATCGAGACACAGGAATGGGTATGTTTGATATGGCAGAACGGTGGTTCATTTAAATTGTGGGGTCTTCGTTCACGCCTGGTCCACAAAGTATGGAAATAAAAAATTTAAAAATAAAAAAAAACGTTTACAAGTCTTTTTGATTAGATGTACATAAGAATACTTTGATAAATATGTTTTAAGTTAAATAGGGATGATATAATAAAATTGTGGAGTCTGCGCTCGCGCCAGGCCTTCATGGAATGGAAATAGGCACAAACTTTAATAAAGACTTTTCATATCTATCTGCGTAAATATACTTTGATAATTATGTTTCAGTTTGAAAAAATATGGTATAATAAAATTATGGGGTGTTCGTTCGCACCTGACCTCCATCGAATGGAAATATGTCACAAAGTTTAACAAGGTTTTTCATATAGATCCACGGAATATTGTGATAAGTGTTTCAGTGTGAACAGGTATGGTATAATAAATTATGGGGTTTATCTATTTTATTTTTACTTTCATCATATTTTGCTAAGGTTTTGATACCCCCAAATTCGAAGCTATCTCTTTACCACCCTTCCTTTTCATAACCTATCATACTTTCATAAATCAGAGTCCACTTTCTGTAGGCTGTTTTCGAACCCAACGGTCAACAACGGGTGCTAGTATATATATAATAATATATATAATATATATATATGTATATAAATATATATACATGAACAAAGGCATTTTATGCGATATGCCTCTGCTATTTGAGGACATTTTTTAAAAAATATACAGTTTTAAGTGGGGAGGTGAGCGAGGGAATTAAATGTCCGTTTTGTTGTCACAATACCATCTTCCGTGGCATTATCTCCTTTTCTATAGCAGTGATAATGTATTTTCTCTTCTGAGGTCCTGAGACAAATATCCACGGCGATTACCACCATCTTTTCGGGAGAAGGGGGTGTAGATTATGTCCATTTTGTTGTCACGAAACAATACTCTCACACATTACAGGAATATTCATGTAAGTTGTGTACTGTCTGTTTTCTTATATTGAGACCATCCTCCCAGGAATTTTCTTCTCATTTATGTTTGGGTGTGAGATCATCATCCCAGAAAGAAGTACTAGCATACTCTTTTTTGTAATGGTAGTATAGTGTCTGTTTTATTTTGTTAAGAGCAGATACCCAGGCATTATCCCCTCTGTTTTTTTCTGGTATTAGTGTAGTGTCCATTTTGTTGCTAGGGTATCATTCTACTAGGTATTATCTTCTTTCATTTTTGGAAGGAATGGTGATATAGTAATTGTTCTGTGCTCATGAAAATATCCTCACATGGATAACAATACCTGTTTGGTAGTGGGATGGAAAGTGATTGTAATGTCCGTTTAGTGCCACCACGCAATCCTCTCAAGCATTATGTTCTCCTTTTTATTCGTAGTAGTGACGGCGTATCTGTTCTATGGTCTTGATACTATTCTCTCAGACACAACTATTACTTATTTTTTGGGATAGGGGTTTAATGTGGTGTCCAGCCCGCTATTACGAGACTATTCTGCAGCATTATCTCCTCCTAGTCTGAAAGTAGTGATAATGCAATATCTGTTAAGTGGTTACGAACCTATACACCCCAGAATTAGCAACACTTTCTTATTGTGGAGAGAAGAGTTGCGTAGTGTCCGTTTACTTATCATGAGACCATCCTCTTTTTCTTTGATATAATTATAATATAGCTTATGTCTGCGGTCAGGTGACTATCCTCTAAGAGAGTACTAGAACATTGCATTTTCTGGAGCCGGTGTTATGTAGTGTCAGTTTTGTTGTATTATCACTAATTTAGTTGGATTTATGTTATTATGTAGTAATTTTCAAAAGGAGCCAGTATATGTTTGTATTTATTTGTAAAAACTGCTGAGTTATCCATCATATTGTTAGTAAGGTTCACACACTGTCTCTTCTGTGATTATGACAATAAAACGTCGGGTAATACCACCACTTTCTATTTTAAGGGAGGGTGGTATGTAGTGTAGTGTCGGCATGGGACTATGTTCGCAGGCAGTATATCCTCTTTTTGGTATTAGTTATAATATCTTTTCTGTGGCCATGCCATTATCAACATCATTTCTCTTCATACGTTGAGTAACACCGTCCTTTGCCCAATGCTGTGGATTCTAACATCTCTTAATAATATTTGGTTTGTTTTATATTTACTAAGCGAACTTGGGTAACAGAATTTAAGTAAAAATCGCCATTGTACGTAATTAATTAATGTTGATTATGATATAATATTTTTATCTCTTTGGAATATTTAAATTATTAACATCATTTCTCTACAAATAATTGTGAATGCGGAAAGGGGACCAGAATTACTCGGAATTATATATGCTATTCTTTTGTTCCATTCGGCGTGGTCCAGGAACACTAAATATGAGAATACAGTAGTACATTTAGAAAGGTTAGCTCCAAGATGTTACACACATAATTTCATTCTATTTAATTTTATATGGTCCAGAGCAACAGCGAGTAGCCCTGCTATTAAACATATATAAGTATTATGTTATTTTATACTGTATATAAAGGAGATAGAATTTAATAATTATAGTGATCAAAATGTATACAAATATACAAATCACAAACACACCGAATGTATACGATATGGTTGATTCCTATAATTTATCAGTTAATAAGTGTAGGAAATCAAAGAAACAGCTTAGTTCTTTTTATGCCACTTTAATTAAACGGAATTATTTTTTGTTTTCAGTTTTAAAAAAGTTCTATTAGAGAAATGGGGAAACACTTCAAATGTTAATGATTTTTCAATCCAAACCTTTCCAGTTAATTAAAAACAAATTCACAAAAAAAACCCTAACACAACAGAAATGATTATTCACTAAAACATTTATTTAATGAATTGTTTTTTTAATTTACTATATGATCAACATTATTTCAAACTACTTATTTTTTAAATGTTCAGTCACCATTTCCGTTATTTTTAGAAATATTATTCAATATTAAAATCATTAAGAATTGAATTATCTCTTTACGTTCATAGTTGAATTCTTCCGAAAAATAAAATTTTAAAAAATCGCCGGTAATTTAAGATGTACTAGAGCCAAAAATTAAAAGTTTTAAGTTTCCTTTTAATCTTGTTGCAACATCACATTCGTCATATTCGCTTTAATGTGCTGTCGGAGGATTATATTTAGAATAAACGAGGTAAAATCTAAATTTTTGATTCCAAGAAATGTAAATAGCGATATCTTAATAATGCAGTTCAAACATTTTGGTTGTCAAAATATTTTAAAATTCAAATGTGTGCATCGTTCAGAAAAATATTCAAACTATGCTAAAAAAATGAATAAATGACAGAACTACGGTGAATTAAATGACTTCTTATGTATCGTATCATGTTTACATAGTACATTTATTGTTTATTATCATACTGAGTTCTAACCATATCTAATGACTTGATTCGTCTCCGTTTCGGAACATGTAATTGTAATACATATATATATATATATATATATATATATATATATATATATATATATATGTATATATATATATACGTGTGTGTGTGTAAGCGGGTGTGTGAGTGTGTGTATGTGTGTGTGTGTGGTTTTTATTTACAAAATATACTATTAAGAATCCATTTAATGTTATCCGAGTTGTTCAGAATCAATTCTTCACAATGAAAAAAAAAAACCCTGCAGAATTTGAGTTAACATTGTCCATCAAATGTAGAGAATGAAGATTCATATTAACATACAAATTAAATACAAATGTTCTTCTTATCCTCTACAAAGTTATAAATCATTTAGCAAATTGCAAATATGTTTTAACAAACATTCTTAATTACGAAGTAAATAAAATACGTATATCGTTGCTCGAATTACATTTATTTTTATCAGAAAACTCGTTATTACAATGTTTGTAATCTCCTCGATAAGTGGTATTTTTTCCGGTTTTATACGGGATGGTTAATTTGTTGTCTTACCACCGTAGTATACGCTAGGTATAAGTTAAGCCCAATGTTTCATAGTTTTATTTTAGCTACGTATCATGTTTTAAAGACTAGAAACGTGCAAACACATTCCACCTCTTACATATGGATATTAAAAAACAACTGCTCGTTAAGAAATCTTTGCCTTATATAGTTAACTTAATGCATTTCTCTTTGAGCGTTATAATCGAGTTTGTCTCCCTCAAGAGTATACTTGCACCTTGAATGGGTCTTGGCCAACGATACTGAGAATAACAGAAAATGCCTTAATTTGGCAGTATCATTGATTCGACGCTAAAAGTAACACATAAGGTGTTAAAGTTTTGCTCACTTTTGCATTAAATACTATTCCATATTAATCACTAACTGAGCATCATGCGCATATCATAATACTTGGTTCGCTACGCCTTATCAAAAGTCGATATAAAATTTCTGCCAGATCGATACAGTAGTTTCTAAAGCAAAGACAGACCTAGAGTAATATAGTATAGATACACATACATACAAGTAGAATACCCGTCCCATGACAGGTAAATTTAATTTTCAGAAAAATTATACCACGTTAAAATTTCTTAACTACGATTACAATCAAGATGAAAATGATACTTAATGTTTTATCGAAAATCTTATTCAATTTTTTTTATTAAAATGTAATATGTAATTTGGATATTAGTGAATGTCTAAAATTTAAGGCTTAATTTTAATGGGAATTAAGAAATTTAAAATCTTCCTTAAATGTTCTCTACTGACTATAGATCAAATTAAATGCTAATATGAAATATTCGAGTTACAAATGGGTGCTTATGCCCAAACAAACTCTTTTTAGTTTTTTTCTCAACGTGAAAGCTAAATTTAGTGAATATCTATTAAGTGATATTTAATAGCTACCCGCTGTGAAAATCTCCAGAAAATACAAGTATCTGCATTTTAGAGTGGAATTTTACTCACCTTTCCCCTCTTTGGATTCAGTTTACTTAAAATAAATATAGCTTACATTAACAATCCTTACCGGTACACTTTAAGGTCATGCTAAGAAACATACAAATTTATGGTACCTGCAGTTAAAGGTCAGAATGGAGGAAAATCAAAATGGAGAAAATATACTTGAGGGTCATAAACAATTATCAAGCAACTATTTTCACAATTTTAACGCTTCGTTTGAATTAAATAATTGCACGTTTCACACAGGGTCTACGTTGTTTTACGTAGAACAATGTTAAATGAATATGCGTCAAATTCAATGCAATATCCTTTTTCCTCGACATATTCAAGCATAAATTATTTGGTGAGTTATCTTTTTCTAAAACGTCTATTTAAAAACAAGTATAATTGCAATGAACCTTATGTCAGAATAATTCTACACACTAGCAACGTTACATTTTGGTGTTTTTGTTTTTTTTTAACCTCTCTGTTTTAATGGAAACACGTGGAAGTGATGACCCTTGACATCTTCTTTTGATCACGTCTGCTATTCGAGGAAAAGAATGAGGACTGATACTTGACTTTTTCGACAGGAATTCACGGTTCTTTGAAGTATGTTTGTCTTTCAGATTTCGATAACTAAAATCAAAATAAAAGATTGAAAACATGCGTATTTTAATGATTTGTGGTATTTTGATGGAATAAAACCATCTTCACTTATAGAAATTTCAACTCTGCATGTCTATGGACCGACTCATGATCTTTCATTAATGCGAATCCTGTCTAAAGAAGACACGTTTTAGTGACACTGACACTTGAGATAAGCACATTGGAGCTTTCCACTTTTTATTATTCGGATTGGAACTGGTAATTTTGAACAATCGGTTTTGTTTCGTGTGTACAAACGAGATAATAATATGACCTTTTACTTTGTATCGCAGCGTCATATCTCATAGGAAATGCAGATATGCTTCGTTGGTCATTCGAGTGATAATGTGTTATTAGCGAAGCGATTCTTTCGTTATTAAAACACCGGCTTCTTTTTCTGATTCAGCAAGTCGATTAAATGAAGCTGACGAAAGATGTGTGTCTATTGAGGCAAGACAACAAGGTTAGCATCTTCTGTCATCCTCCAGAGCTTTCGTTGTATAGTCAAGTGAAACAAGCACACACACACGTGTACTTGACAGACAAACACAGACACACACACACGAGCCGTCATTCTTCTTACTTAATCGCACGCTTTACTGATACAATTCACGGATCTATCTTTCTATTCCCAACGACTTCAGCCGAAATAGGTTTTATCATTATCTTTTCTCACATTTTGATCAAATTAGAAAATTTAAACGACATTTCTATTTTTCTTCTATGTTACTCACTGGCTTGATATGATGGTAGATTGACCAAATTTGTGGTAGATTGACCAATTTGGTGGTAGATTAACTAAAATGGTGGCAGATTGACCAAATTGGTGGTAGATTGATCAATTTGGTGGTAGATTGACCAATTTGGTGGTATATTGGCCAAATTGGTAGTAATTTGACCAATTTGGTGGTAGATTGACGAAATTGGTGGTAGAATGACAAAATCTTTGGTAGATTGACCAAATTGGTGGTAGATTGACGAATTTGGTGGTAGATTGACGAATTTGGTGGTAGATTGACCAATTTTGTGATAGATTTACCAAATTGGTGGTAGATTAAATGTTAAATACGATCGTAGGGTTTCTGTAATTCATTACGGTATCCTAAAAAATTATCAAAAGTAGTAATATTATAGAGAGTAGTACTATAATCTTTTATTCTTCGAATATAGTAATGACGAAAAGTAGAATGTAATTCAAAAGGAGGTAGTTTCTATTATTTATGTTCGAAATATGTTATAGTATGTCGTAAATAGTAACATTGCACGGAAATTAATTATACTTGATAATAATATGACACGACGACTTGAGTTGGCTGGTTGGTTGGTTATTTTGTTTTACGGCATATCAACCCTTTTCAGATTATTTAATGCCGAATCCAGTGATTTGGAAGAAAACTTTTGGTCAGAGTGGATCTGGGAGCAATGGCAATTAAAGGGTGGCTCCACACTCCCCAAAGCCCACAAGCTGGGGCCTCACCATCGGATATAGTTTAAGGTCATATCCAGGACGGACGTGAGTAGAATGAGAGGACTTAATGAGTAGAGAGTGAACTGATTTTCTACCTTCTATATCGACATAAGTATGTGGGCTAGGTATATTGTTTGAAATAAATGTTACAATTGTTAAATATGGATGAAATGTATGCATAATATAGCGTAACAAGCTTTCGGAAACGCTGTACTTTGAGAGTGTGAAGGATTCATTTAGGAATTATTGGGTAATTTTCCATTTTAAACTGTAGATACAGAGGGAAATCGAATTGTTTTATTACTATATGAAATTTTTAAACTCCCAACTTTTGTAATACGCTTATTTTATTGTAAAAATTATGTGTGCATTTCATAACTGTTTTAAATATTTGAATACAATTGAATTACTTAATATTGCCCGAAGAATACTTTGTTTATAATATGTGTTCCCGCAGAGTTTAATATTCTGACAATGTTTTCTAAGTAAGATGTAATAAATTGTAAAAATAGCTGACAAGTTGTATGATGAACAAACGAGACAACAGTTGTGATTATCAAAGAGTTTTCTTACTTTTTCACCTCAAACAATTCATATTACCACTTGGTCCTAACGGGTTCTATTTGAGATAACGTCTAACAATAGACTGAAGGGGGGGGCGTTAAGAAGCTGGATTTCTGTTCACATTACAGTAAAACTTTTGCATATCAGTACAATTATGGAAGCAAAAAAAACAGGAGTGAATTCCAATATCGGAGGACCTCAACAGTGAAGGAATGAGATTGTGCTGTTAGTCGGGCTGGTCAGAAGTATATATGTTGAAAGGGAATAAATGCAATAAATTTGTCAGAGCACATTCCATTATACTTGTAAAACAGGCAGAGGGGTGCAATTGGAGAAATGTTGGAGCTTCGCCGATAGTGTAGAACCTATTAGCTTCCAGATTCATTTGTTGACCATGTCTAAGAAAAACTAGGTTTGCAAATGATGAGAACAATATTCCAGGTATAGCCAAATGGTGTTTTGTAGATGAATATAATTCTCTCTGGTGTTAGTAATTTTCTAATACCGTAGAGAGAGACGCCTTATCTGCGACAGCCTTTGTAATATTTTCAATATATTTTCTCAAATTCATGTTGCTTATGAATTTCAAGTCAACGTGTTTGAACGATAAGCTCTCAAGCGAAGTGCCAATCGTGATGGTACTCGTTGGCTGAGAATGTATTTTATAATTATTAAAGGAAGGAATTTTAGTCTTAGTGGCATTAAATCTTACCACCCACTTTCGTCCTAATTCTACTACAAACGGAAAATTGTTTCTAAGCTTTCTGGCACTGCTTTGGATAGGTGTATATTCATTTTTCCTATATGATTATTATATATTTCAGAATATAAATTATAGAAGTATAATAGTTCCGTTATGACATCAATAAACTAACGTGAATCTATACCCCTATAATTTTTCTTGTGTATATTGATATTCATATTAAACCCCCTTTTTTATATTTATATATAAAGAAAATTTGGTATATATGTCTTATGGAATTGCATTCATATGACAATGTCTAGTTAATTTGCATATTCTTTTAAACATTCATTTTAATTAATTCCCTATCAGTTTTTTTTTTCGGTTTTCTCATAGGATGATCATCTTCAGTTAACTATTATGTGTCATCATATCCATGCAGATATTCTACATGATTTATAGTTGCGTAATATTTGCGTAAAAACGGCTATAGTAAACACAAACCTTTTATATATATATATATTTAGGTATGCGTACATATATTTGTTTTAAAAATTTTGGCTACCAAACTCCTCTGAAGTTTTTAGTCTACAGACATGAAACTTAATATGTAGGGTATTCAATGTCATACAAAGCTTTATAATTAGGTTTTAACCGGGGAAAATCAGTGCAAAAGCGTGAAAACTATTTTTAAAAAAATGGAAATTCCCAGGTAAAGGTCGAACGACAACATGACATAATATGCATGCGTAACGTACTAGCCATTGGTTTATGTTTTAATTTTTAGCCTTGCCGCAAACATGTCTTCATAGGTCAGGCATTAACGTCAAAGGAAAAAGTAAATTGTAAGCTAAACGTTTTGGTTTCGATTCTCCGTGGTGGCGCACGAGCCATTTTTTTTTTTTTTTACTTTTTAAATCATTACTATATATTGCATCCAATATAATATAATAATACACACGAAATTTGGATTAATCAAAATATTATAGTTAAGCATATTTTACGACCGGGCAATGCCGGGCGGCCTGCTAAGTTAAATTAAATTAAAAATCAGCAAAATGATATTTCAAATTGTTACTGGTGTACTGAATTTAAAATAAGTAATTATTTGGTGATGACGATTTGGAATATTAAGCTAAATTGAAAAGATGAAGAAATGAAGGATATTATTGTCACAAAAGACAAAGGGCACCTACATAGTTAGAAAACAATGGCGCCATAAGGGACATTCATTCTCCCTCATCTCTGTCTGCCCAGCGGCTTAAATACCTTCGATAAACAAAACTTGGTTAGCGGTAAAAGAACTGACAGAGGAAATAAAAATAGAAAACAAACTTGAGACAACATAAAGACAAGGAATGAGGCAGATTGAAATGATTTTAGATAAATAAACGCCATTTATACTTTTCTACTCACCGCTAAAATCCTTAAATTCATTATAAGACAAACGTTTCTTTAATTGTTTGCCGATGATAAAATTATCAGGAATTATTACTAGCCATATATGCCTGTCAGAATAAATATTAAACTAAAAATACAAGTAAAACAGTGTACTTTATGCTAAAACAACAATACATATAAAATTACATTGTGTTTTCATTTTATATGACTTAGGACTACTATTTCGAAATAAACACGCATTTTAAAAACATTTTTAACGGAACAATAACTTCAGACCTAAGTTTATTATCGTTTCAGAAAGTAGTTGACTTGCGTATAATTTCCAAGCGAGTCACGCATGTGCTAAGATGGATTATTACTGTTTTAGATGAGGAGGCGCTGCATAGAGCACTCGTTTGTTCTTTAAAAAGAGATCACAATCGACCTGTAATCACATTAGAGATGACCCTCAGTTTCTTATATCCAGTTTTCGCCGAAGTATCTCACTTTAGTCTATCTTCATTTTTATTGAAAATGCATGAGTGAGCCCCAGTATTTAGTTATTTATTTCACTGCAAAAACTCGTTTTATATCACAACGGAAAATCTTCCTTCGTATGTTTAGTGCTAAACGAAAGTTCCACAAACATACCATATTCGTAAAGATTTTGTTTCTGATAAAACATTACCACAACACTGCATCTATGGGGATTACAACATGATCATCGTAAAATTAATGTCAACAGATTCCCGTCATTAAAAATCCCGATAAGTATTCAAACGTGGTCAATTGCATCAATTATTCTTAATCTCCTTATGAATTTATTTATCTTTAAACTGACGATTGGCTCGCGTCTTCGAGTGTATTTTTTTCTTGATAAATGATAACTCGTTGCATTTCACCATTTCTTAGTGTTCTAGAGATGGTAGAAATCCTGATATTTTGAATTTAAATTATGATGAAATACATTAAAATAAGTATTTTTTTAAATTTCATCATTATTAAGATTCAAAATTTCGAATATATATATATATACATACTTACATATATATATATACATAATTACACACACACACACACACACACACATATATATATATATATAATGGCTAAATACAAACCAATCAACATGATGATTTAAAAAATAAAAACTGAAAATAAAGGTTAGCTAAGCAGGTTTGTTCTTCGTTCAACAGAGCTAAATCGAGGGAAATACGAGTTAAAAAAAAGTTATGAATATTCCGGGGGAAGAAAAAAAAGCGAAAACTAAACGGGGGGGGGATTACATAGCTACTAAATTAAGTCCTAACAGATTTTCTTTTTGCTTGCAAAGAGAAGGACTCAAAAACTTAATAAAAATAGTCTCTAGAATTTTTAAATGAAAGAACGAGTGCAACTTGCTCAAGATCGTAAACATGTCAGCACTAAAATTCGTGGCACACGCATGGTTATTAATAAGGTGCTCGCAAATCGCAGAACCATATGTATTACTTAGAACATCCGAGACTGAAAAATTTGCATAACGAATCTGTGATGGTACCTGATGTTTCAAACGGAAATATAATCTTCGCGATGTTCGCCCAACATAGTGCGCACTACAAATACATTTAAATAAATAAATAATAGAATTATTATGGTGGGGGGGCTGAAGAACATCTTTGCAAATGGACGACAACATAGGTCTGGTTGAAAAAACAACGCGTGAATTCGATGCAAAATAACACCGTTGCACAGACAAAGAGATTTGTTTAGCAAATCGGTCACTGATGTTACCTAGCCAAGGTTGACGTAGGTAAACAGGACATCTATTAACTATAATTTCTTTAGGTTTATAAAAATTGGAAACTTTCTTAATAGTAGTTTCAACAATATTCAAGGAGTAACCATTGTTACAAAGGGTCTTAGTAATAAATTTAAGCTCGTCATCCAGATTAACTTTAGAACAAATCATCAAGGCCCTATGTGCTAAAATCTTAATTAAATTGTATTTTGGTTTGTAGGACAAAAAGAGTCCCAACGCGTATAGACCGGTAAAGGTTGGTTTACGATAAACAGAAGTAAGAAAACATGAGGATGTCTTGGACACAAGAACATCCAAAAACGGAAGAGTAGAATTCGTTTCTTTGTCTACCGTAAACTTAAGAGCTGGATGAATGTTATTGAGGGACACAAAAAAGCATCCGCATTCGTTTCGTTGTCAAATAAGCAAAAAGTGTCATCGACGTAACGAAAGTAAATGTCTGGTTTATGCAAACCAGATAATAGACCCTGTTCATGAAAACCCACAAAGATATTAGCCAACGTTGGTTCAAATGGGATCCCATGGTCACACCATCTGTCTGTCTGTCTGTCTGTCTGTATGTCTGTACATAATATCATTAAAACTGAATTCAACCGATATGGTGTCGAATTTCATCAATTCTAGAAAAATATTTTATGAAATTGGGGGAGTTGGAAGGTTACTCCGATATAAGGCGTTAGCACAAATATTAATAGTCTCTAACAATGGGATGCAAGTAAAAAGACTAGAAATATCAAAAGAACACACAAATTTGTCTGAATGAGTATAATTTTGTATAAAGTTAGCAAAGCTAAAAGAGTCTATACTGCAAAATAAACTATAAAATTCTAAAACGTGTTCTAAAATACTTGTCAATCATTTAGCTAACTTATATTGAGAGGACTCTATCATAGATAATATGGGTCTCAACGGCACCCCCTTTTCATGTACATGTAAGACAAACGGGGAATATATATATATATATATATATATATATATATATATATACATACATATATATATATGTATGTATATATATATATATATTCAGGTTGGGATGAAAGTAATTCTGTTTTTACCCAAAACATTTATTTCATCTGAAACATTCACATTACACCATTTTTAATCTTTACAATTATTTCCGTCATTTCATGACTTCCGTCAAAAAATTCAAAAAATATATTTGATTTTCTGAAAGAAAACAAATGAAGGTTATTTTTACTTGCTCGTCATTTTCATAATTTTTATTGCTTAAGTGATATGGCAAGGACCGAAAAATATGATAGTCGGATGGATCAATATCAGGAGAATAATGCGGATGAGACAAGACTTCCGAATCGAAATTCATGACCTGTTCCGTGTTAACTCTTGCTGTGTGACGTCTCGCATTATCACTCTGAAGCACTACATACTTCCTGTTAAACAATGATGGACGTTTATTTTTGATAGAGCATTTCTGAGATCATCTAGCCGAGAACAATATTTTGTTGCTGTGATTGTTTGATTACGCTCTTGTAACTCATAATAATCAGTCCTGTTATGTCTCAAAATAAAGAGAGCTTAACTTTTGTAGGTGTATTACTTGTTTTGAAACAATGCTGTTGACTTGGGTTTCAGTCATAGCACTGTCTATTGCATTTGGTATTCTTGTAACGAACGAATTTTTCATCTCTAGTCAAAATTATTTACAAAAAAAGTTCTTGGCGATTCTTAGAAAGCAAAGATATGCAAACAGTCAATGTTTGATTTCGTTAAGTGCCAGGCAAATCCTGGAAACCCCAGTGTCTTAGTTTTGAACGGTTTGACAGTTTAAAGTCTACAGACGGATCTTTTTCAATTCACCGTTTACATTGTTGATCATTCAGAACATTCATTCTATATTCCGTGTAGCTTCTGCATCAGACTTTACTTTTATACATTAAGAGAGCATTCAATGTCTCATAATGCTCCTCACCAATATCCATTTTTTTACAGTTGATATAGTTAAAGGTTATATTTTTCTACTAATTATTATACCTGAAAGGCAAAGCAAGCTATTAACACACCGATTCATCAAAACATAAGGACAATGATAAATGAAATGGAATTATTGTCAGGATTATAAATGATTAATTCACAATATTTTATGAAGATGTTTTATGATGTCGAATGTGAAAACATCTATGTTTTAGTTAGCGAGGATGGAGTGATTCCGCTGTAGAATGTTTCCCGAATGTTAAGTTCTTTGAAAGAAACTTTATTCATGAAAATTCACTTTTATTTTAGTAAAAGGAAGAAGTGCACTAGATTTTAAGCACTTGTGTATATAACTAGTTCTTGCTGCGAATATCGTACAAGTAAGAACCAAAGACTTAAGCTAAAACTCATATATGATACTAGAGAAAAACAACGTTTGTTTTTTGATTAAGGTGTTTTAGAGAATATGATAGAGATGTCATCTTCAGCAGATGTTTCGATTTTTTACATTGCAATGTCAAAATATTTGTGTTTATCTCACATTTCATCACTAGAAATTTTCCTGGTTAGTACCAGATGGGTGACAGCTTAATACCTGATGGGTGACCATTTGGGAATTCTAGGCGCTGTATGTGCTTTCCGTTAATCTACTCATTTATTTCCAGTCGTCCTGTACATACACTTCACTTGCCACAATGTCGACTCAGGAGATGTGTAGCTGGAGATTGCACACCTCCTGACATAAACATTACACGCGCAGGCACCCCTTGGTAGGTATCCATACTCTGTCAAAGACTAAGGGAGCCCCCTTATATATATATATATATATATATATATATATATATATATATATAGAGAGAGAGAGAGAGAGAGAGAGACATTAAAAAATAGTTACATTTCACAACATTAGTATAAACATTGTGAAAATTTTGGCAAAAAAGCGGTTGATTGCAACGGTATGCAAAATACTGGATGCCGTAATGAAAATTAATTAACGTAGCAACTGCTTAAACAATGACTATGAAATATAATAGTTGGAAACGATTAAAAAACGGGACAGACGGCGAAAGATACATCATTTATGCTATCACGCTGGCCAACAATCATTAGTTTTATCAAAACAAAGTTAGATAACGAATGTTACGAGATTTGGACATTTCGATTTCCATTAACCAAAAACAGAAACATAGTCTGGTTTATGCCAACTTGAATCCAAGTACAAACATCGACAAATAATTCAAAAGATAATAGAGAAGCCTTTCCTTTATTCAAACTTTCTAAAACACTTTAAAGAAAAATACATTTAAGCTCAAGTACTCATGCAAACAAAATGTAATATAAGTAATAGATAAATCATTATAAATAATACATTAATCACCATATAATTTCCAAATAACTACAAGTAGCTAGAGAGCAATAGCTAACGTGCTCTTATAAAAAACGTTACACAACAACCATGCCTACACACCACCGTTATATGTAAAGCTACAGTCTAAACGCAGAACTCAAGAAAATACAACATTTGAGCAACAAAGGACGCCTTGACACGACGCTAGTGAACACATTAATCTTTTACTACCATAAAGTATACTCAGCAACACAGAAGTCGCGGAATGCATTGATATATTATTATTTAATAATCATCAAATATTTTTCTGAATAAAATTGCACCAGAAGAGCAAAGAGCTGTTCTAGATGCGTTATAATGTATATGCCTGACTAGTGTTTGCCCCTTGTAAACTTTTTTTTTTATTTAAACTCTGAATTAGACTCATTATTTGTTACATATAACATAAAATATTATTTTTTGTTTCAGAATGGAGGAAAGTGTGGAAGTTAGCCCATTGACTTTCAAAAATAAATTCTTCATAATCGATATTATAATGTAGAGATTATAGAATTATTTTTTATCTTAATGATGAATTGGTTTTACGAATACAAACAATGTTAACTTTAAATAATAAAGTTAATTCATACTCAAAAAAAAAAAATTAAAGTATTCTTGTTTTATTTTTTTTTACATTTGTCTTGTGTGCAAAATAAAAATAATACTTTTATTTTTCCAGTGAAAGTTTAAGGACTAAGTGTAATACGTTATTTTTAAAAAACTATTTTATTGAAACAAATATATGTTCTAGAAGTGTTTGTTTTAATTTGCATTCTTATTCTCCGTGTATTCATATTTTTACTTTAACTCATATCTATGCACCTTGAAAAATACTTATAATTAATATTTTCCATGATTTGAAAATATTAATTCAATTTTCACTCTACATCAGTTACACATTATTTCTTTATTTATTTAGTATTAATAAATTATTTATAATTATATAGTATTTAGTATTAATAAATTATTTATAATTATATAGTATTTAGTATTAATAAATTATTTAAAATTATCAATAGATAAAACTATTTCGACGCTGCTGGCTTTGCAAGTGTGTGCATGGTGTTAATCTCGTTAATGTGGAAACTTTTGGAAGCAAGTTATGTCTAATAATTTTATATAGAAAGATTAAATAACAAAAACGGAAGTATAACGAGAGACCGGCATCGTCGAATAGGGGATATATTTCTGTATGCTCCCCCTCTATCTCCATCTTTCTAACTATATATATATGTATATATATATATATATATATATATATATATATATATATATATATATATATATATATATATATATATATAGGTTATTTTATATTGTCTAGTCATCATTTGATACGTTTAAGCAAACGATGTAAGCCAAAACAGAATTTACTTGCTGGATTATAGTTTTATCCCATCAATTTCCTCATTTTTTCGCACAAAAATTATGAGATTATTAGCATTGTATAAGTATCATAACAATTTCAATTCTTTGTTTAATCGTCTCTAGGTGATACTTAATGAAAAAAAACTGGGGAAAGTGGATGCTAGCATAGCAACTGAGATACATAAATTTCCCAATGGATTTTAGAGTTTGTATATAAATATGCCTGATTTCGAGAAGAACTTGAGCAGTTACATCAACCAAAATGTTGTCAAAATAAGAACTAAGATAAGAAGACTACATTTCAAATAATAAATATTATTAATCCTTGTCAAAAAAATAAATCTAAAAATGACTGTATTATCATTTGTTAAATGCATAAATTGAATAAAACTAAATATAGCAAATGATTTAGCATTGCCAATTGTAATACGTTAGACGAGTTTGAAAAAGGTCAAAGTCAGAAACGATATAGTATTTATTTTATATTATCGTATTGTTTTAAATCACAATATAATTTGCGTCTAAACTCCATTTATTTTGTTAAATAAATAACTGAAAGGTATTTAAAGAAATTGGTCAAAGGCCTAAAGAGATGTAATTTTCTCTAATTAAGGAAAATATTGATTTAGATCCCAGATAAGAAAACATATGTATTTGTAGGCCTTTCAGTCAAAGTGTCTTGTCTCAAACGTTAGAAATAACAAATAGATTCCTGTTCGGACAGAAACAAAAGAAACTAGAGACGAGGGATGGGGCGAAAAACACAAACGAAAATGATGACAGAATCCTACGGGCAACGGCGCTTTGGCATTTGAAAATATGTGTTGCTCTGGACAAAATGATCTTGGTCAAATTTAGCTCCAAGTTATAATCCTTATACCCTACCTTTTCCATCCACACAAAACCGTTGACCTAAGAATAAGCAGACAGAAAGGAAAGGAAAGAACATGCGTGTTTGGGACAATGTTAATGGCGCCTGGACTATATCTAGCAGTTAACGTGTAAACATGCCGGTGGCATCGTGGCACCAGCATGGCATTTGAGTATTTGAAATCGACGCTTTTAATTGTTGACATTAAAAATGGTATACGAAGAGAAGTTGCGGACAATACAGTTATTTATACATACACACGCAATCTAAACAAGGGATAAGTACAATGCAAATTGATGTCCACGTATTTTCCACCTATTCAATCTTGGTCGGCGAGAGAAATCCTAAGTGGAAAGATTTCGCATAATAAAGTATGATTAAATTAAACCAGATGCCACGGAAGTAAAAACTAATAATGCGCATTTCTTTAGATGAGAAATAAACTATATCAAAGCGCTGTTCACGCCCGAAGGCTCAGAAGAACAAAGCTCCGCCCTATTTGTAATTTGAGGCGTTGACGTGTATTAGCCATATGACAGGACGCCAATCTGTCGCCGGTCTTGCCTCCAGTTGGAATAAAGTGTTTCCTTAAAGGACCTTGTATTCCCAATCAGTCACCCATCTGAATCCTAATCAGATACAACGTGACTTAACTTCGATGATTTGGCGAATAAGAACATTTCCACATGAGTTGTTTGTTAGTATTGAAGATATTAGACCACTCATGTACCGTTGGGTTAGTACCTGTTTATTTATACATATATAAAAAGGTATGTTTTTTAATGGTTTGTCTTTATTTCAAGAATTACTCAGAATTATTAAATTCAAGAAAATGAAATACTGCTGCGGTTGAAATATTGTACTGCTGTTTCTTTTTCTTCAATTTAATCATCCCGAGGAAAGTTTTAAATAAAGACGAAACTTTGATGAATACATAATTTGGTTTGTTTTTTTCATCTTTCCATCACATCGGAATGTTATTTCCACAATTTTCATCACACACACACACACACACACACACACACACACACACACACACACACACACACACACACACACACACACACACACACATGCACGTACACATACACACATGAATACACACGCACACACATAGGTATGTATGTATGTATTTACTTTTATATTTAAAAATTCCATTTTACGGCTGATGCAACTTTTAAACAATAATGAAATTTAAATATTTTTTACTAATGAGTATCAGGACCCAGATCAGGATTAACGATTAAGGAGATTTGTAGCACAATAAGTGCCACCACACGAGGATTGAAAAAACTTATTAAAAAAAAAAGGAATTGTATATACTAGATACTAGACGATGGCTAAAAAACTTGTTTATGTTATAGACGACTATGTTGTAGTCGGCTGCAGAACATAACTTTTGTTCATTGAGTGTTTTCATGGTCTTTGGTATGAGGATAAAAATAAAAGTTGTCTGTTGTGAGACAGGGGGGTTCTTGCTGTAAATTTCTTATAGAGAAGTGTGCGAGGGATAGGAGCTCGGTTCCGATATAACCATTAACATAACAATATAGTAGACAAACGCTAAAAGCATCTCCATTGTGCGCAAAGGACTGCAGGGAAATAAGAAATCATTCACCACTAAATTAAAAAGCCGCTTTTGTAAAGGCAAGAAAGAGTACTCTGAGCGAATACCCTCCAAAATTGATAGTACTCCATCAGAGTATATCTTACTCTTATATAAGTAGTGGATTTCTGAAACGATAGAATCGTCATATTTTTCAGTGACCTTGACAACAGATTTGACGTGAGTTTTTCTTTTCATTTATGGAGTAAAAATCAGAGCTCGGGCTTAACATGAATAACATTTCGTTAAGGTGAGAGTCATTCATTTCAACGAGGGTAAAACGTGGATCCAAGTGTTTGGTAAAAAAAAGTTTCGTTTTTAAATGCATTCACAATCACAAATCATTTGTGTGTGTGTGTCTGTCTGTCTGTCTGTGTGGGTGTGTGTGTGTGTCGTTTGCGTAGATATCAACGAATAGTTTCAAACCATTTGATCGCTGTTAGGAAATTTCGAAATACCCTATAGCTATCCAGTTTGTAAAGCAAACCTTTGTGCCAAACCCTATCATATATAATATCAGTCAGCAGGTCAGATGTAGATCTTGCAAGACGAAACCAATATCATTTGTCACTAAGTAAACTCTTTATGTGTTGGTGGTTGAAAAATTCCAGATTAATTAGAAATTCGAGCAATTTACTCATGCCACACATGGAACAAAGCAGTCAGTATCGATCGATCTACAATGAATCCTTGTAAATACCGGGCAAATAGCGAAAATTTCCAATGTGATTGAACGCATTTTCCCTTAAATCAATTATTGAACACTTTATTAAATATAAAAGCCATATCTTAAGTTCTATCTTTTGAATGTGGATGGAATCACTTAATAAGTCTTGCAACATCCTCAACAATTATTCGAATGCCGGTGAGCTTGTTTTGTTTTCGGTCATAGGGGGAATTCGAAGTAAATGATCTTAATTACAGAGGTTTGCTGCAAAGTTCTTTGCGAATATGTTGGCATTATTAACTTTATAAATCATCCCTGGTCAGTTAATGATAGTTGGGCTTTACATCCGTTCAGCAACTTGTTTGTTATTCTCAAAAACTAATGTGAGTCAAGTCTGTGATTAACCACTTTGAATTAGGTAGATTTTACATGAAATTCTCTATCATTTTCTATGCAGCTTTTGACATAGTTTCGGGTACGTCTGAATTCAGCGTAGATGTCGGTATTTATTTTGTCAAAAGAAATTGATTTAGTGGTTTATGTGATCAATAGCTGCTATACATTTAAGGGTGTACCATAGTTTGCAGTTCGGTCGTTGTCGTAATGTTTTTAATAGTATGGATTTCTCAATACCAGCAATTATCTAATCAGATGTATTAGAAACGATACAGCACACGTTCTCTTTGAAAAGATGTGTTTTAGATTGGCATCTATTTCCCCGAGACAAACAAACTACCTAATATTAGATGTTGCAACGAGAATATTTTACCTAAAATAATGTAGAAAATGTGCGTACAAGTGTTTTTTCTTCAATTGTAAATAACTAATTTTGAAGATAAAAGCAGATTCTAAAATGATTATGGAGTTTGCGCTCCATTTTCCACGGAGCACATATCTCGATTAATTCTGCCTGTGCGTTATAATCATGGTCATTAATTGAATATTAAAAAAATCGGTTTATTTCTGCTATATACTCTCGATCGTTCATCAGTTTTACACTTTTTAATGCCTCATAACGGGTTCATACGCTTAATTTGCTCTGGTTGAGTCTGTAAAAATATTCAAGACAATATTTTAACAGCAATTGCATAAAATAATGGTGTATGATTAGCATATTAAATACTATTATGGTATATTATGGTCCAAATAATACCAGATACAATGTGATTATATACGGCTAACATCATTTCTTTCTGCCAAGGATAAAATAGCATTTCGGGTTCCATTTATTCTAAACAATTAGTTGTTCAACACATAGCAGAAAAAATGCTGCTTTGCTGAAAATGAAACTGCAATCACAGAAGATTGTAGTAAGTCCATTTTGTAAGCTGGAATACCACATACAATAAACAATATAATTTTATTTTATAGATCATATTGAAATGATTTTAAATCTAAAATTGCTAGTATTATATGAGACTTTTACAATTTACTATAATGTTGAGTATTTTTAGTTTGATCATATTTTTACCATAATAACAATGGAAAAGTTTAATAGAAGTCGGTTTCTTACTGCTAAGTGTAATTAGAGCTGAATTGGTGTGCAATGCTAAGAGGTTGAAAGACTCTTTCTGTCCAGTGCTACTAGTGTGAGAGTGACATGTGACAATGGAAGGTCGCTGATAGGAAGGAAACATGCCAAGACGTATCACAGCTAATCAATTCGTTATTATTCAATTATCATCAGAGCTTGCAGCTTCAATAACCTAAGTCGTTTTGACGGACCATTTCAGCGAGTGCCAGACAGTTTTCCTTTGACGTACTTTCCCCACTTGAAAGCATCAAGAGGATTCGACGTTGACCAAAATCAATGGATTGTGGTCAAGGGGGCATTTACTCGTGGATTTCTGTTTAATGAGTTAAGAAACTATTGACGCCATTGAATTGTGAAGCATTTGTAATCGGAGTGACGAAAGCGGTGAAGATGTGACGTGGCTACTTGAGCATTTGGCAGCCGGAACCAGCACGACTCTTGTCGCTAGAATCACGTCGTCGATTACCAAAATGTGATGACCATGATAATGACGATGATGACGATGATGATGAAGATGATAATGATGATGATGAGCAACACAATTCTGTCCGTTCATCGACAGACTGGCATGTTCATTCACTCTGTGCAGCCATCATTAACAGTCAGTTAATGTCTATAACTGCCGATAATGGCGGCATTTCGTCTTAAGAATTAATCTCGATCGCCAACGGCATCTTTGCTGCCTACTTTACTTGTCAGCGACAGCGGATTAAGAGAAGATTTTATTGCACAAGACTCGACAGCTAACCTCTTAAAAACTCACTTTGAATACATGCACTAAATACATTAACTTCTTTAAAGAACAGAGAACATTTTCATTATCCAGTTTTAGAATCATTTACATTCTTGAGAAAACGAAATCCCCGTGATGAGCATTTTTGATATTTTTTTTTTTTGTTTCGGATTATTTTACTAAAAAACTGTAGGGTTTTTTTCTAATTTTCTTAATTCTTTGGTCTTTTGGATGTATACAAGTTTTCAGAGAATTTTCAATTCCAGGTAAAAGTGTTTTTGATTAAATATTCTAAAAGCATGCAGGTAGAAGCTGATTACGAAATTTTGTTTAACTTCTTATGGTGGAAGTAAAACATATGTAAGTGTTTTATGTGTCTGGGGTAGAGCTTGAAAGATAAGATATGTATTTACCTATTTAATAATATGTATATCACTTGCCGTCAATAAATGAAATTCTGTCTATTTTCTTCTTTCTTCATTTGTTTGATTTGCTTTTAAAACTGCGTCATTGTAAATTACGCCTGCTCATGAGTTTCTATTTTTTTTAAATAAAGCCGAAAGTACAATCTAAAGGTCGAAGTTCATCTGTTTTTGTTTAACCTTTTTTCTGTTTCTGTTGCAATTCCTACACACACACACACGCACCCCCATATATATATATATATATATATATATATATATATATATATATATATATATATATGTACGTATGTTCATATGCATTCCCGAAAAGGAAGGTTGTATCCATAAGACTCTACAAAGAAACTGCTATTTATAAATTGATATCTAATATATATATTATCAAAAGTTCACAAAAATCGGAATCTAAATTTTGAAAAAACTATCATGGCTTAGTGAGTATTTTTTAAATTACAAATCAAATTATAAATTATTAGCATAGGTGCCCGGCTTTGCCCGGGTGTTTGAAGGTGTGTGTTGAGTAACAAAAAAACGTGGTAGTAGGTAGGCAGTCTCGAACCCGTACCGCGCAGGAGGAAACGAACGTGAAGAAAACGTGACGTCTTTGGTGTTATGACTACCGCCAAACTGGAAGTGACGTAGGTTGAAATTAAGGCTAGACAATCGAAAAGAGGGGATGACTTTCAAACATATCGACGATCCCTCCCTGTAGAAAATGCCTAGTTGAGGGTGAAGAAATTAATGTTTTTAGCCACTTTTTCGGTATTTGTCGTCGGAAGGAAAAATTAAAAATTGTGATGTAGTTTGTATAGTTGAAATTCCTAGTTTGTTTAGTGGGTTGCATATTATTGTATTATTGGTGTATGCAGTTAACGAAGGTTTCTGTTTATGAGAGAAAGGTCTGGCGTATATGATTTTTTTATTATTTATCCTGGGAAATATTTGTGTGGCTTTTCGCTTAGCGTTCAATATGAAATATGTGGGGCATTGCCAGGTCTTCAAAGTGGTTGTGAGGTATTTGAATTCTACGTCCAGATATTACGGACTGCAAATTCTGAATGCGCGTAAGCAGAAACCAATAATCATACTTGTTTTTATTTTGTTATTCTGGTGTGAATAGCAATGTATGTAATCATTTTTGTGTGTCGTTTTGCGGTGAACTGTGAAGGATAGTTTATTATTGGATTATATAATAAGTGGGCCTAGAAAAGGTAATGAATGATTGTTTTCTGTTTCATAGATAAACTTTATGGAGGGTTCGACTGAGTCTAATTTGTTTTTAATATTATTTATGTGTGCATTTTCAGGAAGAAAACTTAAGATGACGTCAAAGTAGCTAAAATATTCTGTGTTTGGAGGTAATCTAAATGTGAAAGGACCAGATTCTAGAAACTCTAAGAAAAGGCAGGCTAATATTTCACTAAGAGGCTGCCCATAGAAAGACCGAAATTTTGTTTGTATGAATTGTTATTGAATGCAAAATATGTCATGTTAGTTATAAGTCTAATGATTTTTATAAAAGTATCCGGAGGAAAAGGTAAGTTAATGTTAGCTTTTTTAAGTGTTTATGGAGTAAATTTAAGCTTTTTTTTAATGAAGATATTAGTATATAATGCTTTTATATCTAAGCTGTGTATAGTTTTGTTATGTACATTAATGTTTTTTTTATTTTGTTGAGTAAATCTCCGGAGTTATTTATGTGGGAGATGCTGATTGTGCTCAGCAGTGAAGTCAAGATGTTGGATATGGCACGTGCAATTTTGTGTGTTGCACTCCAGATGTCAGGTATTATGTGGCGCATAGGGATATCTGGTCTGTGGGTTTTGAGGAGGCCATATAATAACGGAATATTGGGGTGGTATTCAATGTATATATATATATATATATATATATATATCACACTCAAGAAAATCATAAATGCATACGAATTTTATAATATTTATTGCAAAGGTATTTATGTATAAAAAAACTTTTTGTCCATTTTTAATGGCCAAAAGTTATGGGTTCTTTGTGCTAAATTTATTATTAAACATTGCTGATACTAATCATTATTAATCCATATCATTTATTAACTGTTCATCGAAGGGCTATCATAATACAGTTTCATATTATTATAACAAAAGTTCATAATTTAGCTAGATCAGCCTTTTCATTCAGTTTGACTTTTGACAGTTATTTGCGTTTTGAGGCGTTGTTTCGGTTTCGGTTGGTTCGTGTGATGTTCCTTCAATGTTGTTATTATTATTATTATTATTATTATTATTATTATTATTATTATTATTATTATTATTATTATTATTATTATTGTTGTTGTTGTTGTTATTAATATTTTTATTACTATTATTATTGTTATTATTGTTGTTGCTATTGTTATTGTAATTATTAATATTGTTGCTGTTATTATTATTTTTATTATTATTGTTATAATTATTTCCATTATTCTATTGCTACTATTCATATTAATATTTTTATTGTTATTGTAATACTAATATTATATTATTTTTATTGTTATTTTTAATACTATTATTATTATTATTATTATTATTATTGTGATTGTTATTATTATTGTTAATGGTTTTATTATTATTATTATTATTATTATTGTGAATGGTATTAACATTAAAATTATTATCATAATAATTATATATATATATATATATATATATATATATATATATATATATATATATATATATATATTAATACGTTAATTCCCTTCAACCGTTACCATCCTGGCATTCTTTAAAAAGAAAAGTGAATATACCAAATGGTTAATTAACATCTAAAATTAATAAAATAAAAAATGGTGTCGCTGAAGATAAAACCTAGCCACATTCTGAATGGAGGATACAAACGCTAGCCACCTCCTAAATAGATGAAAGACATCTTGCTTATCAATGAAACCGAAGAAAACATGGCGGTTTTAACTTTTTATGTACATATTAACGTTTATTCATAAAACCTCATAGAAAAAATATATAAAGAAACTAAAATTGTTTTAGGAAGATTATATTGTGTAAATTTTAAAAGAACTCAGTAGATTCTTTTTAATTAAAATTATTATTTGTTTATTGTGCAAAGTTAATGACGGATTCGTAATAAATATTTTACTTGCAATATTTTTTTAAGTTTAACTAATTTTTTAACTGATATAATTTATTGGACAAGAATTAAAATAAAATAAAATTAAAATCATTTAGGTGCTTTATAACTGACAGTTTTTATGTTGGAAAATTAAGCAGATAATTCAAAACTTAAATAAATCAATAAAAAATAAAATAAATATTTTATTTATTGTGTGAAATACTTGTAATAAATTATTGCAATGTGTTTATAAGTTAACATAATTCAAACTGATATAAATTATTGCAGAGTAAATAAAATTAAATTAAAAGAAAAATCATTAGGATGTCTGTGCATCTATGTTGCAGTGCATATTTTTTATAGTATTTAAAAGTAAAATTTAATTTTTAAGATATTTTTATTGAGTGATATAAATTACTGCACAGTAAAAATAATTAAATTAAAACTATTTTTTCTCATTTCGAATTATTTAAATTAGTAAAAATTCCATTTTTTACTTGATTACTAAAGTAAAAAAACGGTGCTTTTACAACTTATATTTTGGGGAGGTTAAATCAGATAATTAGACCCTAAGATTAAATTAATTCCCTTCCGGGTCCCTGCTTCCCAACTGTACTGAATTTATAAAAGGAACATAATAATAATAATAATAATAAAAATAAAAATAATAATAATAATAATAATAATAATAATAATAATAATAAAAAGGAGGAGAAAGAATTTAGCCATGACATGGATCGACTACAAAATAGCGTACGACAGGATCCCCCAACCATGGATAATAGAATGCCTAAAAACGTATAAAATACTAAGCGGGATCACCAATGTAATAGAAAATGCAATGAAAACATGGAGACTGGAATTGACAGCTGATGGGAAACACATAACAAATTTACATACAAAAAGGCATCTTCCAAGGAGACTCACTATCACCATTACTGTTCATCATAGCCATGATGCCCTTGAACAGTATTCTGAGAAAGTGCCAAGCCAGATACAAGTTCTCCAATACAGAGGAAAAAATGAACCACCTGATGTATATGGACGATCTGAAACTTTTTGCAAGGATCGAAAAGGAACTAGAGACACTAATTAACACTACCAGGATTTCAGCCAAGATATCCAAATGGAATTTGGAATGGAAAAGTGCGCACAACTAGTTATAAGAAAAGGGAAAACTGGAAACGACAGAAGGCATAGAACTACCCAACCAAACAGAAATGAGAGCACTAGGGGAACGAGACGACTATAAATACTTGGGAAATCTGGAAGCGGACACCATCAGAGCAACAGAAATACCATAGCAAAATAAATAAAATAGCAGCAAAAGAAGAGAGATTAAGAGGATACAGATAGAAATCGGAACAGTGCAAGCAAAACCTGACTTTTGAAAACAATGAAAACTAATTCTACCAAAATGTAAACGGAGGCGAAACAAAAACAGAAAAGCCAAAACCAACAGAACTAAAATCATACTGAAGTAAGATATGGGAAAATAGAAACAGAACTACAATAGACATGTCGGAGGTTAAAAGACATGAAAGAAGAGTTACATCAAATCTAAGACACAGAAAATGACATCAGCAAGGAAACCATCAATACGATCCGACATGAAATGAAAAACGACAGAGTACCATTTCATGACAGAACGCACGTACATTGATTGAAAAATAATTTGCAGCACTATACGAAAAAATAATTTTAAAAAGATGTATCTACGAAGCAGATGTAGGAAAATGGATGAGCAAAGGCAGAAGAACACTGATACAAAACGACACAAAAAGCTTCAGCAACTGCATGCCTATCATATGCTTATCTACAATGTGAAAAGTACTTTACCATTCCTTTAATGATCGTGAACTTCTCTCCCAGAAACATAAATGCTGCAAAAAGGAATGAGAAGAGCGCATGACCTATGTACATAAAACAAATGATCCTGCTTAGGTAAAAAATAGAAAAATAACACATCCATGATTTGTATCGACTACGTTGGACATGGACACTTGAACTAAATGCCGATAAACAACACATAACAGAGACTAAAATTCAAAAAGGTATCTTCCAAGGTGATTCTTTGACAAATGATGTTAGATGCTACAAACCGTGTAATTGTAATGAGAGTAAGCAAGCCAATTACTGTGATGAACATTAAAGTCATCAAATACATGTACGTGGGCTCAAGTGTCTAAGGAAATTGCTACATCCATACTCTCACAGACGTGATTGATTAGAGAACATGCATAGGTCGAGAGAGAGAGAGAGAGAGAGAGAGAGAGAGAGAGAGAGAGAGATAGAGAAAATATAACTAGCTAACACTATGTTGTTAAATTAGTCTAAAGCACATAAAAGCCTGGTCGTCTGATTCTAGTTTTAATTCCCTAGTCATGGAAAGAGTGTTACGAATATAGACTTGAAGTCCATGCATGTGTCTGTCAGAGTCCTAACGACAAAGTGGAAGACAACTAGCAAAATAAACTGTCAAACTGGTATCCTCAAACCTACCAGAAAAAGTGGACCAATCTGATGTGAGGATACATGGTAAAGAAGTATCCCCAAGATGCCAGTTTAAGGAGAAAGGAATGAAGTGGAAATGACGGACGATATCCATTGCCCTAGTCAGGAGTATAGGGTCAAGCACTTGCGTCTCTACTGAGTCCTTGTGATTGCACCTACTAATAATGCAAAGAGAGGGTATGGAAGCTGTGCGATACGCAGAACCTACCTACTACTAAAGAAGTTTAAGCCTGCAGTCACCAGCTCTAGGGAAGGTTGTCTACCAGGACTGAGGAGTCGCTCCCTCCCTCGTATTTAATCGTTTATCTGCTTGTTCCTAAAAATATCTCATTATTTTGTTGTCATCGTTATTTCTGAAATCAATGAATACTAACTTGAATGTTTCATGCAACTACTGTTCGTAATATTAAATTAATGAATTGAGTAACAAATTTAATTTTTGAAAAAGATAAATATGCATGTATGTTCATTATATTTATATTTTTATTTTAAAAAGTTTAGATAAGATAAACCATCGGTACCGTCAGTTTCAAAGCTGAAATAAGGAACCGTTTTAGGTTCCAATATCAAGCACTCTTTAGCCGATCTATCTCATCTCTCTCTAACCGGAATTAGAAATATACCATATGTTACAAGATCTCGTGCAAAGTTCGTTTCTTTTTTTAACTTAAATTTCATATGATTAAAATTTTAAAATGGTTTGTTTAGTAATTTGGACGCCAAAGAAACAAAATGATTTTAAAAAATATAAAAAAAATAGAAAGAGAAAAAGAAAAGGGGAGAGAAACAGAAAAACCGGTATATACTTAAAGGTCTTTTTATTAATAAATGTGAACTATTTATCGCGTCACCTATAAAAAGAAACGTCTGGTTTATTAATTCATCAAATTTAATTTTTTCCAGTATTAGTTGGAATATCCTAACTTATTCGTAAACAAGTCTAAGGGAGACAACTTTCTAAAGGCCTAATCAACATTACAAAAAAATCCCTTTAAAAATCGGATATTTTCAAGCATAATTTGAACGGATAATAATTATTCTTATTTATATAATCCTATATTTAACTTTATTCTTCTTCTATATGTACTATATTATACATGCTTATATTCCCCTTCAAATCTCCTAATCTAATATGGGGCAACTGAATTGAAATGTTATATACGATCAGTTAATTAGTCTTAACCTAATATAAAATTTAAATTGTACTCATCGAAGCTTTTTCTAAAAAATCTAATCCATCAGATTGGACAAATTTTAAATTAAAATTAAAATTAAACTTTAACTTAAATTGAATTAAAAAATTTTAAATTAAAATTCAAAATGAAAAAATAAAATTAAAATTTATATTTAAAATTGTAATTAAACAATATTTAAAACCTTTATGCTCATTCATTCCATTAAATATGTTAAATCATCTTTATCTTCATCTCTATTAACATAATTAATATAATGTAGCAAGAGACATTGAAAAAAAAACGAACGAAACAGAGAAGTAAAGACACGAGAAAAGAGAAAAGAAAAAAAAATGAGAAGAAAAACAGCTACACGAACGATTAATAAGTATGATAAAAGGGAAGGAACGGAATCCCTTATAACAATCGCATAAGATTACTCAATTAGAACTAATCACATCAAAGCAAGTATCAGCAATACAAACAAAAACAGTAAATTCAATTAACATAATTGATCCTCATTTCTCCAATCGCTTATTACATTTCAGTTTTATGATACTAGAGACACACCTGTCTGCAATGCTATAAATTAAAAACTGTTCTTATTATTTTCTTTCTCAATACTTGTCGCATTAGTTTTATTTAGAAGTGAAATTTCAAGAACTGTACTATCGTGGATGAGATTTGAAGATGGAACTTAAATTCAGGCAAATGCACTATCTATGTAAGATCTTGAAATATTGTTGTGTTTTTTTTTTTTAAGGATCTGATTTCCTCAAAAAGAGAAAACTAATGTACCATGCATGCATGTTTACACTTATGATAGCAATTGTAATGTTGACACGTTCGCATGACTTGCAACCTTGCAACGTAGACATAACGTTTTCCCCCAATGACTCAATATATCACACCAATCGGTATTACTGTATACATTTGTGAAATGATGTGTGAGGTTATAAACGAGTCAACACTATTTTACTGAGATATCTTGAAATTAGAATGATGGTTATTTTGAAAGTAAATGGTAACGCAAACCAAAAATGATGTTACAATTTCATTAAGTACTCTTAATTAGTGGATAATAAAGAACGCTTCATCATGTAATGGATTTGTCTTACTTGTACCATATGCAACGCTAAGAACTTTACGGCCAGCCAAATTTCTGCTAAAATTAACCTGGTCTTCTTTTCACGTTTTGCTCTTTTATTGTGAATTCAGTCATATAAGAATACGTTGGGAACGCTTTATGTTCTATTCAGATATACACCTTGAAATCATCTATGATAGTAACAGGAAAGCATCCAGATTCTCCTGACAGCAGTTAAGTTTCAGCTGCGGTTGATTACGTCATTAAAGAGAAAAACAGGTTAGCATGCACTAATCAACCTTGAAATAACCAGATGTTAATTAAATTGTAAATATATCTTTTGGTAAAAAGATATTTTGTCGCGTCTCCAATTTATTTTAACCTTGTGTGAAGAATTCGGTAATTCTGTACTTATTAGAATATGTGTAAATACTTCACTTTAGTTTCACAACACGGTGTGCCTTTTCCCGTCATAGAAATATAACATATCTATTCAATGGAAATAAAACGCACAGTTTAAAAAAAATAAAATTCTATAAATATTAAACACCAGCAATAAAATCAGAATTTTTTTCTCAAAAATAAACAAAATATGTAGATATGAGAATGCTGGTATAACGAAGCTTTTCTTCTAGAAGAAATTATTTTCTTTACTTTTTACGGTTAGCGATGGTGTTAAATATTTAATATTTTTCTCACAATTATGCAAATAATTTTCTTCATACTGAATTACTTAGACATCATACATATGGCAGTTATCTTTGCTATTATATAAAAAGAAAATTTGATGGTGTGTGTGTTATTTGTTTTCGAGCCACTCGATAAAGGATGAATCGATTTTTACGAAATTTTACAGGTAGGTATCTTCTATGCCTGGCAGTGTTCTTAGATAGGTGTAGTATCGGAATATCTTCGACAAGTATCGATAATCGACGACTAAAATAATCCGATGAAAGTAGAAACAGGCGATTTTGACCCAATTTAACACCTTAAACAACCTAACATCACAAGTTCGTTTGAGAATTTTTAATGACATACAAGCTGAAAATATAAAACCAACAGTAGTTTCCGTGATACGATGGGGTAGCGCCCGAAAGGAATGTTTCTGTTTAAAGCACACCTGAACAATGATACTTATCATCGCGTAAGGCCAGGCATATAAAATCAATCGTAGGTTCTTTGATCTGGCATGATATTTAACTTTTGTATTTATAACTATAATTTAGTCCATTATATATATAAAAAATAATTTGATAAAATCAAAGGTAAACTCTCTCCGATAATATGGAGATTGCAATTTGTTGCGAACTAAATCACAGCTTCTCGCAGTGATTTAGTTCACAGTGCATTGTAGTCTACATCTACGGTGAACTGCGATGGGTCCATAAGTACAGCAGGAAATCAATCGATTTGATTGAAAAATCAGCAATAACACCGATTTCGTGACAATAAAAATATGGGAGTGTGAAATATTCGTTGATCATCAATCCATACCTGGGAACTTAGGGTCTAGACTATATATATATATATATATATATATATATATATATATATATATATATATATATATATAGCCAGTAGAGTTTAGTTTCCTAGAAGTACATCCAATGAAACAACACGTGTCTACCAAAATAGTGCTCAATGAATGAACAGAGCAGGTATATTAATTTTATTTATACAAACATTTATGGCTACATATGTGCATACATGTTTCTGTAATCACCCACGTTGGGGGATTACGTCTTCAGGCCAAGAACTACCTTCAAAAGTGACATTTCCACCAAATACATTTTTCTATTTCGTTTATCAAGTAAAAAATACAACCTGGGTGGGAGTCAAAAAAAAACAAAAACGGTAAAAGGATGAGTGAGGTCTATGAAGATGATAAACATCTTTTTTCTTTTCCCCCTCCCCCATCTAACTTAACTTTTGGTTTTTTATGGCATAGGGTAATTGAGAGTTTCGTTTTCTTGTCTTAGAGTCTGTAAGTTAATAACCTTAGCTATGGTCAACCAAGTACTGACCGGTGCCTTTTTAATCTACTTCCACCCACACATACACGCAACACACACATAACACATCCATACACAGACACTGCCAACACACACATACACACATTAATCCATATATTCAAAAGCGAATCCATGCTGAACACTTTTTGTTTTATTTACTGAAACTAGACAATGATTCTGAAACTACGTAGAAGATAAAGTAAAAGTTACATTAAGGTAAATAAAAAATATAAATAATATAAATAAATAAAAATAAAATACATAAAAAATAAATAAATAAATAAAAATAAATAAAAATAAAAAATATATAAAAAATATAATAAAAAATAAAAAAAATAAAAAAATAAATAAATAAGATAAATAAGAATAAAAATAAAATTAAATTAAAACAAATAAACCAACAAAATGTGAATAAATATAAACCCGAAAATTATCTAAACCCCACATGTACCTATATGCGTGTATCAATACACTTATAAATGTCTAACATTTATCTACACCCGCGCATATATACACACACACATTTCAGACATACAGAGACAAATAATAGTATTTTTCTTCACTTATGTAGCGTGGTAACATCTTCGTATATGCAATATTATGCTACCCGACTACAGACGGGTGTATATATATATATATATATATATATATATATATATATATATATATATATATATATATACATATACCCATATATACACATATATATATATATATATATATATACACATACACATACATACACATACACACACATATATACACAAACACACACATACATACATACATAAATACATACATATACATATATATATATACATATACACATACATACATATAAACACACACACAACAGACATACATATACATATCCACACATACATACACATATAACATATATATATAAACAACATTCGGACATCCATACATTTTTGTAATCTATATTGTTACAACAATTCTATACGAGGCAGCCTATTCTAATAGTTCAGAAATATACGTGTGTATACATATATCTACATACAATAGACACAGAAACACATCCACATACAAACATACACACAGATACATAGATACAGATATATATATATATATATAAACATACAAACATACATGCATACGTAAAATACACTTATATATCCAAAGTCACACAAATATAGACATATATATATACATGCATACATGTACCGTGCCACCAAATGATACATCTAAAGTAGAAACAGACATGAATACACCTACTATATAAATTCACTTTTTCTATCAAATTCCACACGTCTAGTTATGTTTCATGGCCCCATCCGCTTGTTACACTTTCCTAAGTTGTAGGTTTTTACCGTAAAAATTGACACTACGTCAAAATTTATATTGAATTCAGCATGAAGTTCATAGGGTTATCCTCATATTTAACAAAGATTCTTTCGATGGTAAGGCAGATATACATAAGATGTATCACGACACAATAATAATATATAATAACATATGACAGAAATCAGAGTATTTAGGTTATACAAACCTAGTATATAAGCTTATATATTGTAGTACTTACCTTCATCTTTGCTTATTCACTCTAATACCCTTATTCCTTTCTCTTCCATTCACCCTTCATTCCTTACTTTCTTTCATCTATTTATTTATTTATTTATTTTTTTTTTTTTTATATTAATAAATTATTTTTCCTACCCGGGTATATTTATATTTAGAATTCCACAAAACTAAAAATCAATTCCAAAAAAAACTCGACAATATTGTAAAGGAGATCAACAAGTCACAACATATCCTTGTTAAGGCTGATAAGACCAGAAACTTTTACAAATTAGACAGGGAGAAATATAATGACCTGGTCCAGAAGAATTTGAAAAAAGACTATCACAAGGTAAAAAAATAACAACGTAATTCATTTGATAAATAAGGACAGTAAAAAAATCACGGATGAATTACAAATCAGCGATAGAGTAAATAAACTTAGAGAAAACGAAGCGTATATCCTTTTAAAGGATCATAAACCCAGCTTCAACACAAAACCAACAACAAGATTGATTAACCCAACCAGACCCGAAATTGGAAAGATTAGTAAAAGAATATTAGAGAAAATCAATCTAGAATTAAAACGGCAGTTCAACCTGAACCTATGGATAAATACGGCGGATCCGGTAAAATGGTTTCTTAACATTGCCAACAAGAAAAACTGCGCCTTTGTGCAATTTGACATTATGGATTACTACCCGTCAATCACAAAGGATCTCTTTGGAAAGGCAATTGAATTTGCCAAGACCTATACTAATGTCTCCGAGGAGGATTTGGATATTATTATCAAATGCCGCACAACTGTCCTTGTCTATAACGGGGAACAATGGGCAAAAAATGGGCAAAACAACTTTTTCGGGGTATCAATGGGATCGCTGGACTCTGCAGAGGCAACAGATCTCGTTGGACTTTATATCATTCATAATTTAACGAACGATAATGTTATTGATAGAAGGGACATGGGCCTATATCGTGATGATGGGCTGATAATAGTGAAGAATGCTACAAGTGTTAAATGCGATCAGATTAGGAGAGCAATCCATAGGGACATGAAAAATTTTGGCCTAAAAGTAGAAGTTAATGCTAACTTAAAACAGGTTGATTTCCTTGACGTTACTTTAGATCTGGATTTAAATGCTTATAAACCATATATGAAGGATAACGCTAATCCTATTTATATACACCCGCAGTCTAACCATCCACCATCCATTATTAAACATATACCGTTATCTATTGAAAGTAGAATAAGTAACAATTCATCTAATGAAGTAACTTTCAATAATTGCAAAGCTATTTATAATACAGCACTTAAAAATAGTGGATATAAGGACATAGAGATAAAATATAAAGTAAATAACACTAGCACAAATGGATCTAGAAATCGTGGTAGGAAAATTATTTGGTTCACACCCCCCTTTAACATTATGTTGAAAACAAAACTTGGTGCAAAATTTTTACAACTTATTAATAAGCATTTCCCACCAAATAATATATTACATAAAATATTTAATAAAAATACATTAAAATTAAGTTACAGCTGTAGTGATAATTTGGAAAGGATTATAAAAAAGCATAATGGAAGAATTTTAAAGACGACTAATAGAGAAGGGGAGAATACTAGTGCAAACACTGCGTTGAATAAATGTAACTGTAAAAAACCTGAGGAATGCCCAATAAAAAATGAATGTCTGACCTCATCGGTGGTATACCAAGCAAGGATATTCCCGGTGGAGAACCCAAGGGACGAAAGATTCTACATAGGGAGTACCCAAATGACTTTCAAAAATAGATTCTATGGACATACACGCTCGATGAATAATCAAACATATGAAAAGGACACTTCCTTATCGTTATATTACTGGAAATTAGTTAGAGAAAATAAAACACCTAGTATAGAATGGAATATTATTAGAAGGGCCAATACTTGCCACTCATTGAACTCACCATGTCTATTATGCTTATCAGAAAAACTTGAGATAACTAGGTTTAAAGACCGAGAAAAATTATTGAATATTAAACAAGAAACTGCTATATCCTGCAAACATTTCAGAATACATGCACTTAAGGAACTCTAAATTAGGATAATGGAACTGCTATAAGTACAACTAACCCCCATCAAATAACCCCCCCACAAAGAGGATAAGTGAGGTCGCAACTATAATCATACCCATATGGGTTACGTAAGTCACTTAATATTCTACTTCATCGAGCAGTTATGGTATTACTAGCCGAAATAAGTACCTGTATGAAGGTATATTTGAACTAAATGAGTAATAGATCGTTTTGAGTGAAGCTCGTAATAATGTATGCATATGGATATTTTTGGGTGTGTGCATGTATGGATATATGATCTTTATATACCCGGGTAGGAAAAATAATTTATTAATATAAAAAAAAAATATAAATAAATAAATAAATAAATAAATAGATGAAAGAAAGTAAGGAATGAAGGGTGAATGGAAGAGAAAGGAATAAGGGTATTAGAGTGAATAAGCAAAGATGAAGGTAAGTACTACAATATATAAGCTTATATACTAGGTTTGTATAACCTAAATACTCTGATTTCTGTCATATGTTATTATATATTATTATTGTGTCGTGATACATCTTATGTATATCTGCCTTACCATCGAAAGAATCTTTGTTAAATATGAGGATAACCCTATGAACTTCATGCTGAATTCAATATAAATTTTGACGTAGTGTCAATTTTTACGGTAAAAACCTACAACTTAGGAAAGTGTAACAAGCGGATGGGGCCATGAAACATAACTAGACGTGTGGAATTTGATAGAAAAAGTGAATTTATATAGTAGGTGTATTCATGTCTGTTTCTACTTTAGATGTATCATTTGGTGGCACGGTACATGTATGCATGTATATATATATGTCTATATTTGTGTGACTTTGGATATATAAGTGTATTTTACGTATGCATGTATGTTTGTATGTTTATATATATATATATATATCTGTATCTATGTATCTGTGTGTATGTTTGTATGTGGATGTGTTTCTGTGTCTATTGTATGTAGATATATGTATACACACGTATATTTCTGAACTATTAGAATAGGCTGCCTCGTATAGAATTGTTGTAACAATATAGATTACAAAAATGTATGGATGTCCGAATGTTGTTTATATATATATGTTATATGTGTATGTATGTGTGGATATGTATATGTATGTCTGTTGTGTGTGTGTTTATATGTATGTATGTGTATATGTATATATATATATGTATATGTATGTATTTATGTATGTATGTATGTGTGTGTTTGTGTATATATGTGTGTGTATGTGTATGTATGTGTATGTGTATATATATATATATATATATATATGTGTATATATGGGTATATGTATATATATATATATATATATATATATATATATATATATATATATATATATATACACCCGTCTGTAGTCGGGTAGCATAATATTGCATATACGAAGATGTTACCACGCTACATAAGTGAAGAAAAATACTATTATTTGTCTCTGTATGTCTGAAATGTGTGTGTGTATATATGCGCGGGTGTAGATAAATGTTAGACATTTATAAGTGTATTGATACACGCATATAGGTACATGTGGGGTTTAGATAATTTTCGGGTTTATATTTATTCACATTTTGTTGGTTTATTTGTTTTAATTTAATTTTATTTTTATTCTTATTTATCTTATTTATTTATTTTTTTATTTTTTTTATTTTTTATTATATTTTTTATATATTTTTTATTTTTATTTATTTTTATTTATTTATTTATTTTTTATGTATTTTATTTTTATTTATTTATATTATTTATATTTTTTATTTACCTTAATGTAACTTTTACTTTATCTTCTACGTAGTTTCAGAATCATTGTCTAGTTTCAGTAAATAAAACAAAAAGTGTTCAGCATGGATTCGCTTTTGAATATATGGATTAATGTGTGTATGTGTGTGTTGGCAGTGTCTGTGTATGGATGTGTTATGTGTGTGTTGCGTGTATGTGTGGGTGGAAGTAGATTAAAAAGGCACCGGTCAGTACTTGGTTGACCATAGCTAAGGTTATTAACTTACAGACTCTAAGACAAGAAAACGAAACTCTCAATTACCCTATGCCATAAAAAACCAAAAGTTAAGTTAGATGGGGGAGGGGGAAAAGAAAAAAGATGTTTATCATCTTCATAGACCTCACTCATCCTTTTACCGTTTTTGTTTTTTTTTTGACTCCCACCCAGGTTGTATTTTTTACTTGATAAACGAAATAGAAAAATGTATTTGGTGGAAATGTCACTTTTGAAGGTAGTTCTTGGCCTGAAGACGTAATCCCCCAACGTGGGTGATTACAGAAACATGTATGCACATATGTAGCCATAAATGTTTGTATAAATAAAATTAATATATATATATATATATATATATATATATATATATATATATATACGAGCGAACAGTTAATAAAACATGTTAGAAACACTTCGAAAAAGAGTTAAAAACATATTTAATCTGAAAAGGACACACTTGATAAGTGGATAGTCCTTAATCCGCGGAGTTTCGAAGGAATACGTTCCTTCTTATCAGAGGGTAGGAATTAGCAAAATGCGGGATCGGATTTTGCATACAAAAGTATTTGATGGAACAACAAGTAAGTCAAAGATCTTACTTATTTATTTATTTTATTACATTTTCACCCCAAACAAAGCTCATTGCCACTTTGATGTAGGGGCTACTATCAAGGACATAAGCTACAGGGGAACTATATGGGGAGTTGGGCAGCAATATATCGGTTCACGTTACACTTGAACTTCTGCATGTCAGTACCGTTGGGGAAGCACGAACCCAGAAGGGAATTCCAAAGTCTAGCGGTTCTGAAGAAAAACTACTGGAGTAGAACGCTCTCTTACATCTAGGGATCTCTACTGTGAAGGGGCAGGATTTAACTGCTTGTCGAGTTTGTCGGGGGGTATTGACGTCGAGGGAGTACAAGTGCTTTCAGTTCATCGGATCATTCACCGTTAAAGTACTGGTAGAACAGACAGAGGGATGCTACATTTCGTCGATGGGACAGAGTCTGAAGCTTAAATGACAATTCAGGACCTATCAGGTTGGCGACTCTCTTGTATAGGAGCGAGAGACTAGTAGCATATGCAAAAGCCCAAATATGACAACAATACTCCATACATGAGCGAATGTTGGCCTTATATAGGTACAGGATACTTTCGAGTGTTAGTAGCTTTCTAGCCTAGACTTCCTTCTTCGCAGCGGTCCTGGCAATGCTCTCACTGTAATTGTTCCATCTCATGGTACCTGTGAACGTTAGGCCGAGGAGTTTAAAAGATGTACTTTCAGATAAAGAGTCTTTGGCCATTGCTATTGGTGGTAGAGAAGGTTTCTTGCAATTATTGAATGAAACTAGTCTAGTCTTGGCAGCATTGAATTAATATATGAATTAAAATATGGTACTCATGCAGAGAGTGATCCAGACGTACCTCAGCACATGCGCACGCCCGGCTTTACTCGAAAGATGACGTCAACAGCCGGAGTAAGCCGAGCGTCGCCGAGAAAATTAAGCTGTCTAACGTAACATAAAGCTGAGTCAATGACAATGTAGCACGATGGTTTTCAACGCGACGTGAGTTTAAAATTCAAAGCAGCAGACGACAATTTGGAAGAGGAAGAAAAGAAAACAAATTAGTAAAAAAAGCTCACCATTTCGTACTTTCACGTCAAAAAAAAAAAAAACATGAATTTTATAGCCTTAAGTGAGCAGTCGAAAACACCAGCGAGTGTCCTCGATTTTATTAAGAAAAAATTTACTGGCACGGACGACAACTTATGCACCATGTGGACACAGGTGCAATCTTATTATAAGAGGAAAGGTAACCGATGGCTATGCCTGAAGGTGTTAGGCTACCAAATGCCGACCCTTTGCATCATCCGGACTGGTACCTTTTTTGGCAAGTCTAGGCTGACAATTCCCATCATAATTAAAATCATCCACTTGTGGGCGTTCGAGCGAGCAACACAGAAAGACCTCCAGTGCGAATGCGGAATACGATCTACGCACACACATCATTAAGGAAACAACAATATCTGTTTTAATATGAAAAAAAAACTATCCCACCCAGTTTTGTTTCAACCTTTCTAGTTCTCAGGGTATTCCTTGAAAAAAGTTTTGAAAAAATACCCCCCCCCCAAAAAAAAACAAAAAAAAATTGTTTTAAATTTTTCTTGAAAAAAATTACAAAAAAAATTCCTTGAAAGTATTTATTTGACTTAGCTCTAAACCTTTTCTCGAACAACAAAATTCTTTAACATTATTTATTTAAATATATATATATATATATATATATATATATATATATATATATATATATATATATATATATATATATATAGCAAAAGAAAAGACCAAAAAATTGTTATAACATTTTTCTTTACACTTAATAAAACTTTAAATTTAAGGTAAGTTTTCTTTTCTTGTTATGCTTTCATCGGCGACGCTCGGCTTAATTTCCTCGGCGACATTCGGCTTACTCCTGCTGTTGACGTCATGTTCCGGAGAAAGCCGGGCGGACTCTGAGTGACGTCTGGATCACTCTTTGCATGAGTACCTAAAATATTTTATGTACCAAAAAACAGTTTTTCATGAAACTATTTTAGTTAAAACAATGTTGTAATAAAAATAATTTATTTAGAAAAAGGAACCGTCATTATATATATATATATATATATATATATATATATATATATATATATATATAGTAATGTGATTGATAAAATACACTCAGCTCTTTAGACTATTGTTCTAATCTCCTTTAAATATATATATATATATATATATATATGTGTGTGTGTGTATAGATTTAATGTTTTTATTAAAATATTTTATGTACAAACCAGTTTCGATTCGCTAATAACGTGTTCCTATTTACAATGCCTCCCCACGGGACAGAGTTAGACACCAGGGTCGTTTTTTAACGTGGAGAAAAGGAACAAAAATAAAAATTGTCTCAGTCGTGAAGGATTTCTCCTCGAGGTTTCATAACATATGTATCTGGGCTTTTATTTATATGTTATAGCAATTAGTAGTAGCAATAATGTTTTACTGAACGAAGGCATCAGCGTCTCTCTCTCTCGCTCTATCCCTCTCGCTCTATCTCTCTTTCTCAATAAACAAATGTAAAGAAAAATAAAGAATGAAAAAAACAAATAACTCCTCAATTGTTTGTACCCGCCGACCAAGAGATGTGTGTTATAGTTTTTTTTTTTTTTTTTTATTACGGAATAACTTAAAATCAATTATTTCTTAAAAACTTTTGAAAGATATAACCCTAAATTTTCTAGAATTAAAAACAAATATATCTGTGAGAACACGCTATTCAAATGCTTGAGCGTTCGTAAATGTGTATTCTGTAATTAATGTATATTCCGAAATTAAATCTTAACCAATCAAATTTGCCGGAAAGCGTGACACACAAAAGAACACACACGCTATCGTATTAATATATAGATGATCAATCCTTATCTAAGCATTGTTCATACATGATTATAATACGATTTCTTAATCTGATAATGCATATGAATAGCTTATGTAATCTGCAGTGTATGCAGGCATTTGGACTTTTAAAATTTTAATATTAAAATGTGTTCGATTATATTTATATATTGTTTTTTTCATTTTTTACTGTCTTTCATTTTTATTTGTTTCTTTAATTGAACTGGTTGTATGATTCCAGCATATTTATAGTTTTCTTCAGCTATCAATGCCCCGAGGATTTCATTGTTAAGTAATTGGATCGCAGGGATGAGATTACACTGGTATCATTTCTATTAAAGTATGGATAAAGAAACTTTCCCTTAAAAAAAAAGGATGATTTTTGCCTTTGGTTAGAGATTCTTGTCTTGCAATTAGCGCTATCTTCCTTACTTAAAGTATACAATTTCACGTATTTCTTATTTGCAGTATATTGAAACATCTTAGCATACTTGGTTACAGGATCGTGTAATAAATATTGTGTAGTATATCCGTGCCAGGAATAGAGTTGCCGTGTTTTCTTTTTTAACTTTCACTAATTTCAAATTTGTTCCAGACAAAAATAACTATTTTTTTGTTATTGTTGTTTTTCAACATCTTATTGATTCATGTTGATGTACTCGACTTTTTATCCGCGAAAATACTATTACCCCCCTCTTTCTTTCCGTCTTTCTTTCTTTATTTATTTATTCTCTTTCTCTTTCTCCCCCCTCTTTCTCTATCTATCTATCTATCTATCTATCTCTCTTGTTATAAAAACGTAGAATTCCTTGCATTAAAAGTGGACATGTTATTGTTTTATAGTTATTTGCCGTCATTCCATTTTGGAAATCACGTTCATATCAAAATTGTCTTGACTCCACAAATCTTACATGGTTCCTTACGCCTACCACAAATGTATGCAATGATTGAGCTGTTCGTGTAATGTTTTTCTTTTCTAATCTGTAACGCTAGATGCCATCGTAACCAGTCACCCATTTTTTCTTTTTTACTTTTTATCTACAATTGTTCGCAGTGCCCTCGGCAAATCAAATAGAATTACTTTTATACTTTGTCCATTATTTGTCTCTCTCTCACATTTTTATGTTAGATTTACCAATCACTTAGATTTATTAGTATGTTCATAGTTTTTGTATTATCTTTTTCTCGGCATTGATAGAATTTGATTTTTTTTTTCTGTTTGTCTATTTGCATATTAATAAAATTGCTTTGTTTTGCTTATCATTATCAACATTATTATGAATGCGCTACACGGCAACAACGTAGCAACCTATGGGAATTGAAAAGGCAAATACGAATACGATATTAGAATATATTCAGCAATTCCCAGGCGTGTTTAGTCACATGTTGTCACAAACACACATTTAAATACACACACATCCAAACAGACATATATGTGGGTTTTTGCGCGTTTGTGTATCACAAATAAAATTATAAATAAACAAATACCATAATTTATAATGCAATACATGTTTGTTTGTTTGTTTGTTTGTTTTTTTACATTAAGCAAGTTGGGATTAAACTGGTCGTCAGTCACTATGTTCCCAGTTTCGAGTATTTCAAGGTCTAGCCAAAGTAATCATTCGTGAAGACGCAAAATCGTGTGTGTGGTGCCTGTGTATGTGTGCGTGTGTGTGGAATATATATATATATATATGTATGTATATATATATATATATATATATATATATATATATATATATATATATATATATATACCTGTAGTCATCGACATACAGTCCTGTTTCGTTGTATCACAACTCATCAGTGTCGCTAGACTAGCATCTCTCCAAAGCCAAGGATTGAACCTAGAACCGTCGTGCTGACAGTCGGCAGTTCTCCCATATATAGTATAAATGACAAAAAGTTATATTCCAAAATTCATGGTGTTGACCATCTTATAATTTATTCCTTTAATTCAGTTGACATTTACGATTCTTGAGAGTATCTGTTTCGTAGCGCAAAATCAATCACTTAATTATTATATCAATCAGTGAATCTATTATGCCTTTAACCCATCATAAGAAATAGCAACAATCAATCCGTAAAAAGGAATTGAAGCGTGATTTTACATGATTAAAATCCGGAAATTGGAAGAGAAGCTGCATATACCTTTATATTTTTCCATTACGCCATATTGAATTCAACTGGTGCCAATTTGATGTAGGGGGCTACTATCTGGGACATAATTGTAGAGATACTATGCCAGGAGGTTAGCAGCAAGAAGTTTGTTTACATTACACTTGAACTTCTGCATGTCAGTACGGTCGAAGAGGCAGGAACACGGGAAGGAATTCCCAAGTCCAGCAGTTCTGAGGAAGAAACTATTAAAGGAGAAGGTTTTCTAGGATTTTTTTACACGGTGGTCACCACTTATCAAGGCCCGGTAGCCACTCAGGGATAAGGGTTATTGCAAGTACAGTACGTTAGTGTGGAGATTTAATAAAGTGTCTTCTTAAGGGGGCGGTTCATCAGGCATTTTTTTACGTTGGACTTGAAGACACCCAGGTTGTAGTCAGGTGGGAAGCAGGCAGACGGAACAGAGTTCCACAGGCGAACAGTTCTAAGAAAGAAGCTTTGTTCATGGAATCTAGGAACAGATAAAGAGTGGGGAAAATTTTTGACAGTGGATTCAGCTAGATGGGTGTTTTTTTGTAAAAGATTGGCGAGAGGGTACCAGAGATTGGAGTTCAGACGAGCACATGCCATGGAAATAACGATAAAACAAAGATAGGCTCGCAACTTCTCTTCTGTGGGAGAGAGGTTGCAGGGAAGAGAAAAGGGCATCGCCCACTAATACATGAAGTCTATTTTGTACTACGTCAAGGCAGGATAGGCTGTTTTTAGCAGCTCCTGCCCAGATATGGCAGCAGTATTCCATCCTTGTACGTACTTGGCCTTTATATAGATAGAGAATTGCATCAGTAGTGAGATATCTTCTGGAGGATCCCACCATTTTTCCAGCGACCTTGGCAACAAACTTGATGTACGTGTTCCATTTCAGATCAGGAGTAAAGGTCAAGCCCAGAAGCTTGTCAAAACATGGGGCTTCCCCTAGACGAGAGCCATCCATTTCAATTGATGCCAGATGGGGATCAGAGCGTTGATGATGTAAAGATAGGAGTTTGGTTTTAGTTGCATTAAAGGTAACAAGCCACCTCTTCCCCCACTGAACCACGCGCTCGGGATCAGAGGAGAGAGAATCAGAGAGAACTTTGTCATTTACAGCTTTTGATATGTTGCCGTAGATAGTCGTGTCATCAGGATAGATGTCAACGAATGATTTAAGTATGTGTTTAGGGAGATCATTGATGTAGATCAGGAAGAGAGTTGGGCCTAGGATGGACCCTGGAAGGACTTCAGCTTTAATACTGCAGGACTCTGATTTTTGTCCATCGACCACTACACTTATGAGCCTATCAGAGAGAAATGATTTAATGATAGGGAAAGCATTTCCAGTTATACCGTAGCTGGAAATCTTGTGTAGTAGGCCCTTATGCCATACCTTGTCGAAGGCCTTTGATATGTCAAGAGCAATTTCCCTAGAAAGGAAGCCTTTGCCAAGAGATTCACTAATACTATGAGATATAACCGTTAGCACATCTGCTGTAGATCTTGCAGAACGGAAACCATATTGTGTGTCACTAAGAAGGTTATTACTGCTGAGGTGGTTGACTATTTCTCTATTTGATATGGATTCCAGCAACTTACTCATGACACACAGGAGACTTATTTGTCTGTACTGAAAGGGAGATAGCTAATCACCTGAATTCTTAAATACAGGACATACTGATGAGGTTTTCCAGGTTGTTGGAAAGCACTTCTCCTTAAGGCAACGCTTAAACAGTTTTGTAAGTATGGGAGCAAATTCAGGTTGAAGCTTTTTTAACACTATAATTGGGATGCCGTCAGGGCCAGTAGCTTTATTGGAATCAAGTTTCTTGATTAGCTTGGCGACCTAATGCACATATATTTGTATGTTACCTAGCGTGTTCTGTGTTATAGGAGGAAATATGGAGAGTGTATGGCCTTCGTCGCATAGGGTAGAATTAGCTGCAAAGTTCTTGGCAAATAGTTTGACCTTGTCTGATGCTGACGAGATGACCTCTATCCATTGATAATGGTTGGGATAGAACGCACACTTCTGTTCAGGATCCTATTTGTTATTTGCCAAAACTGGTGGGAACCAAGCCGCTGATCAGCTACTTTGGATTTAATAGACTGGGCATATAGCTCTCTTGCATTGTTTATTACTCTTTTACAGTGGTTGCTGGCGTTCCTGAAAGCAGCTTTAGTCTCAGTGCATCTATTATGTTGGTAGTTATGGAAAAAGTGATTTCTGTGCGCGATAGCAGAAGCACATTCTGGGGAGAACCATGGCTGGCTGTTAGGTTTTTGTTGGAATTTTTTAGATGGTATGAATCGGTCTATGCATTCGGTCACGTCTGATACTATAGAAGACATATCCTTTTTAAACATGGATGCAGAGGAAGATCAGATATGAATGTACGGAAACTATCCCAGTCAGCCATAGAGTATCGGTATACAGTACGGTGGAGGGGTACGTCTGGGGACTTATTACTGATACGACGGAGTGGTCGGAGGATCCTAGAGGAGAATGAAGGAACATGAACATAGCTCAAGTGAAGTGGAGAGAAAAAGGTCTAAGAGGCTTGCATATTGACCTGTAGTATTGGGAACAAAAGTGGGCTCGCGAACAATCTGAGTGAGGTCATAAGCAATGGTAAAATCATGACAAAACCTCCCCTCATCGTCTGCCTTATTTGAGTGGGTCAGCCATTCCACGTTATGGACATTGAAGTCACCAGAGATCTGGATGTTAGCCGAGGGATGTGCAGACAGGATGTGATCTATTCCTCAGATATACTCTTAAAGATAGTAACTCCGCTGTTATGGGATCGATAGAGGGCAAATATAAATGCAGTGGTGTAAGCAAGTGCAATCCGGAAGCACATATAGGGTAAATTAGGATCTTTAGCATTTTGGAATCTCTTTCTCTCTCTCTCTCTCTCTCTCTATATATATATATATATATATATATATATATATATATATATAATATTTTATGGATTTACACAAATGCTATTTACCTATCTTCAATATGTTCTTAGACAGTGCTCGATACGTATGTAGAGCAAGATATAAAAAATATATATGGCAGTTAAGCTTTCATCTTCTTGCGGATATTGTCTGCTTAATTCCCAAGAGAGTGAAACGCGGAAATTTTGTGCAGCTTAATTGCTATATATATACATATATATATATATATATATATATATATATATATATATATTTAAAATTTACTATGTATACACACATATATATACATATATATACATATATATATATATATGCATATACATATCTATAATATAAAGCTGAAAGTCTGTGTGTGTGTTTGGTCACGAATAGGATACTATATGTTTGACTATTATAGAAAACTGATCACATATAATGATAGAAGATGTATCGAGACACAGGAATGGGTATGTTTGATCTGGCATAATGATGATTCATTAAAATTGTGGGGTCTGCGTACGCGCCTGGTCCACAAAGTATGGAAATAAAAAATTAAAAAAAAAACATTTACAAGTGTACATGATAATACTTTGATAAGTATGTTTTAACTTAAATAGGGATGGTATAATAAAAGTGTGGGGTCTGCGTTCGCGCCTGCCCTCCATAGGATGGAAATAGGCACAAACTTTAATAAAAACTTTTCATATCTATTTGCGTATGTATACTTTGATAATTATGTTTCAGTTTGAAGAAATATGATATAATAAAATTATGTGGGGTTCGTTCGCACCTAACCTCCATAGAATGGAAATATGTCACAAAGTTTAACAAGGTTTTTTAATATAGATCCGAAGAATATTGTGATAAGTATTTCAGTGTGAACAGGTATGGTATAATAAATTATGGGGTTTATCTATTTTATTTTTACTTTCATCATATTTTGGTTTGGTTTTGATACCTCCAAATTCAAAGTTACAACCCTTCGTTTTCATAACCTATCGTACTTTCATAAATCAGAGTCCATTTTCTGTAGGCTGTTTTCGAACCCAGTCAACGACGGGTACTTTATTTATATCTATCTATCTCTCTCTCTCTCTCTCGCTCTCTCTCTCTCTCTCTCTATATATATATATATATATATCATGCAAAGAGAGTTTAACTCTTTAAAGTCGATTTCAAACAAAAATATCATTGGTCGTTTTTTTTTTTTTGTAAATTGAAATCAAAGCGAAATTTTCAGTATAAATGAAAAGAATAAAAAACGATTATCTTGCACGATTACGTGTGACTGTGTGCGTATAACATAGACAGAGACTGGTGTTAAATAATAACTGTGCTTTAGCTAATGATTTTTTGCGTTTTATTCATTGCTGACTACATGTGTAACTGTGGTAGAGAGCGAAGGGATGGTGTTATAATGTGGAAGAAAACGAAAGAAGAAAAGACATGTGTGCATGTTTAGAAGGCGAACTTAAGAAAAATATTGACGATGAAATTTATTTTGTTGTTTATGGACAGCTGGGTGTTATGATCATAGTGATTCGAATCGGTTGAATGTGCAAAAATGTGGAATAGGAAATGAAAAGTAATGATAGAAAGAACAAAATGGGTACCTTGTCGTTTGAGGGTAAAAAATTTATATTCAGTATGTGGACTCTATAAACCATTGGAGTTTGAACATAGTCGAAGTTTTCGGGTGAACTTTGCCTTTTTTTCAAATTATCTCATCGGTGCTACTAGATTAGAGTGTTCCTTAATTACGACTTACTAATCTAAACGCCTTCAAACTTTAATGTTATTGTTTGTTTGCAAAACTCAATCCTCTTCTGCAAAGGCTAAAAAAGCAATTGCCTTATAGAAAACAACATAGGAAACACCATAAATAAATATTTGAATATATAGAGAAGCTGAAGTACCGAAATAGTCGGATTCGACATAAATGACCCGAAAAGTTTTGTTAAGACGTATTACAAAACAACAGTTAAACCAAACATCAAGAACAAATATTTGAAGATACAAGGAACCTGAAACATAACAACTTTTATCAAAATGACTAGATTGAACATTAAATAACAGTAAAATGGGGTTATATGTTGTAAAATAAAACCAAACCAAATTAAATTATCTCGTCTTTTATTCACCTGTTAATCATATCACAAAACACGTATATGTAACATAATAATGGTCAGTTTGCCCACTTAGTATTATATGCATTTGATAAGACAAATGCATACAAAAATATACGTTAATTATGGTATTAAGTTATCTTGAATTGTTCTAATTAGTTGCAATATATAAGTAATTAAATATATACCCATCTATCTTTTAGCTATGTATTCCCCTGGCCACAAAACCCAGGACATAGCAATATGTAAACTTTGTGAACCAAAAAACAGAACTGCGGACCATATGATATGTGTATGGGTCTAACTTGCTCCAAAAATGAGAAATCAATATCTTAAACAAATAAGAAATCAATATCTTAAACAAATAAGAAATCAATATCTTAAGATAAATTGCTAAGGAAACTACGTAGACATAACATAGGGTACAAATTAAAATGGTTAATATTAGAAAGTGCAATAAAATATGCACCAAATAAATCTGGGCGTTCCAAACTATATACCCTCAAATCAAATCATATAGTATTATGTAAGGAAATTTTTTTAAATAAAAAACAAGAACCATTGCAATATTGTTTGAATATAAACACACACACACACACCACACACACACACACACACACACCACACACACACATACACACACACACATATATATATATATATATACTATCCCGACTATAACTAGATTAAGTATCTCAAAGTCAAATAATAATCTGTATTAAATAGTTCCATTGAGAACATTGAGGGGGGGGGCGGAAGTGAAACATCAAGAAGTAGGATCTCATAGACGCATGCAAAGGTAAGAGAAATGATGTAGGTTTTATAGCACCCCAGCTTGTTTTACGAAAGCGCATTTTTACCTAAATGCCAATTTGGTACCCCTTAATGGGGAAAAAAAATTCAGATAATTGATAAATAAATAAATACAAAAATAAATAAATAAAATAATTGAATTATTTATTATTCATTTATTTATTTATTTATCTGCCCAAAACGACTGTACATTCCTGTACAAAAAAATACCTTTTAGCATTTAATATCTTTTTGTGTGCGGCAATCTTATTAATTTTTCGCATTGTTTATTCTTTATATAACGGTAAATAGGTTAGTAATTTAATAATACTTATGAATAAAAAAAATACATAATATATATATATATATATATATATATATATATATATATATATATATATATATATATATATATTATGTATTTTTTTTGCGATAAGAGGAGTTTAGGCTTCTTACCAAGGGGTCCTGATATCCAATCTCGCTATATTTAGCCACTCCGATGAGTCGTAGACGACGAAACACGTGTCTGTGTAGAATTATATTTTAAATACCATGTATATGTTGCTCCCTATTTGAGAGTACAACATTGGTAAAAGGGAAAATAATTCCCAACTCTCATTTAGATAAAAATGCACTTTCCCAAAAATAATTGAATTCATACAAAACGTATCGCAAAAACAAATACATAAGATCTCTCTCTCTCTCTCTCTCTCTATATATATATATATATTTATATATATATATATATATATATATATATATATATAACAGCAAAAAAATTGTGTGTGGCCAGTAGGAACAGTTTTGATTGGTTAATATAATAATCAAAACTTCTCATAAACGATGATTCTAATGGTCTTAATTTTAGCATCAAATGAAAGACAATAATTTATTAACAATTTGGGGGGGGATAATTTTTTTTCTAAGTGACCATTTACAAAAATAAAATCATACGAAAATACCCCCAAAGGCATTGCATATACGAAACTTGCCATTAACATCCAAATCTTACGCCAAATGAACCGCCATGTTTCTATTGCAACACGCACACAAGAAATATTTTAATTTTGAACTTCTCTTGTATTATTATTGTATAACATCTTTGAATTTTTTAAAACTGAATGTTTTTAATTAACGATTACCGTAAAATTCCAAGCAATAACAAATTCGTTACTCTTGAAGATTCGCCTTCCTTTGTTTACAAAGCCATTTGGCAGAAGTGACGCCCCGACATATATATATATATATATATATATATATATATATATATATATATATATATATATATATATATATATTTGAGATATATATATATATATATATATATATATATATATATATATATATATATATATATATATAAGAAAATACGTAAAAATATATTACGAAAAGCGTAAACTGTTAGATGAAATTACAGGATTTTTTTCAAGGAAACTTATTATCTTTATTATTTCGTTTTTTTTTACGGCTATTCATTGCCGGATATTCTCTAATCAAAAGTTTAGATAACCCAATGAACGTCATCATTTTACCGTAATAATAGCTTTGTTATTGCCCTAACCATGTAGTTTGTATACCATGGAACGCAGAGGTAGATCTGACCTAAATGTACGGAAGTTATCCCAGTCAGCCGTAGTGTATCGATATAGTGTACGATGGAGAGGTACGTCTAGGAACTTATTACATTTCATTTTTATCTTAATTGATAAATTTAAATTTTTATCTTTATTTTTATTTCATTGTTTTATTAATTGTGTAAATTGTTTTCTTTTTTTACATGGAGTTCACCACGTATCAAGGCCCAATGGCCACTCAGGTATAAGGGTTATTGTGTGTACAGTAATCAAAGGGATAGTGTAGCAATAGTATTGGAGAATTTGTAAGGTGTCATTACTTAGGGGGGCGGTTCATCAGGAATTTGTTTGTGTTGGACTTGAAGACATCCAGGTTGAAGTCGGGAGGGAAACAGGCAAGCGGAACAGAGTTCCACAGGCGTGCAGTTCTAAGAAAGAAGCTTTGTTTATGGTATCTACGTTTTGATTTAGGCACAGATAGGGAGTGGGGAAAATTATTGACGCTGGTTTTAGCTAGTCGGGTGTTTTTTGAAAAAGATTGGCGAGGGGGGACCAGAGAATGGAGCTCAGACGAGCACCTGCCATGGAAATAACGATAGAACAATGACAGGCTCGCTACGTCTCTTCTGTGGGAAAGAGGTTGCAGGGTAGAGAAAAGGGCATCCCCCACCAAGCTACGGAGTCTATTTTGTACTCTACCAAGGCAGGATAGGCTGTTTTTAGCAGCCCCCGCCCAGATGTGGCAGCAGTACTCCATCTTTGGACGTATTTGGCTCTTATATAGATAGAGAATTGCATCATTAGTGAGATATCTTCTGGAGCGGTAGGAGGATCCAACCATTTTCCCAGCGACCTTGGCCACAGACTTGATGTATGTGTTCCATTTAAGATCAGGTGTAAAGGTCAAACCCAGGAGCTTATCAAAGCCTGGGGCCTCCCTTAGACGAAAGCCATCCATTTTAATTGATGCCAGATGGGGATCAGAGCGTTTATGATGTAGAGATAGGAGCTTGGTCTTAGATGCATTAAAGGTAACCAGCCACTTCTTTCCCCACTGTACCACGCGCTCAAGATCAGAGGAGAGTGAATCAGAGAGAACATCATCATTTACAGCTTTTGATGAGTTGCTATAGATGGTCGTGTCATCAGCATGGATGTCAACGAAAGATTTTAGTATGTGTTTAGGAGATCATTGATGTAGATCAGGAAGAGAGTTGGGCCCAGTATGGACTCCTGAGAGACTCCAGCATTAATACTGTGGGCCTCTGATTTCTGCCCATCAACCACTACTCTTCTGAGCCTATCTGAGAGAAATGACTTAATGATAGAGAAAGCATTTCCAGTTATACCGTAGCTGGAAATCTTGTGTAGTAGGCCTTTATGCCAAACCTTATCGAAGGCCTTTGATATGTCGAGAGCAATTTCCCTAGAAATGAAGCCTTTGTCGAGAGATTCGCTAATCCTATGAGATATAACCGTTAGCACATCCTCTATAGATCTAGCAGAGCGGAAACCATATTGCGTGTCGCTAAGAAGGTTATTTCTGCTGAGGTGGTTGACTACTTCTCTATTTATTGGGGATTCCAGCAACTTACACATGACGCACAGGTGACTTATTTGTTTGTACCGAGAGGAGGATGACTTTTCTCCTAGATTCTTAAATACAGGGCATACTGATGAGGTTTTCCAGGGTGTTGGGAAGCACTTCTCCTTAAGGCAACGCTTAAACAGTTTGGAAAGTATGGGGGCAGTTCTGGTTGTATTTTGTTTAACACTATAATTGGAATACCGTCAGGACCAGTTGCTTTACTGGAGACAAGGTTCTTGATTAGCTTGGCGACCTCACGCACAGATATTTGTATGTTGCATAGCGTGTTGTCTCTTATAGGAGGGAATATGGGGAGTTGATGGCCTTTGTCACACAGGGTAGAATTTGCCGCAAAGATTTTGGCAAATAATTTGCCGCAAAGTTTTTGGCAAATAGTTTGGCCTTTCTCGTAGAAAGGTGTGCCGAATCTATCTGGCAAGTTTAATTTGAAATAGTGCATAAATAGATCTGAAAATGCTGGTCCCCCCCGTCGACACGTTACTACTTATAAAAGTCTAAGTAGCGAGCCGTGATGGCCGTTTTCTTTTCAAAAATGAAAACGCTGCATTTTTATTTCAAGCAAAATCAATTCCTATTTGCAGCCGCGAAGGACGTCTTATTATAGCTGTCAAGTTATGAATTTTATAATATTTCTTTTCTAGATGCAAGTGCTTATATTATATTTATTTCAGTTTTTAATGTTTATTTTTATTCCATTGTTTTATTAATTGTGTGAGTAGTTTTCTCGTGGAAAGATGTACCGATTCTATCTGCCAAGTTCATTTGGAATATATATTTTATTTAATTTATTATTTTTTATCATAGATTTTTCTCGTCCCTAAATGTTTATATTTTCCAAGTTGATAGCATAACAGATTTTGAAATTGTTTTCATTTTCAGTTGGTGAGAGGGAATCTTTCACCTAACCCCCTCTTAAACACACCAAAATGACTTTTATTAAGTACAATACTTACTTTTTTTTAATGGAGCGTAGACAATGCATTGTGAATGCGTTGTCGGCAGCTCCTATTACTCTCGCTTCTCTTTATTTTAGCCTCAGTTCTCATTTTTAATGAGTGATTTTTCTGACCAAGGGAGAAGAAAAAGCTGTTTTCTAGGCTGGCAGTATTTTGTGTGAACAGCCGCTAAGGATGTCGGATATTTTCTGTTTCTATGTCTATCCTTGTAGCCATGTCATTAGTAAGGGTGATGGAGGTAAGAGGTAAACGTTTTATTTGGGCTGATGTTATCCGCCTGATAGTCAGGGACCCTGACCTTGGATAAACCACTAAGGAGGCTGTCCTATAAGCAGGTGCAAAGTACTGGGGCTTCTGTATTACCATTTTCTGAATGGATTATGGACCATGCAGTAGCTTCTGGTGGGGCCTCTTGATGCCATATTAGTGGGTAATTGTTACGGCTTTACCTTTTCATGTGCTACAAAAAATATTTCTTCATTTCTATTTCTCTCTTACTTTCCTTCTCTATCCTGCTTCAGGCATGTCTGTCGACCTAGTTCACAAATTCCAAAACACCATCATGAAATGTCTCAATAAAACCACACGATTAAACCCGGATATCCAACTTCTAACGTAAACACCCCCCACCCACTGCAAGGTATCCTTCTCTAACATCAGGGGTATAAGATCTAACCTTCCAGAGGTTGAAACCCAATTACAGGAGACTAAACCAGACATATAATTTCTAAATGAAACTTGCATTTGACAGACTATTTCCCTAGATGAGCTCGTAATTAAAGGATACTCTAATTTAACTTCCAAATCTTACCCCCAAGATCGCCATGGGCCTATATAAAAGATGGCTTTCCGATTGGTAGGTACATTTCCAGAAAAGATCCTAACTTACCCTATATGTGCTTCCGGGTTGCGCTTGCTCAAACTATTGCATTTATATCTGCTCTCTATCGCCCCAACAACAGCGGAGTTACTATCTTTAAAAGCATATATGAGAAAATTGACCACGCCCTATCTGCTTATCCTTAAGTTAATATTCATGTCTGTGGAGACTTCAATCTTCACAATGTGGAATGCTTAACTCACTCAAACAAGACCGATGATGAGGGGGAGGTTCTGTTATGATTTCTCCATTGCTTATGACCTCACTCAGGTTGTTCAAGAACCCACCAATATTGCAGATATGCTTTTAAAGATAGTAACTCCGTTGTTGTGAGGGTGATAGAGAGTAAATATAAATGCAGTATTGTGAGCAAGTGCAACCCGGAAGCACATATAGGGTAAGTTAGGATCTTCTCTTGACATATCCCTACCACATGGAAAGCCATCTTTAATACAAGCATATATTCTATGCCCATGGCGATCTTGGGGATCAGATTTGGAAGTTAAGCTAGAGTATCCTTTAATTATGAGCTTATCTAGGGAAATATTCTTTCCAATGCCAGTTTCACTTAGAAATAATAGGTTTGGTTTAGTCTCCTTTAATTGGGTTTCAACCTCTGGAAGGTTAGAACGTAGACCCCTGATGTTAGAGAAGGAGACATGGTAGTGGGAGTCTACGTTGGAAGTTGGAGATACGGGTTTAATCGTGTATTTTTTCTTGAAACTAGTCATGATGAGTTTTTTAGATATGTGGAAAGGTCGATAAACTTGCTTAGAGCAGGACAGAGAGGAAAACTAAGAGAGAAAAAAAACGAATATTTTTTGTAGCACATGAAAAGGTAAAGCCGTAACAATTATCCACTAATATGGCATCGAGAGGCCCCCCCCCACCACTGCATGGTCCAGAATCCATTCACCAAACGGCGATACAGCAGTTCCAGTACTTTACACATGCTGATAGGACAGCCTCCTTAGTGGTTAATCCAAGGTTCGGATCCCTGACTATCAAGCGGATAACGTCAAGCCAGATAAAACGTTTACCTCCAGCACCTTTACTAGTGACATGGCTACAATGATAGACATAGAAACAGAAAATTTCCGACATCTCTGGCAATTATTCGTGCAAAATACTGCAACCTAGAAGCATTACCTGTTTTATATTGTATAAAAAAAGCAATACCTGTTTTATATTGTGTATAAAAAGCAATACCTGTTTTATATTGTGTATAAAAAGCATTATCTGTTTTATATTGTATATAAAAAGCAATACCTGCTTTATATTGTGTATAAAAAGCAATACCTGTTTTATATTGTGTATAAAAAGCATTATCTGTTTTATATTGTATATAAAAAGCAATACCTGTTTTATATTGTGTATAAAAAGCAATACCTGTTTTATATAGTGTATAAAAAGCATTATCTGTTTTATATTGTGTATAAAAAGCATTACCTGTTTTATATTGTATATGAAACGCATTACCTGTTTTATATTGTGTGTAAAACGCATTACCTGTTTTATATTGTGTATAAAAAGCATTACCTGTTTTTTATTGTGTATAAAAGCATTACATGTTTTATATTGTGTATAAAAAGCATTACCTGTTTTACATTGTGTATAAAAAGCATTACCTGTTTTATATTGTGTATAAAAAGCATTACCTGTTTTTATTGTGTATAAGAAGCATTACCTGTTTTATATTGTGGATAAAAAGCATTACCTGTTTTTATTGTGTATAAGAAGCATTATCTGTTTTATATTGTGTATAAAAAGCAATACCTGTTTTATATTGTGTATAAAAAGCATTACCTGTTTTATATTGTGTATAAAAAGCATTACCTGTTTTATATTGTGTATAAAAAGCATTACCTGTTTTATATTGTGTATAAAAAGCATTACCTGTTTTATATTGTGTATAAAAAGCAATACCTGTTTTATATTGTGTATAAAAAGCAATACCTATTTATATTTTGTATGTATACGCCATATCTGTCGACATATTAACTAATTTGAAAAGGACGCGTTAGATATGTAGTTCATAATAGTTCTCTTGTTTTCTAATAAAATGGTTGTTTTCTGTAATCAAACAACTATTTCTGTTTCGCAATTTTCATTTTCTTATACAAATATTTATCATTTTTGTTCAAAAGTTCCTTTCTAGGGACTAATTTTATTTTATTTGCACATACACTGTGGCTACACATGTGCATTATATATATATATATATATATATATATATATATATATATATAAGTGAACGTGTCTGTCTGTCTGTCTGTGTGTCTGTGTGTCTGTGTACATTTCCCTACGCAATAACTCTGTCAATTTTTAGTCTATAGACTCGAAATTTGAAATACCGGGTACTGAGATTTTGGAAAATCGATGTGACGGGTGTCAGCCAGAAATTTGGCTGTTAAGGGGTCAAATTTCAACGCTTTGACCTTTAAGAACTCTACCAAACTCTTCCGACAATTTTGGGTATAGACACTTGAAATTTTAGATATAGGTTCCTTGAACCTGGATCAAACTTAATAAAGTGATTTGAGCCCGAAACTATAAATTTTAAGGGGTCATAATAGGGGTCAAAGTTTTAAAAAATTAACCATTTCTTTTTTGTTTTTTTGCTTTGTTTGCACAGCATACACCTCCAAACACCCGAGCAACGCCGGGCACCCCTGCTAGTATATCTATAAAAGTGAACGTGTCTGTCTGTCTGTCTGTGTGTCTGTGTGTGTGTCTGTCTGTGTACATTTCCCTGCGGAATAACTCTGTCAATTTTTAGTCTATAGACTCGAAATTTGAAATACCGGGTACTGAGATTTAGGAAAATCGATGTGACGGGTGTCAGCCAGAAATTTGGCTGTTAAGGGGTCAAATTTCAACGCTTTGACCTTTAAGAACTCTACCAAACTCCTCCGACAATTTTTGGTATAGACACTTGAAATTTTAGATATAGGTTCCTTGAACCTGGATCTATCTTAATAAAGTGATTTGAGCCCGAAACAATAAATATTAAGGGGTCATAATAGGGGTCAAAGTTTTAAAAAATTAACCATTTCTTTTTTGTTTTTTTGCTTTTTTTGCACAGCATACACCTCCAAACACCCGAGCAAGGGGTAAAAGTTCAACGATTTGACCTTTGAGAATTCTACCAAACTTCTCCGCCAATTGTGGGTCTAAAAACTAGAAATTTTAGATATAGGTTCCGTGGACATGGATATAACTTAATAACTTGATTTGAGTTCAAAAACAATAAATGTTAAGGGGACATAATAGGGGTCAAAGTTTAAAAAAATTGACCGCTTTTTTTTTCTTTTTTTTTCTCAACATACACCTCCAAACACCCGGGCAACGCCGGGCTGAAATGCTAGTATATATGCATATATATATATATATATATATATATATATATATATATATATATATATATATATATATACTAGCATTTCAGCCCGGCGTTGCCCGGGTGTTTGGAGGTGTATACTGAGCAAAAAAAAAAAAAGAGTAAATTTTTTTTTAATTTGACCCCTATTATGACCCCTTAAAATTTATAGTTTCGGGCTCAAATCACTTTATTAAGTTAGATCCAGGTTCAAGGAACCTATATCTAAAATTTCAAGTGTCTAGACCCAAAATTGTCGGAAGATTTTGGTAGAGTTCTTAAAGGTCAAATCGTTGAAATTTGACCCCTTAACAGCCAAATTTCTGGCTGACACCCGTCACATCGATTTTCCCAAATCTCAGTACTCGGTATTTCAAATTTCGAGTCTATAGACTAAAAATTGACAGAGTTATTGCGTAGGGAAATTTACACAGACAGAAAGACAGACAGACACGTTCACTTTTATAGATATATAGATAGATATGCGAGTGTGTGTGCACGCGTTTGGTATGTGGGTATTTATTTATTATTTATTTTCATATTGCGTTGTAATTAAGCATTCAAACGTATTTCATAAGTATTTCAATTATATATATATATATATATATATATATATATATATACATACTAGCAGTGAGACCCGACGTTGCCCGGGATTGAATGATGATCAACGAATATTTCACACTCCTATATTTTTATTGTCACTGAAATCCGTGTAATCGTCCGGGAGAAAGCTTCAAATGCTTCCATGCAGTAACTTAGTCCAAAATATGTTATTCTACATTGAACTCTAAAGAACTTACTGTTTCTTTTATTTTCTTTATATAAACATGTTTCCAGTTAACGAAAAAAACACATTAAGAAATGCACGTGTGGTGTTTGAACCTACACACTACGTCATGTAAAAAGACCCCCCCCCCAAAAAAAAAAAAATAGCCAAAAAAAAAAGAAGAAAAACACGTAAATTTTAAACTCTTAGAAAATTCTTTGCAGTTAATGAAAAAAAAAGAAATTTACGTGCGGAGTTTGAACTTACAGACTAAGTGGTGCAACAAAAAAAAAATAATGACACGCTATCAACTCATAGCTAAGCGACAACAGTGAAAATGGCTTTACCTGTGATAGATAAATTAAAATAACGGTTTTAATAATCGATTATCGATAATAATCGGGGATATTCTGAGACAAAACTTACGTTAGACCACTCCTAGACTACAGTTCCGTAAATCTTAAAGAAAATCTGTTCAGCCGTATCAGAATCTATGAGGCCACACACAGAGACAAAGTTGCATATATATATATATATATATATATATATATATATATATATATATATATATATATATATATATATATAAATCTGAATACAGATAACGAATATTCCTCGACTGGCATATGAAACATTCAGCTAATAAAAAAGATGAAGATAGAAGGTGTGGGAAGCCGTTAATTTATGGCCGATAGTATTCTGCAGTATATAAAGAAAACGCTTCATACCGATCATTGTTTCAGCCACTCTATTAGGTATTTATATGGAAAGAGATACTTTTCATTGTAAATCACGACAAAATATTTGTTTAATATTGTAATACACCTACAGATTAACAAACAATACGAAGGCTTTTATTGCATAGTAATAAAGTTAATAAAGAACATCGTAGTTATTCTAAAAAATGCTCGTTACTTGTCTCTTTCAATGCCCTCTTTTACAAGATGGATCATCATAAAGACAGGTGTAAGCACCAATTACTTGAAAGGTCTTTTGGTAAATCACCAATATCTTTTATTTCTTTATCAAGTGACACACAGCTAAGGTTTGACTGTAAAACTGTTCAACAACAACGAACTCTATCATTAAGATAGCATGGGCAAAACACGACTTGTGCCGTTTTGGGGAATTTCTGAAGAACGGGCAATTTTCTGTGACTGGTAAAATGAAACTATAGCAAAAAGAAAAAAAAAGCTTAGAAGCAAATTCATGTTTCTTCACGTTGGATCGTCAGGCGTTGATTCATTCATAACTGCATTACAATAATTAACTCTCCAACAATTATTTTTTATACAAAGAAAATGGAGTCCAATTAGCCTACAACATCTTTACGAAATGAACCGACATTATCTATGTAGATATATGTCTGTAGGTTCAATTGTAAATATGTGTGCTTATTGTGTATATATGTGTGCGCTATTGTAAAAATATAGATGCTTATTGTAAGTGTGCGGTGCACATTCGACATCTGTTTATGAAGAGTGTCAAAGTTTTTCATGTACACACTCCCAATTACTTCTTGTTTTTTTTGGGGGGGGGGACGTCGAATTACTCTCCCACGTATACAAGAAGACATCGTGTGTACATCGACTTTATGGTGGTGGTAGTGATGATGATGATGATGATGATGATGATGATGATGATGATGATGATGATGATGATGACTATATCTTTTATTCGTATAGGTCGAGAGAAAGGGAGATTCTTTTGTTTTGTCTAATAGAAGAAAAAATGCCTTGCAAATTTATTCCGTGAATCGTTGATTAGTTGAGAAAATAAAACAATTAAGAACAAAAGCAGATGCGGATAAGAAGTATAGAGGGAAAGAAGTAGAAAGGGAGAAAATATACGAAGGCGAATAGAGTGAGAGGCAGATCACATGCATGGAAGTTTGATGGCATTCTATGTAGTAAATGAATAAAACTATAGCATTTTCCCAACTTTTACATAAACGAAGAACATAGAATAAGCAAAATAAATCCACGTTTAAAATAAACATGACAAGGTATATTATTATTAGAAATTATGCTTTTTCTAGTCGTATATATATATATATATATATATATATATATATATATATATATATATATATATATGACAAACGAACATATACATTATCCCGCCCCCAAGAAGACGGTAAAGTTCGTGAGGGTCATCTGCTTACAGCATATCGTATACTTCAGTACCTCATTTAAAAGGAAAACGCAATCCCGTAGAGGCTGTATTATGACAACAAAACAGGTACTACAATACACTGTTAAAGGAGAAAGCAACCCTGGGAAGAGATATAGTATCATGACTTCAGATTATAAAGAGCAAAAAACTCGCGGATAAACGTTACCGAAGTAGATCAATTTTCAGTTAAAAAACGAAGAATAGTATTAAAGGATTGCAAATTATGATCAAAGTTTGATTACTATTGAGCGCTTCATCAGAAGTTTTTTAAAAAAATTTTAATATTTTGTGCTGTAGTCGGTAATAAATACCACCTGCGGCAATGAGTTAAAAAAAAACCCTCGTGTTAATGAGTTTCGATAGTGTTATCATCTTCTGGAGGTACTGTCTATTTTATGAATTTATTTTATTAACATGTGTGCTTGCGATTCGATTGCACAACCTAAATCATAAGAATGCATTTTAATTTATATTTGTATTCACCGCTTATATATAAAAAAAACACTTTGTCTATGTGTGTGAGTTCATTCCCTATTGACTCCGAAATAGCTGAGTAAATTTATTCGGAATTCCACACAAATGTACTTTATCTATCTTATATAGGATTTGCATAGGATTTTTTCGATTATCGAAAATCGATAATCCAAAAAATCCGATTAAAAAAGTTAACACTTTTATACAGCCTAACATCACAAGTGCATTTAAGCAGCTTAATCACCGCAAACGCGAAACTGCCATGTGTATAATATATACAGTAGGTTCTTTGATATAACACAGACGCGTTCAAAATGTATGTTTTTGTTTAAAACACAATTGAACCCGGATACTTGATGGCTGCATCTTAAATTTTAATCAAAGTCATTATATAAAAAAATAATTTTATAAAATTAACTGTAGGTTTCCTACAGCGCAATGTAAACCACAGTGTATTCTGTACTAAACTACTGCGGGGAAACATAGAAAACTTCCGGACTGTGCAGCCCGGTGTGTCTCCAACTAGAACACGTTAAAAATCGATTTGATTGAAAATTTGGGATTTCACTGATTTTGAAGATAATAATAAAAGTGTGTCACTTGATGTTCATTCAATTCCGGACAACGTCGAGTCCTATTGCTACGTGGAACACGTGACATTTAAAGAAAAAAAACTTTAAATCTCGTGTGTTCCTTGTTCAAATGATGCATTTTTGTTTTGAGAATTCTATATTTTACTGCGAAAATTCTAAATATAAAATCTACAATGTTTAATTAGCTATACCTAGTATATTGAGTAATTTTATTTAATTCCGATTGTCTTATATAAAAATATTTCCGCCCACCAACATTTTGTAAACTTGTGAACTACAAGATTAATTAATCTGTTATTTAATTCATCCTACTTTTCTTGGAAGTTATATATATATATATATATATACATACATATATATATATAATTATATATATATATGTATGTATATATACATATATATATATATATATATATATATATACATTGCTGTTTGTTATGCATGAAACAAAGGCCTTACTCGTAATAACAAATAATCATTAAAAACTTTTAAAAAAGTATTAATTACATTTCGCATTACATAATAACTCTAATGTATTTCTATACATAATAAGTCTTCTGTATAAATAATACATATTTAAGATTGAGTTCATATAAGAATACTTATCTAAATAATAGCCAGTGTTCGCAGCCAGAAATCTTTTCCAAAAGAAAGTTCAATGTATTAAAACATAATTAAGAAAATATGGATAATAGATTTTAATTTATTGATTTTTATTAAACCAATAAATTTAAAACGTCTGTGATCGGAACGTCAGTGGGTTCTATAAGAGTATATTATAATTTTGTATAACTAATCTCAATAAAAAGAAATATAATCGCATGTCGAAGAACATTACAGAATCTTCCATGAAAATAAGTTTTTATCAAAGAAACACTCCTGCAAACCTTGAGTAATATAATATGTATGTTGTTTAGAGCGACCTCACCATGTAGGGTACAAAAAAAAACGACTAGTTGAATAATTGTAGAATTTTACAAATCGCAGTTATAAATGTGATCTGTGTCACTGCGAAATATGGCTTAAATTAGCGAAGTTTTATTTGAAATAAATGCAAATTGAGAGAACTCTCGAAAACGTGGATCATTCAAACATATCAAGAAATGGAAAGGTCATTGGAGTAAAGCATAAGTAAAACATAAGTAAAACATAAGTAAACATAAGTAAATCATGAGTAAAACATAAGTAAAACATAAGTAAATCATGAGTAAAACATAAGTAAAACATAAGTAAAACATAAGAAAAGCATAGGTAAAACATAAGTAAAACATAAGTAAAGATTAAGTAAATCATAAGAAAAACATAAGTAAAACATAAAACATAAGCAAAGCATAAGTAAAATATAAGAAAAACATGAGTAAAACATAAGTAAAGCATAAGTAAAACATAAGAAAAACATAAATAAAGCATAAGTAAAACATAAGTAAAGCATAAATAAAACATAAGAAAAGCATAAGTAAAACATAAAACATAAGCAAAGCATAAGTAAAACATAAGAAAAACATAAGTAAAACATAAGTAAAACATAAGTAAAACACAAGAAACGCGTAAGTTTTACTTATGTTTTACTTATGCTTTTCTTATGTTTTACTTATGTTTCATTTATGTTTTACTTATGCTTTTCTTATGTTTTTCTTATTCTTTTCTTATGTTTTACTTATGCTTTACTTATGTTGTACTTATGTTTTACTTATGCTTTTCTTATGTTTTACTTATGTTTTACTTATGCTTTTCTTATGTTTTACTTTTGTTTCCTTTATGTTTTACTTATGTTTTACTTATGCTTTTCTTATGTTTTTCTTATTCTTTTCTTATGTTTTACTTATGTTTTACTTTTGCTTTCCTTATGTTTTACTTATGCTCTACTTATGTCTTACTTATGTTTTCTTATGTTTTACTTATGCTTTAAGTATGTTTTACTTATGTGTTACTTATGTTTTACTTATGCTTTACTTATGTTTTACTTATGCTTTTCTTATGTTAAGTAAAGCATAAGTAAAACATAAGAAAATCATAAGTAAAGCATAAGTAAAACATAAGTAAAACATAAGTAAAACATAAGAAAAGCATATGTAAAGCATAAGTAAAACATAAGTAAAACATAAGAAAAACATAAAAAAAAGCATAAGTAAAACATAAGAAAAGCATAAGTAAAACATAAGAAAACATAAGAAAAGCATAAGTAAAGCATGAGTAAAGCATACGGATCGATAATGAACATCATAAAATCTTTAAGACAATACTTCTTAGCCAACAGACCGTTCAAATATAACTTATACAGCACCGATAGGAGGAAATATTTTGATATAAATTTTAGAAAAAAGATATACCGAAACGGGATAAACTTACGTAAAGTTCACATCAGTATTAACAAATTAACATATGATGAAAGAATAATTGCAGTGAACTAAAGGGAAGAAGCAATTGTGTATCCTGGCATGAAACTAATATTTCGTGAGAGATCATGAATCTGGATTAGCTCGGATGGTTGTTCTTTTGTTTTTTCTGATGCTATTCCAAAACATATATACAGATGACTACTTGGTAAAAACAAAATATTTCATGCAGTTGTTAATGATATCGGGCTGTATATCAAATAAAAAAGAAATAAGATAACAACCAATATTTCAACAATTACTGAAAAAATGGACATTTGAATTTTAGACAATTTTCAAATTTCATCAAGAGGAAAAATTTTCTTAAAAAAAAGCCCGTATTAACTCCACGAAATCGATAGAAATTCAATCAAATTTTCATTTCGAAGATTAAAAAAATCTGTTACAAGTCGGTGCAAGATTGATTAAACATAAGACATGGATTTTGCAATTTAGTTTGTTGTAAAACAGGAAACAAAATGTGGGTTGGGTAATTTGTGTTAAATATTAATTCATTTTTCTTAAAAAAATATTGATGCTATTATTTTTTTCTCGAATTTATGGTGATAAAATCCCGATTATAAAAATATTTATTTCAATTAATTCGTGGCATGTTCCGTAAAGTAAGCAAATTCAGCTATTTTATTTAATGTGTCACCATTGATCAAGATCCGAAGTTCAGTCAAGCATAAGAATTAATGAGATCAGCAAGTGGATGCTGAACTGTGATGAAATTAGACTTGAAAATGACTACATTGTAGTCAGAAAGATAGCATTTTTGTATTATACTACAGGAATGGAAATTTAATGGAAAGAAGCTCTTATCATTAGTTTTTTTTTTGTTTTTGCTTAATGTTAGATACACAGAGGTAAAATGAAAAGTTATTTGCAATGGCAGTAACCAGAACAGTACTTGTTGCGAAAACTTTACAGTGGGAATTAACGTGTAGTTTTCAGAAAGGCTACCGATGTCGCTCCTGTGTGGACCAAATTATAAGGAAGGAAATAGATCATACCCACTAGGTTGTGATGTCGGTTTTATACTCTGTCTAGGAATGAAAAACTTTTTTGAACCACCCCCCCTCCTCCAGATGTGGCAGCATTATAGGAAATATCAGACATTTTTATACGCGTATTTTACGTGCGTGCTTAGCTTATTTCGCATTGATTAAGAATTACGTAAGAAATATTTTCATTTTCTGTTAATTGCCACTGACAGTATATGTAAGGAAACGTAATATAATAAGTAATCTATAATATACATCTCACCTATCTGTTTAAACATATGTATGTATGTATGTATGTATGTATGTATGTATGTATGCATTTATGTATGCCTAAAACTTTTGACAGAAGTGACGGATTTTCACGTGATCGGTATCATTTTGGAGGCCGACGTCTCGGACGAAAAAATATCGAAAAATTGGTCAAAAATATTAATTCGTTCACCCTCATCTAGGCAGTTTTCTGAAATGGTCGATTTTTTTGCGAGCCATTTTTTGCAAGTCATTGTATCGGTTGAATTGACTTTGCCTAATTTTAACGTTCGCGTCATAGAGTTGAGGTAAGACGTCAAATTTTCTTTCACTTTCTTTTCTGCTTACTTAATACCACTTTTGTTTTTTTGCTCAACACATACCTTAAATGCCGGGCACCATGGCTAGTCTATAATATAAATCTCACCTGTCTGTTTAAATGTATGTATATATGTTTATATGTCTCGCAAAAGCTTTCGACAGAGATCGATAGCATTTTGAACTCGACCCTTCGGACGACTAATATGAAAAAATTGGCCAAAAGGATTAATTCCTTCACCCTCAATAAGGCACTTTTTCTACAGGGCGCGGTGGCTTTTTTGCCGATATTTTCGAAAATCATTCCCTCTTTTCGAGTGTCTAGCCTTAATTTAAACCCACGTCACTTTCGGTTGGCGATGGGCGCAACAGCAAACACGCCACGTTTTTTTCACGTTCTTTTCCTCCTTCGCAGTACGAGTTCGAGCCTGCCTACCCACTACCACATTTTTTTTTGCTCAAACACCCGGGCAACGCCGGGCATCCAGGCTAGTGTATAAATAAAGGATTTCAGTCATCATCATTACAAATACCCATGTGCTCTCAACGTTCAACGCGTTTAACAAACTTTTAAAGTGTAAATTTCCTAGAATGCAAATCATAACGCAGCCCTTTTATTATCTTTTACGGTAAATGTAATACGTTTGAACATTTATTAATATATAATTAGGCGCAATTCTGAATTTTTGAGATGAGATGTGCATGTTTGTGCTGTTTTGGTTACTCAAACAATTATTCTCATCTTGGGTGTTATTGGCGTAACGTTTTGGTCGTTGTAACCTACGATCTTCCTCGAGTTTTAAATTCATGTTTTCTTTTCTCTGATAAGGCTAAGAACAATCTTGAACACACCCTCAAACCCACGGTTCGAATTTTTGCAATGCAAAGCTAACCCCTCTTTGCCTTAATAGATAAAAAGAAACATAGATTTAGTACTCAAGGAAGGTCGTAGGTTACAACGACCGAAACTTTTGCCAATAAGACCCAAGATGAGAATAATTGTCCGAGTAACCAAAACAATACAAACATATAATTAGACGTTATCAAATACTACGTCAGCCGTCACTAATTCAGGGTTCAAGGTTAGAGTGACCCGAGAAAGTAATGTATTGCTATGTTTCTATCCTAATTGACGAATGGGTTCACATAGTCATAAATATTTAAAAGTTAAGTATCGAGTTGCCTGGCGCTAAATCGAAACGTCCGAATAAATTTGGACATCGAATCTACTGACGTGGTATTATTCTCCGCTACCCTCAACATGTCTAGGGTTATGCATGAATATGTAGCACTTTACTTTTATGCTTGACACATATGAAAGCCTACTTCCACGGGTCAGAAAGTAGTTAGGTTCTAGTAATGATAATTGAAGGATCATAACTGAGTAAAAGTACAATTGAGTAACGCTAGAATGCGTGCTTATAATAATTGAATTATACTGAAGGACATATGTAAATGTCTAACTATCTCATTAAACGCTGACGCATAAACGAATTCTTCTATACACACGCTTATACCTATTTAACCTCTCCCTTTATTTTTTTCAAGCACACACACACACACACACACGCACGCACACACGCACACACACACACACACACACACATATATATATATGTATATATATATCACCACACTGGGATACACATTTGAACTTTTATTGCCATTTCGCTAAATAAAACAATGCTGCAAAATTAATGCAGTGATGTCTTATATCTCGTTAGAGTGGCTGGCTTTTGGCAAAGTGTGTTCATATGAAAGCATTGGTTAACTAATTGCATGTCCGAGTCAGTAGTAAGTTTAGCTTTACGATAATATTTTTGTCGAGTCGAAACTGGCTTAAGGTCGGATGGTTACCTCTAATTAGCGGTGATCATCCGCCACGATTGGATCAACTTCAATCAATATTGGCATACCCAAACCTTCTGGCAAATTGTCAATCAATTGCGCTCGGTCCTCCTTTGTCTAATACAGAACTTCACATAAACTATCCGAAACAAAATATAGGATATATATATATATATATATATATAATACTTACTTTATTTATCACACACACACACACACACACACATATATATATATGTGCATATATACCTATGTTTGTATATGTATATGTGATTTTATATGCGCATGTATACATAACTGTATGTGTATATATATGTAATGTGTATGCGCATATAATATATATATTCAAATGTATCTATATGCGTATGTGTGTATACGTACATATATATATATATGTATAGCGTTATGTTTGTGTACATGTGTATATATTTGTACTACACAGTTTACTCCTAAACTATTTATTCAAGCATAAGGATTATGTTAGTATATTAAATCGAAAAAACTAGGATGTGGAAGCCTTTTGTAAAAGTTCAGATCCCTCCGATATTTGTTAAATTTAAACAAGTTCTACTAAACATCCTTTAATGACTAAAAATTTCACTAATGTCAATTCATTAAAACTCTTTGATCTTTAGCCTTAAATGATAGATATTGGAAATTTAAAGTCATGTAAATATTGGATCAAAATTTGAATAATGATTCAGAATAAGGTTTATTGTCATGAGTTCAATTTTTAGAAAGGGAACATAAAACATGTGAAAAACTGTTCCATCCGGAAAATAAATTTTACGTGGATTGGTATAAAAATGAGGAAAACAACTTACATATATTTTAATCTATCCAAACTTTATATATATTACAATAGTCAGTTCTCTGCCGATTATTTCATATGATATTTACCCAATATATAGTCGTGATTTTAAAAGTGAAAAAGCAAGAAACTTGGATGTCATTAGTCAAAATCAAAACCGAACACAAAATTTTAAAGCCAAAAAAACAAAACAAAAAAAAAACAGACAGACAGACAGGCACAGTGCGTTTTATAAATAATTACAGTGATTAAATATGCCGTAATGCCCCGTTCATTGCATCTAGTATTATATTTTAATTTATTGGAGTAAACTATTTTGAACTATTTTTATATTTTTAATGTTTATCTCCTATATTTTATCTCCTTTAATAACTGACCCCCTCCACTTACAAACATATAGCTTTTAAATCTTAAACTGCTTCGACCATTTCCGTAATAAAAATAAATATATGTAGATGTTTGTACAACCAACTTACAAAGAATCATGTTTGAGAATTTTTCAAAACAAGTTGAAACATCTTATAAATTGTGAAAATAAATTGTTTCGTGATCGAACGATATTTTTTGCAGGAATTAATTCCTATTTTAGTCATATCAATTTTTTCGAGTTGAGAACAAACGGTGTCGAAGTTCTGTCAGTTTTTTTTCTCTCTCGAAGAAACAAACAGGTTTTCTTGATCGAACGATATAATTCAGGAATTAATGCCTATTTCAGTCACATAAATTATTTCCAGTTGGGATTGTCTCCAATTTATAGTAGTGATTTAGAAAATATATTTATGTATCTTCCATTCCGACATACGACATCGGTGCCCGGCGATGTCCGGTCCTAAAATATTTTAATTCATCCAGATTTCGTACGCATTATTATAGAGCCAATTCTCTATCGATTATTTCATATGATATTGTATCGAATACAAAGTCGTGATTTTAAAAGTAAAAAATATAAATCATGGGAAATCAGCTAGATTCGAAACTGAAACAGCAAAACTGTAACGTTAAAAACTCATGACCTAACCACTTGCTCACCATTTAAAAATATGCAAACATGAGTGTATAAAATGTATGATCATGTAACTAACCTTAATGTACAAAGCGTATAAGGATTTTACTATGTGTATGGGAGTAGTTTTAGTCGATATACGTTAGAAAATTTCTGATTTCCTTCAACTTTGACCCCTTTTACATCCCTTTGAAACTATTTTAACTGGCTAGAGGCGCATAAAAGAACGTCAAGGAAAATGCAATCATTTGAGCCGTCTAGAATCGTTCTGCGACCTACAGATTCGGATAAGATTTTTTTTTTAATGGAGACAGACTTAGTAAGTTTCATGAATGAGATTTTGATTGTATTCTCTTGGTATATCAGATTTGTTCATATCTTTTCAACGCACACACATATCAAAATGCTAAATTTACTTCTTTGTGGTCTGTGTTGATTGCTTACAGATTACATTATTTAGCCATCGCGAAACCAGTTGAGTTTCGATTAGGGTTTGAAGCGCTTTATGTGAATCTACACTAAAGAGCTGCGATACAGGAAAGGTAATATATATTCTCAGCTGCTATTTGAGATAATGCAACACTTCTTATAAAAACTATTAGAGGATACAATGAAACAATCTATATGTGCATTGCTCTCTCTTACTCTTTTTCTTTTTCACTCTCTCACATATAGCGGAAAAGCGACGTAACCTGTAGTGGTATCACATATGTTTTGAGTTGAATGATTTTTGGAGAAAGGTGGGTCCCTATAAGCAATAAAACGTATTTTTATTCTGCACACATTACACATCTTCATTTCCTCTTATCTTTTTCTATTTCTGAATCTATCTTCATTCCATATAAACTTCCTAACATTTTTTAGGAACATATATTAATAATTGTTTACTGGTCTTCGCTCCTTAACGAAAGACGTGTATGACGTACTATACTATATATATATATATAGAGAGAGAGAGAGAGAGAAAATAAAAAAGGAACAAACCGTATTATGTGTTCATCAACGTTTCGTCTTTATTTCGAGACTTCCTCTGAGTGAAATAAAGACGAAACGTTGGTGAACACATAATACGGTTTGTTCCTTTTTTATTTTCTCTATTTTGTCGGAATACTATTTCCATTATTTTCATCATATATATATATATATATATATATATATATATATATATATATATATATATATATGTATGTGCGTGTGTGTGTGTGTACGTGCGTGCGTGTGTGTATAATATATATATATATATATATATATATATATTTGGTTTTGAAATTATAATATATATATACATATATATAAACTTTTTGGTTTTGAAATTATAATATATATATACATTTATATATATATACATATGTATAAACTTTTTGGTTTTGAAATTGTAATATATATATATATATATATATATATATATATATATATATAGACACACATATATATATATATAGACACACATATATATACATACACTATACAACGGGACTAACAACGAAAATAACAATATTAACAATAACAATAAAAATAAAAAAAAATAATATAAACAAATCTTTAACAATAAAAATTTATCGCGATAAAGGAAGCCCAATAACTGTTAAGATGACCCATTAAAATATATTAAATAAAAAATAAAGAATACAAGTCACATACTACATAATTATATCATAGGATTTATGAGGAAGAAATGGCTAAATGCATCTTATCAGAAGAAGAAAACAGCCACAATATATATGAAATTTGGCATAAGAACTATTAGATCAGAAATGGATGGAATATATATTGAAATATATTAAATATATATATATAAAATACGAAGATATAAATATTAAAATATAATTACGAAGAGGGAAAGAAGCATAAGAGGACAAGAAATTAGCAAATATGTACAAAAAGTACAGAAATAGTAAAAACAAAAACACGTTTAATTTTTTTCATACTCTTTTTTCATTATTTATTTCTTACTAACGGGCTACCCCGCGTTGCTCGGGACCGTATAAACAATGAGAAAATTGAAGTTGAGTTTGAATATAATTGCTATTCTTTAGAAAGAGGATATTTTAATGTGTATGTATCATTTGCTATTTCGAGCAAAAGAATATTTTACCTACCCTAGGACGGCTATTACACATATGGAATAATTATACCTTCCCTAGGACAGGTAATTTACAGAATGTATATGAATAATTTTATCTTTTTGAGACGGTTAATTTACAACACATATTTAAAATATGTTTACCTACATTCGGACAGGTAATTTAAATACATATATGAAACAATTTAACATACTCTCGACAGGTATTATACAATATATATAAAATAATTTCTCTTTCCACCAAGGCTACCATAATTTTAAGAAAATTTAAATTACTTTTAGAAGATGGATCATTAGGACTTACAAATTAATACATAAATACATTGTGTTAGTTAACGAGTTCGTAACCCTTGCTTCACCATAAATTTCAACATTACTGCGTTTCTTTCCTTCCTCACAATCGGCACTATTATTGTAAGAAAAATTATGTCAATTTTGGAAGATGTCTCAGCACGATTCTAAAATTAACGTCATTCCCCGAAGTTAACATTGAAAATTCAGAAAAAATATTGTTGATCACCTACAGAAACTGATAAATTGTCTGGGTCTATTATTTCATTACAAACACACCAATTAATTAACTTACACTTCATTATTTTCCATAATTCTTGGATATGCTACTAATTTCGACAAACATTTTTCATAATTTTATTCAACATTATTGCACCCTATTACGAAAATAATAACTTTAATATATAGTCTGGTCCGATTAATTCATTACAAACGCACCAATCAATCAACTCACATTTACTCATTTTTCATAATTCTTGGATATGTTAGTAATTTTACAATCATTTTTCATAGTTATAACGCACATTATCACCCCCTTACAAAAATAATAACTTTGATGTATTGTCTAAATTGATTATTTCATTACAAACACACCAATCGATTAACTCACATTTCATCATTTTTCATAATTCTTAGATATGTTACTAATTTCGACAATCATTTTTCATAATTTTAACCACATTATAACCACCACTGACAAAATTAATAACTTTGATATATAATGTATGTTTTTTTTTATTTCATTAAAAACACCCCAATCGATTTATTCACATTCCATCATTTTTCATGATTCTTGGATATGTTACTAATTTCGAAAATCATTTTTCATTATTTTAACCCATATTTTCCCTAGCCCCGTTACGAAAATAATAACTTTGATATATTTCCGTGTCCAATTAATTCATTACAAACGCACCAATCAATGAACTCACATTTCATCATTTTTCATAATTCTTGGATATGTTACTAATTTCGACAACCATTTTTCATAATTTTGACCTACATTATCGCCCCACCTTTACGAAAATAATAGCTTTGATACATTGTCTGGGCTAATTTATTCATTGCAACACACCAATCGATTAATTCATATTACATCATTTTTCACAATTCTTGGATATGTTACTAATTTCGAGAATACTTTTTAACTCACATTATCGCCTCACCCCTTACGAAAAAAAAAACAACTTTGATCTATTATCTAGGCTGATTATTTAATTATAAACGCACCAATCGATTAATTCACATTTCATCATTTTTCACAATTCTTGGATATGTTACTAATTTCAACAATCATTTTTAATAATTTGAACCTACATTAGCACCACCCCCTTACAAAAATGATAACTTTGTTATATTGTCTGGGCCGATTGATTCATTACAAACACACTAATCAATCAACTCACATTTCATCATTTTTCAAAATTCTTAGATATATTACTAATTTCGACAATTATTTTATATAATTGTAACCCACATTATCCCTCCCTTGCGAAAATAAAAAACTGATATATTATCTGGGTTTATTATTTTATTACAAGCACACCAATCGATTAATTCACGTTTTATCATTTTTCATAGTCTTGGATATATTACTAATTTAGACAATCATTTTTCATAATTGTAACCACATTATAGCCCTCCCCCTTACGAAAAAATAACTTTGATATATTGTCTGAGCCGATTATTTAATTTAAAAAAACACCAATCAATTAACTCACATTTCATTATTTTTCATAATTCCTAGATATGTTACTAATTTCGACAATCATTTTTCATAATTTTAACCCACATTCTGGCCACCCCTTACTAAAATAATAACTTTGATATATTGTCTAGACCGATTATTTCATTACAAACACACCAATCAATAAACTCACCCTTCATAATTTTTGGATATGTTACTAATTTCGACAATGATTTCATAATTTTCACCTACATTATCCCCCCCCACGAAAATAATAACGATGTAATTAGGTATGTTAAAAATATACATGAAACAAAGTAATGTTTAAATCGTAAACTGTTTCAGACATTTCCGGCACTGACTTCTTATTCCCCACCCACCTGTTAAAAATATACATTAAATAAATTAATGTCTAAACGTAAAATGTCGCAGCCATTTCCAGGACTGACTCTAGACCCCACTCCACTGTTAAAAATATGAATGAAATATAGTAATATTTAACTCGTAAACGGTTTCAGTCATTTCCTGGACTAATTTCATATTCCCCACCCCACTGTTTTAAAAACATACATGAAATAATGTAATGTTTAAATCATAGACTTTTTCAGCTTTTATCTATTAGATAAAGTAATTTTGAGATCATAAACTGCTTCAGCCATTACCGAGACTTACTCCATATTCCTCTCCCCACCTCTTAAAATATATGCTGTGTCGGTTATTTTGTATTTTTTTTAGGAGGTAATGCCTGATAAAAAACTATATTACGCTTACTTGGCCTTTTGGCTAAGGGCCTTGTGCCTAATTTTGTTGTATTGAATTTATATTGTTTATGCTTTTATGTATGATTCAATGTTTTTTCCATTCAATAAAATATATAAATAAGATCAAAGTGTAGTATCTGTTCTCAGTGCGAAACTTTTGCTCTTCCGATTGTCCGAGAAGGGATCTGCCACCGGGCTTTTTAGCCAGGTTAAGGCATCTTTTTACGTCTGCAAGGACCAGACCCCCTCCTTTGGGGAGTCAGGACCTTGGGCATAGTCTAAGGTTTTTTTAGATTTAAGGTTTTTAGTCTTAAGTTTTCTTCTTTTCTCCTTGTCTCTGGGAGGAATGTCTACTTCTCCCTCTTAATTAACAAGCGGCACTCTGACCCGCTAGTCTTTGTCTTCCTTCGCTGCTCTCCCGTTTGATCGAGCAGACCGGGTCTCTTTGTCGCTTCCTGTTGGGGTTGTTTGAGGGAAGGGTTTTTTGGGGTTAATACCTTCGTTTCTGCCTTCTCTCTGGGCAGAGATGCCTTTCCCTCTCTTCTCTTAATTGCGACGCGGCACTCGGACCCGCTAGCCAACACTGCGTCTTACTTCTCTGCTCTCTTCCCCCGCAAGGGGGGATCGAGCTGACTAACCCGACTTCCCCGCGAGTGGAGGTCAAACCTCTTTCTCTCTTCGCCCCTGGCCACCCCCTCCATCTCTTTGTCCCCCATACTGTTTTAATTTTTCTCCCTCCCAGGTCTGGTCTGCGTCAGCGACCAACGTCCCCCCCACGATGCCGAGCAAGCGGGGATCACCACCCCAAATGCGGAGCACCGTTCCCCCAACTAAATCCCTGGAAAAGGGAGTAAAATCCCGGCCCCGGGCCAACGAAGAGGAGATGGAAGGCAAGGTCGGGCCGCAGCCCGCGGCGACCTTGGAAACCATAGGTGGGGTAGGGCCGCAGCCCGCGGCGACCCCGGATCCTGCTCCCCGAGAAGGGCACTCCCAACCCGAAAAGAATGAAGAGGCGGCAAGCGAGGTAAAGAGTCTTGGGGCCAACGAACCACAAACGACGGAGGCCACCATGTCTCGACCCTCGCAGGTCGTTTCCAGCTCGATCGATGAAGCTCCCCTAAAGGGCAAAAATCTCCCAAAAGGGGTAGCTAAGGAAGAAGTGTCCACGGTGGCAACGGCAGAGCAACAGCCAATGGGAAAAAGTGTCACCGGGACTCCAAGAAGGACACCAAGTCTTCAAACCCCCCAAGAAGACAACTCCCCGGCACAGGGGGAAGAAGAGGAGGACGAAGATGACGCCAACCTAAGAACGAAGGCGCTCATCGACAACACTATTGCGTCCCTCAATAGGCTGTTCCAGGCGGAAGGGGATCTTGATAAACCGGACACCTCCACAGAGGACAGCCCAGAAGGAGTAAGTGGGGCCGAGCCACCATCACTCGGCAAAGCCCCTGACTCCAAAAACAAGAAGGCGTCGGCGGCAAAATCACCCAATCTGCAGACGCCCACCAAGAAGAGGAAGCCTTCCCCAACTGAGAATACAGAGGATTGGCCGACTCTAAATTCTGCACCGACCCAACGACAGGCTCAGCAGATGCAGATGCAGCAGCAGCAGCAGCAGCAGCTGCAGCAGCAACAGCAAGTCAAAGGGACAATGCCAGACGCTCCGTGCCCGGGACCATCAAAACCCCAGGCTAATGAGGTGTCGGCATGGGGCCCTAGAAAAGAAGATAAAATGACATCGGAGGACTACAGGACTCTGTTCAAGGACACATACCAAAAGTACACGGAGGGGATCAACATCATTCCCCTACCGGGACAAGTTGAAGAGTTCCAGAATAGAGTCCTCTCACTGGTCACTTCCAATCTAAAGACCAGGGGGCTTGCCGGTGTCAACAAAGAAGGCATGGTGGAGATGCTGATGGCCTTGAACATCCCGGCCAGCTACATCTGTCGGAGGAGCTACGCTATGTGGGACATCCTGCTGCCTTCCAAAGAAGAGGCAATACGCCTATCCAGAACCAACCTGAGCTGGCGCAGCATCAAGTTGCAACCAGAATATCTAAACAAGAGGAGGACAAACGTCTCCATACTCAATGTCCCGTGCCATTTGGAGGCCAAACAGCTAGGGGCTATCATGAGTCAGTATGGAGACGTCGAAAGTGTGTCCCAAGTCCGCGGTCAGCGCAATGTCATGACCGGGGACTATAAATTGACAATGATCCTGGAGAGGGCCGAATTCGACAGGGTTCCTGCAATGCTGAAATTCGGGAAATGGACCCTGTCGATCATAGTGGAAGGCAGGAGACCACATTGCTGGCACTGCCAGAAGCAGGGACATATGGCCCGAGACTGTCCCAAGAAGCCACAATCAAGACCAGCTACCAAGGCCACAGGAAACTCCCAACCCTCGGCCACGGTCACAGCCGCACCCTCGACATCAGCACCAGCTTCCACAACAGAGGGCGGATGGTCGACGGTCACCAGAAGATATTTCACTACTGATGCAATTCTCTATCTATATAAAAGCCAAGTACGCCTAAGGATGGAATACTGCTGCCATATCTGGGCAGGAGCTGCTAAAAACAGTCTATTCTGCCTTGACAGAGTACAAAATAGACTTCGTGGCTTAGTGGGGGATACCCTTTTCTCTACCCTGCAACCTCTCTCCCACAGAAGAGACGTTGCGAGCCTATCCTTGTTTTATCGTTATTTCCATGGCAGTTGCTCGTCTGAACTCCAATCTCTGGTCCCCCCTCGCCAATCTTTCACGAAAAACACCCGTCTAGCTGAATCCACTGTGAAAACTTTTTCCCCACTCTTTATCTGTGCCTAGATTCCATGAACAAAGCTTCTTTCTTAGAACTCTTTTATCTGTGCATAGATTCCATGAACAAAGCTTCTTTCTTAGAACTGCACGCTTGTGGAACTCTGTTCCGTATGTCTGCTTCCCACCTGACTACAACCTGGATGTCTTCAAGTCCAACGTTAACAAATTCCTAATGAACCGCCCTCTTAAGTAAACACTTCATTAAATCTCCACACTAACGTACTGTACTTGAAATAACCACACTAACGTACTGTACTTGAAATAACCCTTATTCCTTAGTGGCTTCCGGGCCTTGATAAGTGGTGACCACCGTGTAAAAAAAATGTTCGTGCTAGGCTTGATTTTGCAAATGAGTATGCAAGCAAGGCTCTAGAGTTTTGGCATAACGTGCGTGGTCAGATGAGACCAAGATTGACTTGTTTGGCACTCCAAAAACACCGATAGTTTGAAGAAAAAAGGTACTGAATACCAGTAAAAAAAAAGGCCATTCCAACATGAAAAAGAAATGGAGGTGGATCCATCATTATCTGGGGTTGTTTTAGTGCAGGAGGTGTAGGAAAAGTGGAAAACATAAAAGGAAAAATAAATGGAGTATCTTGGAGAAAAACCTTAAAGTGTGAAGCTGCTCAAATTGAAATCAGACTTGAATGGGTCTTTCAACATAATAACGATCCAAAACACACTGCGAAAAATTGGTATAATTGAAATAAAGTGAATGTTTTAAAGTGGCCTAGTTAATCACCTGACCTCAACCCTATAGATTATTTATGGGTAGAATTGAAATAACTGGTTCATAGAAGAGAACCTTCAAATCTGCGAGAATTGGATGGATTTGTTGGAGGAATGGAATAAAATAACACAAGAGACATGCAAAAAGTTCGTAGGAGATTACTCCATACGTCTGCATGCTGTCATCAAAAATAATGGTTATGCAACCAAATACTAGATATTATTTTGCAAATGTGTTGTAAACTCTTGCGTTTCTAATTATTGAGTGTTCTTTTCGCGTTGTGTTAAATTATATTTTTTTATTTGTCCAACTGTTCTTATCTTAGTTTCAATACATTTTCTATGTTTATAAAAAGTTTCATTACCATTTGGAAGTCAGAAATACAAAAACTTAGATTAAAATGTGTATTGTAAACTTTTGCGGGGCACTGTATGTATATATATATATATATATATATATATATATATATATATATAAATTCGTATTTCTGTTTGTTTGTTCACAATTTGATTAATATAAACAACATGTTCCTTACTTTACTCTTTCATTTATTTCTATATATAGTATGATTCTTGAGAAATATACAAACAAGAGATCACCGCATTTGCATATTACATTGAGAAAAATCGGTTTTACTAAATAGCGGTATCTTAGTAAACGTTTCTAGCGGGAGAATTGTTCTATTTTAAATTGTTATTTAATAAACTTGGAACAACAGTTATATTGATAATATATTTAATTTAATTTATTTGGAATTAATATTTCTCGCATCGACCTTTTAAAAAACAATTCTAGAGTTATTTGCACCTAGAAACTTCCAAGCATAAAAAGCAATATCTTCACAAAATAAAATAATTTGGTAATCTCAATAAGTTTCTAGCTTGAAAAAAAATAATTTCGTATAGATAGAACAATTTTTGGCTTTTATTGTTTTTGTTTTTTTTGATATTCAATAAAAAAGACGAATGAACTATAGGGTTGAGATCGGGAGGTTAAAAAAGCCAGTGAAAAAAGTGCCCTTACAAAAAATAAAAAAAACAAACGCACGCGTTAATTTTTAAAAAAACGTTATTTTTTCAGATTCATAAAATCATTAGTTTAAATCTTAGATTTATAAAAGATTCATAAAATCATTAGTTTACAGTGGGCAAAACAATTTCAAAGTTACTATTTTTTGTTTTTATCATTTTTTAAACGGCTATACAGAATCGGTATATTTTTATGATGTGACCCAGCGCCGTTTAACACCTAAAAAATCTATTGCCGCTTTCCAAATTTCAAAATTTACACCATTTTTTTTCTTTTTTCACGTTAATTCTATCGATTAAAAACTTAACTTTCTAATTAAAAAAGGTAAATTTTTACGACGTGACTCAGCTTCGTTTAACTCCTAAAAAAGAATGAAGATCTACTTTTTGTTTCTACTAATACGTTTAAACAGCTTTTATAAATAATATGAAAGAAGAAATTTTTAAAAAAATTAATATTTAAGTGTTGAGATCACTTTTCTATATAAATTTAACGTAAAATGAGCACCAACTTTTGGCCACCAAACGTTCAACAAGACATGTCACCACTAGCATTTTTCAAGTTTGGTGATTGAGGTGGGGGGGGGGCAAAACATGACAAATACACTTTGTCATGTGGGGGCCGGGAGTGGGGTTTCGACAATGATGAAAATGATTAGTATAACAGGTGTGTTCCAAACGGAACTTCATGTCAACCAAGGCAACGCCGTGTACCCATGTTAGTATATATATATATATATATATATATATATATATATATATATATATATATATATATATATATATAAATATATACATACACACATATATTTATATATAGAGATAGATAGATAGATAGATAGATAGATAGATAGATCAAAATGAAAATGTTTCAAATATAAGTAAATGTAATTTCAGTTCTGACTCACTTGAGTGGAGAAGGGAAATGCCTCAATGCCTTAAAATAGGGAATTCGTACTTTAGTGCATAAATTAACGAATCAATATCGAGAAAGTTATTCGTTAATCAAGCAGACAAAATAGCTTACAACTTCTTTTAACCTTACGTAAATAATCCAATTGAACTTCATACTATTTATCGTTGTTTTTCTACTTTTAATCATTAGCTCTTTATATCAGTCACTTTTTCGTTATTTCTTTCCACTTTATTATACTTCTCTTATAAACAAATGTAGCGCGATCATATTACCTTCAATTAGCTGACTGTGGCGCTTAAAACGAACAAATTATCTTGTTTTCAACGTGCTCATACATTGTCGTGATTTATTCTTTTTAAGTCATTAATTACGTCTTTACAAGCCAGAATGTCTGTCATTCTTTTTCAGTGCATTTACCGCTACCGAAAGAGAATAGAAAACGGAAGAAGATGACAAAGGATCGAAGCAGACTGTTGTCAACCCAACGAATTTTACTAGAGACCCTTCTAATAACAACAAACTAATAAGAAAGACAGATTTCTTTACAAAACTAAACATATCCGGAATTTTAAAAAAGAAGCAACATTTAACACTAAGTTAAATCATATCCAAATACTAAATTATCTTATCTCGTGTAGATGTTCTTTTGGCATTATTCTCTCTTTAACACACATATAATCGAAAAGATATTACGCCATGTATATAGAACTATAATATTATGATATATTTATTAGTAACTTGGCAAGGCCACACGGAGAAAACCAAGCAAAAAAAAAAATTAATTACAAAGCAGAAAAAGTGAAACTAGTCTACCAGGATACTATATATACAAATGTGGACTAATTTGGGCATATTTCATTGTTTGAAAATATAGTTTTTTTTTGTTAAAAATTGTCATTAAAATCTAATTATAGAATACTATTATAATTTTCACAAATCCTGCAAATTTTTAGGTAGTGTCGTTCCATAAAACCAAAGAAATAAACAGTTCAATATTTAATTTGGCTACAAGTATTATATTAGGTTGATACAAAATAATGTCGTTTTTTGACGTTCAACTTTATATCAAAAACGATATTATTATTGCACCACTCTAATATATATATATATATATATATATATATATACATATATATATATATATATACATATATATATATATACATATATATACACATATATATACGTATATATATATGTATTTATATCTATATAATTATAACACTCAAATGATCTTGTAACGATGTATGTAACCCACTTTCTGGTTTACGACATCCGGTTGCGAATGCGCGCATGACCTGCGCACTGAAATATTAACGTTATTATTTCGAAATTAGTATTTAACATGGGAAGAGTGGGGTTTAAAATAACTTAATTCTGTTAGCATTCCTTCCAAACATCTGCTAACCTAACAAATACAATAATTGGCCCCAACAACACAAAATTAAACAATTTTTTTTAAAAATGGTGATAAGACCGAAAATGAATCTAAAAACGTAAAAGAATTAGAAATTTAAACATAAAATAAAAAATACGAAATTAAGGTTTAAAACAGAAATTTTGTTTAGCACAACACCCAAGATTACTTGTATCAACGTTCCGGGTGGAATTACTTTTCCCCAAACACCGGGTTTATCATGTACAAAAATCACTTTTTTTTGGTAATATCGAATGGAAACAAGATCTGATAAGTTGGTGAGAACAGGAAATATTTATGAACACATAATATCATAAAATTGCCATCCCATTAACGAAACGGCTGTAATGAAGAAATCCAAGATGAAATAAACAAGTTACAAAAAAGAAAAAATGAAAGTCTTTAAATATGTTGTATTATATATATATATATATACACGTGTATTATGTACATATATATATGCACGTGTATTATGTACATATATATATATGCACACATATTGCTGAACATATATATATATTTCGTTGTATATATGTATGTCTATGCATATGTACATATATGTATATTGGGTATATATATATATATATATATATATATATATATATATATATATATATATATATATATATATGCAGGGACAATTATGTGCCTGTATATGTGCACCTGTATGCATTTATATTGAGTTATATGTGCATTTATATTGAGTTATATCTGCTTACATGGCTGGGTGAGTGTATGTATGCCAACCTTATATTTGGTTTATGTGGATTGATACGCGTGGTCCTTTGCTACTTTCCAGATACCCCCTGCCGTGTGTCTTTTTAATATCGAATTGAGTTGCACGCATGGGGGAAACGCATAGGCACGGTCGATTTTGCACATATGCCTTAGGTGTATGCATGCGTGTAAATGAACAATATATCCATTTCGGCCATGTATACAAAACTTATTTTGATTGTTACAGACCCACGCGTTTTACCATGAAACATTGTAAGTCTAAATTAGTACTAAAACTGTTTTACCTTGAGCTGGGATAATTCATTAGGATATGTATGTACACGTGTGAACTATATCTATAAGTATGATTGGCTGATGGTAAATCATGATATGCGTGTATGTGTCGATAATTTATACATGCGTGTATTTTTTTTTTTTTTTTTTTTTTTTTTTACAAAGGCATCACCACATTATCAAGGCCCAGAGGCCACTCAAGGATAAGGGTTAAAGAGTGTACAGTAGAAATTGGTCAATATAGTAATCATTAGTAATGAAAATTTGGTAAATTTAATAACTTATATGGAACGGCTCATCAAGAACTTATTTACTTTAGACTTGAACACAACCATATTGTAGTCAGCCGGAAAGCAGGAAAACGGAAGACAATTCCACAGGCGTGCAGTTCTAAGAAAGAAGCTTTGTTCATGGAATCTACGTTTAGGTTTAGCCACAGATAAAGAGTGGGGGAAATTATTGATAGTGTTTACAGCTAGACGAGTGTTTCTTGTGAAAGTTTGGCGAGGGGGGACCAAAGATTGAAGCTCAGTTGAACACTTTCCATGAAAATAACGATACATCAGAGACAAACTCGCAACATCTCTTCTGTGAGATAGAGGTTGCAAGGAGGAGAAAAGGACATCTCCTACGAGGCTACGAAGTCTATTTTGAACTCTATCAAGGCAGGACAAGTCCTTTCTAGCAGCTCCTGCCCAGATGTGGCAACAGTATTCCATCCTTGGACGTACCTGGCTCTTATATAGGTAGAGAATACCATCAGCAGTGAGATATCTACTGGATCGATAGAAAGATCCCACCATTTTTCCAGCGGCCTTGGCAACAGATTTGATATACGTGTTCCATTTAAGATCAGGAGTAATGGTCAAGCCCAGAAGCTTGTCAAAACTTGAGGCCTCCTGAAGACAAGAGCCATTCATTTCAATTGATGACAAATGTGGATTAGAATGTTGATGATGTAAAGAGAGAAGCTTGGTTTTAGATGCATTAAAAGTAACCAGCCACTCCTTTCCCCATTGTACTACGTGCTCAAGATCAGAGGAGAGAGAATTGGAGAGAACTTGCTCGTTTACTGTCTTAGATGTGGTACCATAAATGGTAGTGTCGTCAGCATAAATGTCTACAAATGATGTAAGGATATGATTTGGAAGATCATTAATGTAGATCAGGAAAAGAGTTGGGCCCAGGATGGATCCCTGAGGGACACCGGCATTAATACTGTGAGCTTCTGATTTTTGCCCCTCAACTACTACTCTTATGAACCTATCAGAAAGAAATGATTTAATAATTGAGAAGACTTTTCCAGCTATACCATAGCTAGCGATCTTATGAAGTAAACCTTTATGCCATACCCTATCAAAGGCTTTAGATATGTCAAGAGCAATTGCTCTAGAAAGATTGCCACCGTCGAGAGATTTGCTAATCCTATGCGATATAACTGTAATGACATCTGCTGTAGATCTAGCAGAACGAAAACCATATTGAGTGTCACTAAGAAGGTTATTTTTGTTGAGATGTTTGATTACTTCTGTATTTAACACAGATTCTAGCAACTTACTCATGACGCACAGGAGACTTATTGGCCTGTACTGAGAGGGGGATGAGCGATCACCTGAATTCTTAAATACAGGGCATACTGATGAGGTTTTCCAGGGAGATGGGAAACTATTCTCCTTAAGACAACGTTTAAACAGTTTTGTAAGTATGGGCGCTAATTCAGGTTGAAGTTTTTTGAGTACTATAATTGGAATACCATCAGGGCCAGTTGCTTTACTCGAATCAAGGTTTTTGATTAGCTTCGCAACATCACGTACAGATATACGTATATCACATAGCGTGTTTTCTGATACAGGAGGAAATATTGGGGGTTGGCGGTCTTGGTCGCAAAGGGTAGAATTTGCTGCAAAGTTCTTGACAAAGAGTTTGGCTTTGTCTGATGCTGACGAGATTACCTCAGGTCCATTGATAATAGTTGGGATGGAGCACACGCTTCTGTTCAGGATTCTGTTTGCTATTTGCCAAAACTGGTGGGAACCAAGCCGCTGCTCAGCTACTTTGGACTTAACAGATTGAGCATACAACTCTCTTGCGTTCCTTATTACTTTCTTACAATGGTTGCTGGCAGTCCTGAAAACGGCTTTAGTTTCCATACATCTATTACGTTTGAAGCAGTGGAAAAAGTGATTTCTGTGCGCAATGGCAGCAGCACATTCTGGAGAGAACCATGGCTGGCTGTTAGGTTTTTTCTGAAACTTTTTAGAGGGTATGAAATGGTCAATACCTACAATTAACCATTCAGTTAGGTCTAATACTATAGAGGACACATCCTTTTTAAACATGGAATGCAGAGGTAGATCAGATATAAATGTACGGAAGCTATCCCAGTCAGCCTTAGTGTATCGATATACTGTACGATGAAGAGGTACATCTGGGGACTTATTACATTTCATTTTTATCTTAATTGATACAACAGAGTGGTCGGAAGATCCAAGAGGCGACAGAACAGAAACTGAACATAGTTCAGGGCAAGTTGTGAGAAAAAGGTCTAGTAGGCTCGCATACTGGCCATCATTATCGGGCACACGGGTAGGTTCCTGAACAATCTGAGTGAGGTCATAGGCAATGGAGAAATCATGACAGAACCTCCCCTCATCATCGGTCTTGTTTGAGTGGGTCAACCATTCAACGTTGTGAACATTGAAGTCTCCACATACGTGAATGTTAGCTGAAGGATAAGTAGAAAGGACTTGGTCAATTTTCTCAGATATGCTTTGAAAGATAGTAACTCCACTGTTGTGGGGGCGATAGAGAGTAAATATAAATGCAGTAGTGTGAGCTAAAGCAACCCGGAAGCACATATAGGGTAAGTTAGGATCTTCCCTGGAGATGTCCCTCCCACATGGAAAGCTATCTTTAATATAGGCACATATTCCATGCCCATGGCGATCTTGGGGGTCAGATTTAGAAGTTAAGTTAGAGTATCCTGAAATTGCAAACTCATCTAGGGAAATAGCCTGTCCAATGCCAGTTTCACTTAAAAATAAAAGGTCTGGTTTAGTCTCCTGTAATTGGGTTTCAACCTCTGGAAGGTTAGAACGAAGACCCCTGATGTTGGAGAAGGAGACATGGTAGTAGGGGTCTACGTTGGAAGTTGGGGAACCGGGTTTAATCGTGTATTTTTTCTTGAAACTTGTCATGATGAAATTTTGGAATTTGTGGACTAGGTCGACAGATTTACTTAGAGCAGGACAGAGAGGGGAAATTAAGAGAGAAAAAGAAACGAAGAATTTTTTTTTTTATTTTTTATTTGTAGTTAATGATAAGGTAAAGCCGTAACAATTACCCACTAGTATGGCATCGAGAGGCCCCACCAGAAGCTACTGCATGGTCCAGAATCCATTCACCAAATGGCAATACAGCAGCCCCAGTACTTTGCACCTGCTGATAGGACAGCCTCCTTAGTGGTTAATCCAAGGTTCGGGTCCCTGACTATCAGGCGGATAACGTCAGCCCAGACAAAACGTTTACCTCCAGCACCCTTACTAGTGACATGGCTACAAGGATAGACATAGAAACAGAAAATTTCCGCCATCTCAGCCAACTGTTCGCAAAAATACTGCCAACCTAGAAAACAGCTTTTTCTTCTCCCTTTGTCCGAAAAATCACTCATTTAAAAAAATGAGGACTGAGGGACAAATAAGAAGAAGCGAGAGTAACTGGAGCTGCCGATAACGCATCCACAATGCGTTTTCTACTCTCCATGTATTAGCGGGGATAAATAGACACGTGTATTCATGTGTATATGTATGTATATATATGAGTAGGTATGTACGCACGTACATCTTTAAGTAAAATGTTACTATGTGTTAGGCCTACATATGTATATTTATATTTATGTATGTGATTGTGCGTATCAGCATATATATATATATATATATATATATATATATATATGTATCTGTGTGTAGATGTGTATGAATATATATGTGTGTTCATGTGTATATATATATATATATATATATATATATATATACATATATCTGTTTATTCCACTGTACGTTATCTTATGAACATGTATTATAGTTTAATTGTTGATCCGGGATACGCGTGTAATGTTCATTAATGTACGCATATATATATATATATATATATATATATATATATATATATATATATATATATATATATATATATATATATATAGTGGTCTAAAATTGACTGATAAACGCGTTTTTACTTCAAATTTTCATCAACTGCTAAAATAAGTTACTAAAATATAAAAAAACTGAGAGTCAGAAATTGGGTCGGTCAGATTAATATCCTCATTATACACGATGTGTTGTACGTAGTTGACCCAGATAGCCGAAGGGGAAAGGTATTATCGTTTAGTTAGCAAAAAATACGGGGCGGTTCGTTCTCCTTTCCTCTCAGTTAGGGTTCTGTAAGAGCTCTGTGTTTGATTTTAGACTACAACGCTCATTGAGCTCCCTGGTAATACATGAATAATGTAAAAACGTTTGTCGACCCCAGTAGACGCATCATAATATGTGCATAATTATATATTGCACATTAGAATGTGTCTTAAAGAAATCAACAAACTGATTGATCGTAAATGTGGAAATATAATAAACGTATAATTGTAAAATAAATAAACCTATTAAAAATCACACAAATTTACGACTTTGAATCAATGACCAAGCGAGTATCGACTTGTTTTAAACTCCTTCTAATGAAAATATACCATGAAATTCTTTGAAAAATAGAATATGGATTAAAAATTCAACTTTCATAACCCCTTTTATTTTCCTATGGGAACCCATAATAATGCGCAATGTGTGCTTTTTGATCGGACTTTTTATTCTACACTAAAAAATAAATTTCTCAATCAACAGTTTGTTCACATCCGAGACGACGGGCTATATTTCTCTCGCAACAATTGCGCTCAAGACCTTAACAGATTTAGAAAGCAATTGACGATTTCTTTTTAAAATAATATTTCAATATCACCATTGATAGCACTCTTACCAGCGTGGATTTCTTAGACGCAATGCTAGACATAAGCAGCAACTTCACCAGGCCATATCACAATCCTACCAAGCAGCTTTAGTATGTCGCCATTCAATTTTGCCATCCCGCGTATTTTCAAGAACCGTATAACTAACATAATCAAGTAATGTTTTCACTTTTCATCTTGCCCCGAGATTTTTCAACAAGCAGCTCCCTCTTACAACAAAACTCTCCGAGAAAACTGTTATATTGCATACATCTTTCACATACGCATCCAAACTATCAGGTAACGGTGACATATTAGGGCAGGGGTGAATTCTTTGTCCTATTTCCTCGGTGTCAGACATAACATGGATTAACAATTATTGCAGTTGATAAAAACTTTCCAGCCTCTATTACGTTTAATAAACTCTTTAATACAGACAAAAACAAGTTATTCTTGTTGTACTTCCATCGGATCTGTTCTAGCCTTAAAGCCTATGATTCCAATAAATCCATTCGCTGTTCTGCAGAAGAGATGTTAAACTTTAGAAAGTGCTAGTTCTAGCAGATCCAATGCATATGAAGCCAAAATCAAACATAGGCTCTACGCCCCCCCCCCCAAAAAAAATCCTTAATGTATCCAGAAAAAAAAGAAATAACATTTCTCTATCAACCAGGATATGATCAGTCAAGGAGTCTATTACCCCCTATGAAATTAAATGGAATATCATTGATAAACAAAAACTCCTATGACCCCACCTCCAGGAATTTCTCACTCTGCACAATTGGATCATCCACCCTTACAGTCAATTAATAACTCTTTCATCACTTGTATCAACAGTAGAACAAGATATTCAAACAATGCCCTACGGAAGAACATGTTCTGACAAAATAGAGCAACAATATCACCTATAACACTGCGCATACATAAGTTTTAAGGTATCCAAATCATTTTAAAAATATATAAACCACACCTCGCTCAAGGACATTTCTAATTCAAATTAATTTAATTCGTTATATATGGCATAATTAGCCTTATACATTACAAATCTCTCTTACCTTCTCAAATATAACTTCTGCTTGCAAACTAAGAATACTGGCATATCAAAAATAACATAAATTAGTATGTACGCCTTCAATTTACTATTTTAAAACATATTTTTAAATATTTAAGGCATATTAATATGCTAATCTTCTAATTAATACATATAAGTGTATGTGTGTGTATACAACAAAGATTTAAACCTAATCATTTCAATCTAACGCTTTGATAGACTCATAGGCGTTATTAGTTAAAGACTAAGAGAATTAGTTAAATACGAGTAACCCACCCGAATTCATACAGGCATGAATATTTTTAAACAGAGCTTACAAACAAATACAAGGTCATCAATCAAGTAGCCATGCCTGTGATAACATATAGTTTTGACATTGTTGACTAGCCGTAAATGGACATAAAGTCTTTCATTCCATAAACATTCCATGCATACGTGCATAAACATTCGAGTAACTATAAGAGCAATTGGACTCATGAAAATCAATGTCAAAAACTACTTGGCAATATATAGCCAAGTGCAAGAGAGATTCAAACAATTGTACTTAAAATGACGGTAAGAATATAAAAAAAAGATCTCTTGGTTTTAAATATATGAGATAGCGGGTGAATGGCTGGCATCCGATAGAATGCATCATCCCCGACTTGAAACATAATAAAATTGAATATAACTTAAATTAGTTGTTATATATAAATAAATATATATATATATATAACTACTAATCTAAGTTATATTCAATTTATGTAGTATATATATATATATATATATATATATATATATGTCTGTCTGTCTATCTGTCTGTCTGTGTATGTCTGTGTGTGTTTGTAATCAACAAGCAATTTCGTATTGTACAAAAGCACTGAGATCAAATTATGAAATGTTTCGATGATTTCAAATATCGGTTATTACGGATAAACTTGCTAATCAATCAATGGTAAATCCAATTCAATGCATCTCCCCCAAGCAGTACACACACATTTGCCAAGAATGAAGCAAAGTGTGACACTGAAAAGAAAGGTCTGCGTCAATATTAACGTAAAATCTCTTCACCAAGACCTCATTTGACAACAGTCTTTAGTAGTTGGAATAATTTTGACGCAGCGAATAAATCATTACCCATTCGAAAGGTACTTAATGTCTTATTTATCTGCAGGCGTCCATTGTTCTCATACATTGTGCAAATTTTATGCAAATTTCTATTGAACATATTGATAACTAATATCATATGTAGGTCAATTCGCATAGCTCTTATAATCCAATCTCCAACCATGTCCAGAAAAACTTGATATAACTGCATAATGATATTTCTTCAGGATATTAATCTTCTGCTCCTCGTTCTATGATGTTTTCATATGATAATACAGTATCGGCCGATTCACGTACACGCATAAATTGAACGCAACCATTCCCTGTATGAATTGTCTCATATTGCCTGCCTGTAGCAATAAAAGCCATTGCCTTTCTTCAGTTAACTAATAAATTCAGCGGGACAGAACTGAGATTGTCATTTACAGAATGCGACGAAACAGGAGGATAATTATGAGACAATATTCGTATCCGAAGGTCATGGACAATACAACGAAAAGTCCGAAGAATGAAGTAGGAAAAAGGTCACGACTTGAACATATTTTGAGTGAATCTTAGTGTCAATTAATTTATTGATGTATTCAGCCCGAAGACTAGTGAAAATTATGAAGACAATGAATTGAAATTGCATCAGTTTTTTTTAAATATTACTCAAGAAAACAGCTATCTTTTCAACACAGATGTCAGTTCGACCGTTATGCGATCTTAAATCAACTCAAGCTAAATTAAATAGACTCAAATGATGAAAAGCAATGTTTATTTTCTTTTCTTGAAAACATATTACAATTCATTTATCACAGAATTTTTATATCTCGCCCATAAACACAAACGCACACACACACACACACACACACACACACACACATATATATATATATATGTGTGTGTGTGTGTGTGTGTGTGTGTGTGTGTGTCTGTGTGTGTGTGTTTGGGAGCACCGGACCAATAGGCCAGTGGTTAAAACTGCCGATTACCAACGCGATAATTGTAGGTTCGATCTCCGGCTAGGGAAGGTGCTAGTTAAACTGCACTGATGAGTTGTCATACAACGATACAGTACTGTATATGGATACTATATATATAGAAAAAGTTAGGATATTGTAGAATAAAAGTTACGATATTTAATTCAAAACAAGTAATATGAAATAAAGGTGAAAGGTTCCTTATTCTATTGAATTTCAAAGAAAGACTCTTCACTTCAGATGAAAAAGTTAGCAAAAAATAAGTATAGATAAGTATCTAATTTTACTAGTTAGCTCAACTTTTGAAAACAATCATTCTGTCTGTGTATGTCTGTCTGTGTTTAATAGAGAAGCTTAGAGAAAATTGAAAGAAAAGTTTATAGATAAAATTGAAGGGAATACTCAGCAAAGTCCAATATGTATAGTTATAAATATCCAGTGATATGCTAAATTCGCAATAAGTGGGACGATTAGTGAGTCCAAAAAAAAGAGCTCATTAAGAGATCCTTTAGAATTTCTTTAAAATATCCGGTGTTAGAGAAGAAATGAAAAATTCGTGCAGAAAATGAAACGAGGGAGTAAAATCAAATCCCTGGAAATAATAATTCTTATGTAAAGAGGCATAGGGCTTCTTTTTTAAAATATAGGTTTCAAATAGAAAAGGCTTAAAAAGTGGATAACTTGATTTGAATCGGGAGAGTTGGCAAAATTACCTGCCATGTCCAATCGGAAAAGCGAAAGAATGAAAAGTAAACGGGAAAATTCATAGAATCAAAGCAGGGAGAAGCGGTGTTTTACTATCACGTTATTGATGTATATACTAATAATGAAATTAAACAGGGGCTTAGACGAAGGGTTAAATAAGGGGTATTAAGGTAAGGGGAAGGAGAGAAGCTTAAAGTAGTGTGTGTCCAGTTATTTGGTGTAAGAGAAAAATAATTTGAAATAAAAGAAAGCAGTGAAGAATAAATTAAAAAAAAATAGATTCACAAAAAATGTATGATTTAAAAAATTATATATACATATGTAAACATTTTTAGATAAAGATAATATTGAGAAATTAGCCGTGCAAGAAAGAACTATTAAAATTTATAAAACAAAATTAGCGAAAAAATGTAAGATGTTCAAATTTATGTGTATCTAGTTCTTACTAGATACACAAAGAATAAAGTGGATCGAATGAAATAACGCTAGTCTCCAGAAAGTTGTGGAGGAGGAGGAGCGGGAAAGCAAATGTTAAAATGAGCGATGGATTTATATGGAAATAAATATAAGTTAGAATTTTGAATGATAGATGGTAATCAACATTAAAATGTTGTTCAGGGGAGAGAATTGAAAAAATAAGAATTTAGGGTTAAGGTACTAAAAAGGTAATGAAATATAGAAGGCATCTAAATAAGGATTTTTAGAATAGAGTGGTAGAAAATAAAGCTATATAGAAAAGTATCGTAGAAGAGAACCATGTATAGTCGAAGATGAAAATAGTATGAAAGGTACTAAGTCGGGAGTCCCTTGGGGTAAAAGGCAGAGAGGGGTGAAAGAATGCAAAAGGGTGGATGCAAAAGAAGGATATAATGGGGATTGGAGCTCAATAATTATTGCTTAATAAAAATTACTAAAGGTCAAAAAAACGGATTAACAGAGTAGTAAGCATTAGTATTTAAAGAATGGTAAATAAAAGAGAAAAAGGGATTATAGTTAAAAGGGAAATTCCAGGTCAGAGTTGTATAAAAATTATCAGCTAATGACTCGAAGGTTAAGTGAATGCTGGGGTGAGAATAGTTATGTAATTTCGAATTGGCTATACTTGTATTATCCTGTGTTTGCAGCTTGAACTTAATTCGTTTTTAGAACTAATGTAGTTAATACTTAAAGATAAGGTGGTAATGCTCACAACTTCATATATACAGAGCTGGCGAGACAAGGCGCCAGGGATGTAGGACTTTTTGAGTATTGAATATTTAATAGAGTGGCTTATGTGTGTGGAATCTGATATTTTAATGGTATTTTTATTTAAAATAATGTTGTCACTATTTAAACGATGTTTCTATAATTCTAAAGAATTCCTTCGGTATATTAATAAAGACATTACTGCTAAAGGGGCGGTTAAACCAGATATGTTTCTTCTTTCTAATACTGTTACAGGGAACAGATTGGTGGGGATCATTTGGTTGATCAGACCTTGGGAGCTGGTATTTAAATTACTATATGAATTGAGTGAACGCCATAGATTTGTTCTTTTTCGTGTCATATAATGTGTAAATACTGACTAAAGGCGGTTCGGGGGAGAGTTTCTTTTGGGTGAAATGAATTTTCTCAGATTATCTCGAATTTAACAATTCATTATTGAAAAAGGTAGAGTTTTGGTCAAAAGTTTTTCTGTCGACTTATAGCTCAGATATTCTTTTTTAAAAATAAGGAACTATTGATTTTATAATCGAATCAGGGTGGTTTGAACATAGAAGAGATATATGGCAGGTTATGGTAGGGGATAAATGATTCTAAAATTAAGTTTAGAGTGACGTCTAAAATGATTGATGTTTTCTTATCATAGTCTATAGTTATGGTGAGGCAAAAGTTATTGAAACAGGAGTGTAGCTTCCCAATGGTATTATAATACTCCCTAGGTCTAGATCTAGCAATAAGGAGTGCGCCATCTCTATACAGTTTTCCTTGAATAGATTTAAATACGAGCTTGACTTACTTCAACAAATATGTCGACTATGTATGTATGACTTTTGCAGAGGCAGAGGACCAAAGAGAATATCAAAGCTTTTGGGTGTGTTCATCCTGGTCTAAAGTCTATTGTAAAAATTTAGGATGAATCGTCTAGTTTAAAGGATTAACTTAATTTCTAGGTCTGTGAGATCGGTGCAATTTTTGCAAAGAAAAGGCCTTATTTAGGAGGATAGGAGAAATTGACTGATAATAACTATAAATGTCAAATGTTATAAAGATCAGCATTTACTTATCTTTAAGGTTGAGTAACCATTTTATAACTGAGTCAGAGCATTGCCAAATAGAGAGGATACTTTTTTCGTAATCGATTGGATGCTTCTATCGAATTTGAAAAGTTTTTAATAATCTCTTGTTATCTCGCGAATTTCTCTCATATATATATAATACCCTTCTCATTCTATGTGTCCATAAACCATTTTATAAGTAGATCTAATATTAATAACAGGAATAAATGCCCGAATAACACACGTTTTGCGCTTAAAGTTGCTTAAAATGAATATATTTTACTTTACGTTTTAATGTTGATGTGTTTGAAATATATAAAATCAAACTTAATCTCTAAAATGACGACATTTAAAAAGTTACAACGACATTTAAAAAGTTACAACGGCATTTAAAAAGTTACAACGACATTTAAAAAGTTACAACGACATTTAAAAAGTTACAACGACATTTAAAAATTTACAACGATACATATTTTAAAATATTTTTTTTCGATTACAAGTCTGTACAAATCAACTTTTAAAATCTCTGTAACTTAAAATCCCAAAATACCAAATTTAAAGATGTTCATATTTTTTTTACTAAATGATTAAATATTGAACATTTCATAAAACTTTGTGGATTTCCTTTATTTTAATTCATTTTTAAGTGAATAGCGAAGTACAAAATATTTCTACAATTTAGGTATCGGCCATTCATTTCGCATGTACCTACATGATAATTTTTGTATCGATTTAATTTAATGGTTATCAATATGCAAGTAGAACAAAGTAGTATCTGAAAATATATATACACACTACACAGAAGCATCCGCATTCTATTATCTTAAGAACTTGTCCGACTAATGCTTTTGCCTGACGAGTCCTTACGAGGATGAAACACTGAAAATTCTATACAGCTTAATTGTTATATGTATTTTCATAACTTACTATATATATATATATATATATATATATATATATATATATATATATATATATATATACATGTGTGTGTGGTTAATCTAAATATTCGAAATCTAAATTACAAAAATATCTAATAACATAATCCGTATATTATAAATGAAAACTAACATTAGAAAGATGTGATGCGCAAGTAATAACTAAATCTACACATGATGAGAAATAAATGCGTTGATTTCAATACATACAAATTAATATTATTCCCATTAAATACAGAGTGTCAAAATTAAAAATATACCCCCTTCTCTTCATATAATATGTGACTATATCTATTTCTGGCCTTCGTTTTAAGTATCAATTTTAAACAAACCGTTTCCATTTACAATAATATTAATCAAGTGACTCTTTTGAAACGAGGAACTGCCATTCAAAAAACATACATTTTTTATCACTTGTCTGATTACTAATATAAGAGCAATCAAAATTTGTCATGATTTGTAGTTCGACGTGTGTGAAAATAAAACTATTCTGTAAATAGCTTTATTTATTATCGAGAACTCTTATAAAGAATAGTAAAGATTCTTTGAAGTTTATCCAGTAGATACAAACATTATCGGAATTATCATTTATTCGTATAATGTTGAATAGTTTGTAACGTTCATATTTTACTTAAATATTCCAGTTGCCAACAATTGGTGTGAATTTAAACTCTTCGAAATAAAAATAAATTAAATATGTTGTATTTAAAATGTTATATTGAATGTTGTCTCCAGTGAAATAATAAATAAATTCTAAACAAGACTGACTATAACATTGCATTGCGTGTTATGCTTTGTATGTAAAAATAATCTATAGCAGCGAATAGAAAACTTGCTCATTATAATTTTGATAATAATGCATTGCTTTACATATTTTTCTAAAAAGCACTTAAGAAGGCTATGTTCAATGATGGCCGACCCCAGCATGCTGCAAATTGACAATTAGAACGACAGCAGCAACGAACAGCATTTCTTTAGTCACATAAATATACACAATACATTTTAATGATTCATTATCAAGCAATCCAGGTCCAAGACCTTTATGAGAATCGCATTCTCCTTCTCTCCTATCTTTTTTCTTAATATTGATTACAATATATATTAATGATTACTGACAACACAATTAACTATGTACTCTTTTTATATACAACACAAACGTATATATATGTATATATATATATGTATATATATATATGTGTGTGTGTGTGTGTGTGTGTGTGTGTGTGTGTGTGTGTGTGTGTGTGTGTGTGTGTGGAAAAAGCACTTATCCTATGCAGGTTTAACCGTTGTTTCAAAGTAGGAAGTTCCGTAGGGGGAGTCGACGATCGTTAGGTTATTGCGACTCTTGCGTGTGTGTGTGTGTGAGTTCCTTCCACATATGTTCAGAAACGGCTGATCCTATCTTTGGCAAATTTCAAACAAAGCTAATTTATATACCCAGCAGTGTTCTTGGATATGTTTTCTACTATAATTCATCCGATAAGTATCGAAAATCGAGAAAGTCCGATCTTAAAATAACTTTCCTCTCTTATAGATAAAAAGAATACTTTTTACAAGGAAATATCTTACATTACGCGTGCCAAGACAAATAATACAATTTCAGCAAATAAGTTCTCCTAAAAAAGACAGACTTATCATAATAATATATAGCCTAGTGATAAAGCATTCCACTACAGGTTGAGTGATTGCCTGAGTATGCCTCAACATTTATTTTAATTCTTTCTTATTAATGAATTCAATTTACGATAAAAGAAGAATACCATTTAAAATCGTCACATCGTTTGCATATTTTAAAAACTAAACATAAATCAGAAGTGATTTTTCCGCGTCCAAATATCAGCTGACGTAATATTGTAAACAAGCACAGTGAGGAATTTGAAGATTGACCTCATCATTATTAATTTTTATTTTTTAATTATTTTTACGAATTATTCCACTGGGAAAATAATTCCTTGTACTATATAATAATAATTGATTCTATAATAATACATATGCAATCTGAATAAATTGAAATAATATGTTGAACCGTAATGTATGACCGGGCAACACTGGTTTGCCAGCTAATATACAAATATATATATTTGTATATATATATATATATATATATATATATATATATATATCCACTTATCAAGTGTTTCCTTTTCATTAAATATGTTTTAAACTCTTTCTCAAAGTGTTTTTAACATGTTTTTTAACTGTTTGCTCTTATATATATATGTGTGTGTGTGTGTGTGTGTGTGTGTGTGTGTGCGCGCGCGTGTGTGTGTGTGTGTGTGTGTGTGTGTGTGTGTGTGTGTGTGTGTGTGTGTGTGTGTGTGTGTGTGTGAGAATATCAAAATAAATATTAAATTAATATTTATTGGATAATGCTACCCAGAATAAAATGCTCAATAATACGAGTTGAAAAGAATGCTTCTTCTACTCAGAGGAAAAAGTTTGCAAAATAAAACAGTAATATGCTGACTATAATTTTGTTCGTCAGCATTAAATTGAAAACCTGAAATGTTGGGGAAGTCATTTTTTTTAGAAAATAAAACATAGATATGTCCAAAAGATATTGCACGTGGAAAACATGTATGAAACCAAATGTAGTCGAGATATAGGTTGAATGGTAATGAAAAATCCATGTTGTATAAGCTGTACCCAAATTGGTAAAGCCCGTTTTTACGCTTGGGAAATAATATATGTCTATATCAGATTGAAAAGAAAGTTCTTGAGGCTGTGTACATTAAAATTCAGATGAATATATCTTGGATCAAACAAACATTTATTGAACGAAATCAACACCATCAGAATCAACACAATTGGAAAAACAAATGTAACAAATACCAGTAACGTAAAAATCTGGCGTTCTGTGGCGATGAAGTCGTTGAAAAGGTTTTTGATATCGCTTAGGTGTTTTAGGCAGTTCTCACGCAGAAAGTTGTCGAGACGTTTGAACAAGTAGCGGCTGGAAAGTGAGAAGTCTGGAGACGGTGGCGGTTGACGCAGTTTCGTAGCCTAATTCGATCAACTTCTGTAAGGTCGGTTAAGCAACGTGAAGTCGAGCATTGTCGTGAGGAGAAGTTGGCCCTTTATGTTTCTGGTGCATTTCATCCATTTATTGACCGTGCTTCTTCGCCGTAATGGTTTCACCTGCATTAAAAAAAACTATAATGGGTGAGAACACACTTTTTATTACAAGTCACAACCTAATCGAGAAACTGGTCGTTCTTGTTGCGTGTTTGTTATAGTTACATTCATGAGGGACCTATTAATCAAGTTTTTGTCTTTTAAATCTCTCTGAAGTGGTCAGAAATCGTCGTATACGTAAGCAGGTTCTCGAACAGTTGTGCGTGGATTGGCTGCGATTAAGACTCTTAATTGATAGATGGCCGAGCACTACGATCATCACCTTAAAGACTTTTGTCGCTGCTACGAAATCTTTAAATCACTATTGGATTGTGCGTTCAGTAGTGATTCTCGGGTTAAACGCTTCGTTGATATCTCGAGCTGTTTCAGCCGCTTTTTGGCCTAGCTTGAATTGAAATAAGAAAATTGTGTGAATTGGCTCTTTTCAGTTTTATATTCAAAGTTCGAAAAATAAAACATAATTGTTTTAAAACGATTGTAATTGAAACGAGTAGATAGTATGAGAAACTCCTTGAAATGATATATAAACTAAAGGTAATATAACGAAACTTATTTCAAAATACATCATTTAAAATCAAAATTAAAATTTATTTATATATATATATATATATATATATATATATATATATATATAGAGAGAGAGAGAGAGAGAGAGAGAGATAAAGATAGATATGTAAATGAATGAAACATTCTCTAAGAAAATGTTTGAAATAAAAAAAAATAATTAAAAACAAATAATAATTTTCCTGAAAAATCTATGCTTCATACGGATTAGTCTATGTTTTGTTTTTTGTTACTACTACGACTAAAACATTTTTCGCTTTGTTTTTATTTTTAAAATACTTATTTCGTCCAAGAATACTACAGAGTGGAGATGATTTTCCGAACTCACCTTAACAGAAGTATGAGTTCATATGCTCTTAATAAAAATAAATTCCTTGCGTTTTTTTAACTATTAATTTTTTACAATTAATTGTTTAGTATAATACAATGTACCTTATGCTTTTGGAATGGTGATTATAGTGCATACGTAATAGGTGGTTAGCTAGTCTTAGGCCTACATAATCTATTACATCTGCCGCCTAACTTCTTGCATTCTACCTTCTCGTGATTCCTCCACCCACCCCCGTTTCTTTACAGAATGCAAGCAAGTGACCGGGCAGCTGCCGGTATAATCAGATCCCTTTTTTGTGCTGCCTTGTAGAGTTTGCCTCTTTAGGCAAAGGCTCGAAGATGAACACTCTGATACAAAACCATGGCAGTGGGTTTGGCTGTAAGGCGAAACTTGCCGCAGGAAGAAAGTGTGGGGCCATAGTATGTGGGCTACACTCTTTTGTAGTGTTGTCCACAATAAACAAAGTCACGCCAACAGTCTTTTCAGTCCAAATACTGCTGCGTCTACTATCTTTTCCTTTCCTTTCTTTTTTTCCGTCCTCATACGAACGACCAGTGGCGATGGAGTAAGAGTGCTGCGAGTACGCTTTGTGTAGCTGGAAGCTTTTTGTCCGGACCTGCACGCAGGCGTGTGATGGCCGCTTCTAGTGTGACCTGTGACCAAACAAGAACTCGGTCCTGCACCTATGACTGAGCAGGCCTTTTCAGGAGCACCACTGCTCATCCCAACTTGGGAGGCCCTATAAAAGATAAGAAAAAATCGGTGGTCACACTTTTCAGTCATTGCGTTGCTGCGGCCAGTTAAACACCGTAAGAGCGACCGAAAAACAAATAATAATATATGTAGAACTCCCCCCCAAAGTTGGTACTTAGAACGTGCGCACCTTCCTGGATGTAAGAGACACTGACCTTCTAGAGTAAAGAATAGCTCGTCTCAAGTGAACTGGTAAGTTTCAACATCGACATAACAGCTCTCGGCGAGACAATATTAGCTGATGAAGGTCAGATAGCTGAAATTGGGTCAGGAGACACCTTCTTCTGAAATGGTACAACACCAGGATAACACCGCTCCCAGGACGCTGACTTAGTCATGCAGACCAGACTAGTAAAAGACCACAACCTGACACCAAATACCATAAGTGAAAAGATAATGACATTAAGACTACCACTCTCAAGAAATCAGTCCATCTTCAAAAAGGGAGATAGAAGAGAATGTGAGAATTATAGAGGGATTCCGCTATCAATATCATGGAAGTTTCTGGTCCGTATATTTTTAAACCGACTACAGGACGTAGCCGAAGATAACCTGCCTACATCCCAGTGTGGTGTCCGCCCATCTAGAGGAACCATTGACATGATTTTCTGAGCCCATCAACTACAGGAAAAACTCAAAAGAACAACAAAAATCCATATTCTTAATATTCTACGACCTTGAGAAAGCGAACGACAGTGTTCCACGAACAGCAATGTGATCATTCCTGGATCGGTTTGGAGTCCCCGAACCATTTGTTGGCATGATCAAAGCCCTGCACGACGGGATGTCAGCTAAAGTGATTGACCAACGCAACCTGTCAGAGCTCTTTTCGATCACTCGTGCGCTTAAACAGGGTTGTGTGCTGGCACATACACTGTTCTCCCTCTATCTCGCGACCATGATATTGGAAGCCCCCCAAAACAACCCCGGATAGATATCAAGTTCAGGTTTAATGGAGGAATTTTCAAACTGGCCAGATTAAAATCAGGACAAATAACCAACACCATCAAAATGATGGAACTGCCATATGCAGACGACAACGCCGGTGAGGCACAATCCTCAGATGAACTTCGGCAGTATCTAAACAATTTTCACGCCGCGTACTCGTGATTTGGCCTAACAGTTAACAAGACCAAGACGAAACTACTGACCCAACCCCCCACCAGGGAAAGTTGTTTCAGACTTCAATAGCACCATGGATGTCACCACCATAGAATGCGAGAATGCGTCGAGCACTTCCCATACCATACCAATACAGCATATTTCCACTTAAGCTAATTGCTCGAAAGAAATCGAAAACCGACTACAGGCAAGTCACATCGCTTTTGGAAGACTGCCCACCAGGATCTTCAAGAAAAAGGATTTAACCATCCAGACAAAAGTGATAGTATACAACGCCATGGTTGTCTCCACCCTATTATATGCGTGTTAGACCTAGACCATCTACAGTAAAGATCTTTAAAAACTCGAACAGTCCAGCTGAAAAAATCTCTAGGTGAGTCCAATATAGATCCAAACACCTTTGAAGCCTCATCGAATAACAGGCCTGAATGGGAGGACAAAGTCAAAGTGGGTACAAGCTAATTCGAAGAAAATAGAAGAGCCAGTGTAATAACAAAATGGCAACATAGTGCCCTTAGAGCTAATCAACCGTAACCACCCCCACAATACAATGTGCCCAATACCCCCGACTATTCAGAGCCCAATTTTTTTTCCAGCCACAAAAGGATTCACCATCACGATAAAGACTAAAATTCTTACGAAACTCATAAAGCCCTCTCCTCTACTTTTTTTTTTATATTGGACTTGAGATACACGACTGCAGGCTGACGACGACGAGGACGACGACAGCGAACTTGTGTTTATTGCAACGTTAACTTAGGTGATTTTTATATTATATGCTACAAATGTAGATCGTTTCAAGGATACAAATGTCGCCATTTTGGCCACATTCAAACAAGGACTGAGGTTTTGCATCGCGTCACTCTGTTTCAGTTACTAACTACATCCTAGTAAATTGTTCCTTTATCCATATTCACTCGTATACTTACGAACAAATAATCATTTAACTTACTTACATACGAATTAGATATACATTGGTGTTTTTCATTGACTCGTTCAATCGCTGACGCCCTTTTCTTTGTACATCATATGACATTTTATTTTTATATTGAGTTTATTTTGAAAAAAAGTGTTACATAAATTTTATTTCAGCACGTCTCTTTAATTCATTTCGTCCAATGCGTTTACGATATCATCGTTGTTTTTACGTTTTCATATTGCATCTTCCACGTCAACAATGCGCGAAAAAAAACAGAAATAGTAAATCATTCGTTTTATTCTTTGATGCCTTTTGTTTATTCTTCTGGCACTTTTTGCCACTATTATTGTTGTCGCTTTTGATTTAAGTTTTCCAGGCACAAATTTGTACAAACTTGCTTGGTGACTTTCGATGCATAAGTCATGCTTATCTACGTTACATATGTCTTTAATACTTAAGCGATAGAAACAAACATTTGTGACTAATCATTTTTAATTTGAGTTTATTTTGATTATAAAAAATAAGATAGGTTTAATTTCACCAAACATTCTACGTCCAATGTAACGTTCGAGTTTGACGTACCTAAAAGTATTTTTTTAATTATAACTTCAGAAATTCAATAATATGATTAGACATTCAGTCGTTGTAAATATTAAAGAAAAATGCAATATACGCATATTTAGTAATATAACCTTCTATTATTTCTTTTTCTGATTGCATGCTCTTATTAATTTTTTTGACAACTTGTTATTTATTGTCGTTGATTCAGATTGCAATTTTCTACGTTCACATTCGTACAATTTGTTTTTTTTTCTTTTTTTCTTACTCACGTTCGCCCTCAACAAGGCACATCGCCACGGATGTAAGGAGCTACTATTTGGGACTAGGCCAAGAACGATTAACAAGATGTTGGCTTACATTTAAACTTCTGTATAGCAGTACTACAGTCAGGGAAACTGGGAGTAGGAAAGGAATTTCCATGTCTAGCTGTTCGAGGGAAGAAACTATTAGAATAGAAAGCTTTCTGGTATTTTGGAACCTCAACAGTGTAGCATATGATTTTGTTGTTAAGCGATTTTTTCAGAAATATGTACGTCGAGGGTGTACAAGTGCAACAAGTTCATCAAAGCATATGCCATTAAAATACTTGTAAAATAGGCACAGAGTTGCAATAATGCGGCGATGGGACAGGGGTTTGAGCTTAGTAGACAAAGTTTATATTATAAACTCTTTTTTGCACCCTATCAAAGATGGAGAGACTAGTGGTAGAGTCACCAGCCCAGATGTGGCAACGATACTCCATGCATGGGCGGATTGTGGCTTTGTAGAGGTACAGGATACTCTCAGGTGTGAATAATCTTCTAGCACGATAGAGGGAACCCATCTTCTGTGCGGCACCCTTCGTAATGTGCTTAATGCATTTGTCCCAGTTCATATTGCCCGTGAATGTTAAGCAGAGGAGTTTGAAGGAAGATTTCTCAGGTAGAGTATTATTTGCCATGGACGTTGGTGGTTGGAGAGATGTCTTGTAATTGTTAAAGGAGGGCAGCTTAGTTTTACTAGCACTAAATGTTACCATCCATTTATGTCCCCATTCTAATACGGTCTGGGGGTCATGTTCTAACGATTCTGCTATTGTCTTAGATTTGTGTACATTAGTTCTTCTCCCGTGCATGTTATAGAACGTTGCATCATCAGCAAATATACCCATCTCAAACAGAATGTTATCAGGGAGGTCGTAAATGAATATCAGAAAGTGTAGTGGTCCAAGGATCGACTCCTGATAGACTCCTGTATTAATGTTATGTCTTCCTTATTATGTTTATGTTTCCGACTTACTGATATTATTTATAGTGTTTTTTCTTTTTAACAGCACAATAAAAACTTTCAGAAGTTTCTTTTTTACAAAAGAAGTCACCACTTATCAAGGCCTAAAGGCCACTCGAAGATAAGTTTAATAAGTGTAAGGTGATCACTGAAACAACAGCCGTAGTGATAGTTAATTGTGGAAATAGTGGAAAATTGAGTAAGATTTTAATATTTAAAGGGATGATTCAACAAGAACTTTTTTTACATTGGACTTAAAGACACCCATGTTGTATTTAGTTGGAAAGCAAGCTAGCGAAACAGCGTTCTACACGCGGGCAGTTATAAGAAAGCAGCATTGCCCGTGAAAATTGCGTGTAGATTTAGGCACAGATAGAGTTGAGAAATTGTTGATTGTGATTGTAGCTAAACGAGTGCGTTTTGCAAAAGTTTTGAAGGGTGAACATAGATATTTCTCAAATCAGCACTTGCTATATCGATAGAACAAAGACAGGCTCGCAACGTCTCTCTGTAGGAATACGATTGCCGGGTCGGGAAAAGGGCATCATTTACTAGGTTTCGAAGCAAGTTTTGAATTTTGTACGGACAGAGTAGGGTGCTCCGAGCAGTTCCTCCTCAGATGTGCCAACAGTACTCTATTTTAAGACTTGTTTGGCTGTTATTATACAGGAAGAGGACTGCGTTGGTAGTAGGATAGTTTCTAGAATAATGGAATGATAGAATGATAGAATAATAGAATAATAGAATGATGCACCAATTGTCCAATCGATCTTGGCAAGAAATTTGATGTAAACTTTCAATTTCAGGTCCAAAGTGACAATTAGTCCCAGAAATTTGTAAGAACATTTTGCTGCATCGAGTCGAGATCCATTTATATCAATTAGAAACAAATCGGAAACACAGTGTTAATGGTGAAAAGATAGAAACTTTGTTTTGGATTTATTGTAATTAACCTACCAATTTTTACCTTATTGCACCACGTGCTCAATATTAGAGGTGAGAGACCCAAAGAGGTGTTAGTCATTGCTGGCATTTGAAGTGTTGCCATAGATAGTACTGTCGTCTGTGAATATGTCGGCAGCTTAAAATGTGATTTGCAAAATCATTGATGAATGTAAGGAAGAGGGTTCAGTGTAGGATAGATCTTTCAGGCACGCTAATGGACTTCTGCCCATCCACGACTTCTTTAATAAACGTATCGAAGGAAAAGGATATGATAGTTGCGAAGATATTTCCAGATATATAATAGCTGGAAATCCTGTGAACTAGATTTTTATGCCAAACTATATGAAATGATTTTGATAGGTAAAATAAGTTGATGAAATGATTTTGATAGGTCTATTGCTCCAGAGGAGAATCTTCCCGTCTATAGATTCACTGATTTGATGTTAAATTAGAGTCAGTGCGTGAGATGTAGATCTTGAAAAACGGAAACTTGTGATTGAGCAGGTTGTTTTTACTGAGGTGGTTGGCCGTTTCCATGTTTATCACAGATTCAAACAACTTACTTATGACACACAGAATAGTAATTGGTTTGTACTGGGATACAGATGACCAATAGTCAGTATTTTTAAATATTAAGCAAATTAATGAGGTTTTTCAAGGTATTGGGAAGCATTCCTTCATTAAGGCATCGATTGAACAGCTTTGCAAGAATCGGTACTAGTTCGGGTTTAAGCTTTGTGGGTCCTATGACTGGGATATTGCCAGGTTCAGTCGCTTTGCTACAATCAAGGTTCTTGATAAGTTTAGCAACATCACGTGCAGATATGTCAATGCCGCTCAGATTATTTTACGTCCTGGCAAAAAATTCGGGAGGTTGGGTGTCCAGATGACACAGGGTTTACTTTCATGTAAAGTTCTTGACAAAGAGTGTGCAGTTGTCAAATGTAAAATAAATCACCCAGACCCGTTGATAATGGTTAGTATAGAAGATGCTCATCTGTTCAGGACTTTGTAATTCGCCAAAACTCATGGGAACTAAGCGTCCGTTCTTCTATTTTGAACATGATGGACTGAGCGTATGACTATCTCGCATTTTCTATAATTCTTTTGCAGTAGTTGCTTGAGTTTTTTAGGCAACTTTAGTTTCTAAACAGGTATTACTTTTAAATCTATTGAAGAAGTGGTTTTATGTGCTGTGGCGGCGGAAGATTTTCGGGTGTACCACAGCTGGCTGTTCGGTTGTTGTTAGAATTTCTTGGAGGATACGTTACTGTCTACGTCGATGGTTACCCAATCAGTTTAGTCTGATGCTATAGAGGACGCATTCTTTGTTAAACATGGAGTGTAAATTTACTTTCGATATAAACATTCGGAAGCGTAGTTATCGATTACTGATACACTGTTCGATGGAGATAGATATTTGTAGTTTTCTATATTTTATTATTATCTATTGATACAACTGAGTGAGCAGAAGATCATAGCAGAAACAAACCCGAGGATGAACATAGTCTAAGGCATGTTGTATCTCCGTGAATTAAATGTCAATCTGTATTGCTCTACGCAAGGGATAAATCATGGTAACATCCCTTTCTAATTTGTTTTGTTTGAATGGACTAACCATTCAGCATTGTGAACATTCAAATCTCAACAAATACGAATATAGGCTGTAGAAGGATCAGTTTACTTAGATGCTCTAAAGATAGCAATCCAATCATTGTGGGACGGTAGAAGGCAAATATAAATACTACTTTTAAGTTTTCTTCGAAAAAAAACATGTTTGAGATCTACTTTGAAGATGTCCCTTGCATAAGAGAAGCTATCCGTAATGTAGGTACATATTTCATGTCCATGACGAATTTGGAGTCGCGTTAGGATTTGAACATAAAAGATAAATACGCATTATTTAATGTCGAATATTTATTTCAATTTGACGAAACCGATTAGAATAACACGTTCAAAGTTCATATAAGTAACACAGTAATTATATAATGTTTAACTTGATAAATACAAAAATAAAAAAAATAAGATTAGATATCTTAAGAAAGGTTAACGTCGAGAAAAAATAAGGATGTTTTAGTTGTAATAATATTACAGAAAGGGAGAAGTTGTTCTCTAAGAATCGGAAGTTAAGATTAATTTACGGTACATATTTCGTAACATATTTGTTTTGCAATTAACGGATATTAATTCATATGTCGAACCATTTGCTTCGGTAATAAACATAGAATTAATCAGTAATCCTGTTTCGTCCAAATGACAAGACTTGAACTTATTTTTTACCTAATTACACATTGAATTATTATTTTCTAACGTGTAAATTAAACTGACTTTTATACGAGAATAATAAATTCTTCATAAATATTTCGAAACAGTCAAACTGTCAATTGGTAAGTGATTGTGACGTCTTTGTAGACAAGTGAGATATAAATGTAACAGAAACGCTTACTGTACGATGTTTAACATAAAAAAAATCTTTGAATTAATGAAACCGTTCTTACACGGCTATTTTTGATTCGATCCTTAAAGTGATGATAAGCAAATACATTATATGTTATTTACAACAACATATCTTTAACATCAGTCAGGTATACGTTTATAACGATTTCGTTCCATTAATAATTTCAATACGAAACGCTGCGTATTAATGTGATTTTGACAAATTTAAATTGCAAATTTGTTACTAATTTATGGCTATAAATTAAAGTGTATAGCTATAAGTCGATACATCGTTATCTTTAAACTAAAGAACACTAATACTTTTTATTATTATATCATCTTCGAAAAAACTCATTTTCATATATAAATTTAAAAGCATATATAATTGATGTTGCTTTACGAGAAAGTATGCTATTTTGCCAAACAAATACGACACGAGTGTAAAATAACAGCTTATCAGACAATTTCCTCAATAAATGATTCAGATGCAAACTATAATTTAATTTAAATTTGTAAATATATTTTGAAAAACATTAAAAATATAAAAAAAAAAAAAAAATAGATTTAAAATTCTCAGAAAACTTCGAGGAGGTAGACTTATTTTTTCTTAAACTTTTAGGTTCACGATAGTTTTTGATAAACAGGAAAAATATTCCATAACTTTTTAAATATACCATTTTATTTTTTTGTCTTATTCTATACCTGACTACCACAAACAGCGTTGATTTAAAAACTTTAATTTTTACTGCTCTTTTAATGTTACATATTTTGTTATGCATTTTATTTCAAGTGTTTTCTGTTTTTTGCCATTCTATGGTTTCATGTGTTTCCATAGAAGTATCTTTGGAAATCTCCCTTGTTTTTTGACGGCGGATCATGTGTTAACGAGCATCTCCCCCCCTCTCTGGCTTTCTTACTCTTTCTATTTTCTCTCTCTGTGTCTCTATAAGAGAATAGAGAGGGAGAGAGAGAGAGAGGTGATTAAACGTGGAGGTAGACACGTTTACCAGAACCAAAGGTCAGCTGACCAAATTACGTATGTGTGACGTGGTTGGCTAGATCTGGGAGATTTGATTTGAGCTTTGAAGAAGAAGGACGTTTTCCGTGGTCTCCCCCCTCTTAGCTGGGGAGGGGGAGACGAACGCTGACGTGTGTGAAGAAGAACTAACACAAGCCGATTTCACTTCCACTTCTGCAGAACCTCTGGGGAAAGTGAAATAAAAAACTATAAAACCATTTCATCGTCTTGGAGTGATAAATCTTCGTCAAACAGGTATCAAGTCTCCCTCCAGGATGAGAAATTGCCAGATGGTTCAACAGCGAGAACAGAGGTAGGTTCAGAAATTACATGTCACACACACGATTCCCTTTATGATAATCAAACACACAACCATTTATATTAGAGACAATCACACGGAATCTTTCTTATGTTATATAGAAAACGTAAAAAGTGCCCCTCAATGAATTCAAAATGGCGCCCAGGATGATAACCCTAGTGAGAACTCGATGATAAGAATATATAACATATTCAAATTGGTGCTCGTCGACCAGTCGCATCACCGATGCGATAATCGAACCTGTGTTTAAGAAAATACAACGTGAGAGATTTAGTGTCAAGAAGAAAGAAATAGACTAAAAAAAAAAAGAAAAAAAAGGACAAGAAAAACAATAAAATGTATGGAAAAAAAAGAAAAAGAAAGAACAGTAAAAAAAAAATACAAATCAACACACACACAACGTAGGGTCCATTAAAACACTAGGCGAATTAGAAAAATAATTTAAAAAAAAAAGAAAAAAAAAGAAAAGCAATACACACGTACAACCTTTTCACGAAGAAAAAAAAGGAAGACATACACACAGATGTAAAACTTTATATATAGAAAATAGTTAAAAAAAATGTTTATCGTATTGGGAATTAGCTCGTTATGAACGAAGAAAAATATCACTTAATGTCAAAATTAGAAGGGAAAATCAAAGAATGGCCTTATTTTGTAAATTTTTAACAACAGCCAGTGAAAAAACCAAAAAGATAAACATGTCAATCAAAAATATGTGTTATGAATATTTTGTGTCATTTTTAAACTGTGAACTAAATGTAACTTTTAATGAAAAACAATATGTACTGTTGATGAAAAGACAATGGTCATGTCCTGTAAAATGATTTTTTTTTCTTTTTCGCTGATTGTGCAAATTTTTCGTAAGAATTTTTTTTTTTTTGATGACGTGGTCAATAGGAGTATCCACGAATCTGTGTTTTGTTATTTGGAATTTTGTTGTTAGTGAGATGGGACTTTGTGATTGCTTATAGGATATTTTTGTATTTTTTAATTTATTATTTTTATGTAATTGATGTGTTGTCAAACGGTATTGGCAGAATTTTCTTGTTCTTTGACATGTATTTTTTTTCGCAGAATGGGGAGGTGAAATCTTTGCTTGTGGGGTCTATTGAAAGAATGATTAATAAAAGAAAGAACGTGTTGTTAATCAATTAATTAATAATCATAACAGTAATAATAAAATAGGGAAAAAGAGAAAGAAATAAGATTTAAACAGTGTAATAAATGATTTAAAAAAAAAAGTTTCGGAAGAGTAAAAGGTTCAGTCGGTATTAATTTTAATTTTCGAAAAGTAGAATAAATGTTCTATTCGACATGAGTGAGGTTTTGACCACATAAGTAAGGTAGAAAAAAAGGATAAATATAGGGTTAAATAAACTATATGAAGAAATGAAAGAAAAAAGTGGGGCGTGAATGGAATTTAATTTCTGTGGCAAGCATGTTAGAATTTTGGAGAGGTGTTGAATTACATGGGTAGTTATTAATTTCATTATTCTCGGGAAATGATTCGAATTTTATTTTTTTTATCGTGATTTCTGTTGATTTCGAGTAGAATCAACATGGAGCAAGTTTGAGTACTTCATGTGTGGAAATCCGATGTTTTCCGTGAAGCTATGTGTCTTCAAGGCAGGTTGCGCTTACCGACTTTGGAAAAAAAAAAGTTTTTTCTGACATAGCAGTAAACGGAATGTATTCTGTCCAGCGTGAGCGGATCTAGTTGTAATCAACTTCAGAGAGCAAATGAAATGCCCTCTGACATGGCGTAAGGGGCAGAGGGGGTGCAATGGCTGACGTGGCCATTATGTTACGAATCGCTCAAGAGAAGATGAATGAAATATGTATGCAAGTACTTAGGAAAATAAAATGTTACCCTATTGTGAATTAAAGGTACCAAAATTAAAAAAAAACATGCTGGGTGAATTTAATTGGTATTACTAAATTAAATTATTTTGGAATAGATTTGGTTGGTTTAGTTATATTTTAGGGACGTTTAGCGCGTAGTTGCATTTTTTTCATGAGAATTACAAGGCGATTAGGCTGTAGAAAGCAGTTTTTTCTGTTGTTTTATTTTTTTTATAAGCCACGGTATTGTCACAAATTAGAAAATTTGGCAGGGGAAATACTATTTTAGAGTAATGAGTACCCTGTTAAAACAATACTAGTGGTTCCCGTGAGTTGGAAGATGCCACGTAGGCCCAAGCAACGGCAATAAGTCTTGTCCAACAAAAGTCTGGCGTGCGAGGTCGCGATAATTCCTCAGGGTACGGAGCGACTGGACAGTCGGTACCAAGCCTAATCACGGGGAGATAGAAGAAAGGGAAAGATGCAGATTACGTAAGGGACAAGATAGAGCCTTATTATTTTTTTATTTTTTAGAGGAATGTGTGAGGGATATCTGGGTTGGAATCTTGGGACTTGCTGGGAATTCGGAAAAATCACAAAGGGAAAGCTACTTAGTTAGAAATCGATGCGCAAGTAAGCTTTGGCGCATTAGTTAGGGAGTGATGATTCCGTATCTTGTCGGGTTCCAGGAACTAAAAACAGGCTCCGAGTGAATCAGTGTGAAGGCGTATCTTGGCTTAGACCAACCAAGGAAGTTAGTAGAAGAGCTTTGTGAAGTCCCGAAGTAGTAGATAGAATAGAACAAAGCTCCAGTAATAGGACCACTCAGAGAAAGACGTCAGGGCATTACAGTAAAGGAAAAAAACTGAGACTTAGGCCTATGCTGAAAGTCGAGAACGCGAGTGGGATGGTTGGGTCGGTAGAGCATCAGACTTTTAATCTGAGGGTCTGGGGTTCGAGTCCCCATGCGATAAAGCTACCACCAACATGGAGCATCCGACGTTCTGGTCGTAATTGCGATATGCTGGCCCCATTTCGAAAAAGTGATCGAAAATGGAGTCTCCATTTGTTTGGCCAAGTGGTCCAAATAAAGAGCAGAGTCAGTGGAAAATATCCAACAATGCGACCGCCTAGACAAGATGTATATCTGCAAAGCTGTATCTTTGTCTAACTTGGAAGCAAGTTAATGTCGAGGAGGGACTTTCGAGAAGCAGCAGAAGGGTTGATAGTGTTGTAGAAGAGTACTGGTGCCTGATCTTTCTTGGAAAAGGGGTGAGTCCGGAAAGTGAAAAAATAAAGATGTACTTCGGACATAATTATTTTTTTAGTTAGTTAGTTATTAAAAATGTATGGCTTGCCATACATTTTGATAAAAAAGGGGTGGAGGAATGTTAACGAGCATCTCCCTCCCTCTCTGGCTTTCTTACTCTTTCTATTTTCTCTCTCTGTGTCTCTATAAGAGAATAGAGAGGGAGAGAGAGAGAGAGAGAGAGGTGATTAAACGTGGAGGTAGACACGTTTACCAGAACCAAAGGTCAGCTGACCAAATTACGTATGTGTGACGTGGTTGGCTAGATCTGGGAGATTTGATTTGAGCTTTGAAGAAGACGGACGTTTTCCGTGGTCCCCTCCTCTTAACTGGGGAGGGGGAGACGAACGCTGACGTGTGTGAAGAAGAACTAACGCAAGCCGATTTCACTTCCACTTCTGCAGAACCTCTGGGGAAAGTGAAATAAAAAACTATAAAACCATTTCATCGTCTTGGAGTGATAAATCTTCGTCAAACAGGTATCAAGTCTCCCTCCAGGATGAGAAATTCCCAGATGATCCAACAGCGAGAAGAAACAGAGGTAGGTTCAGAAATTACATGTCACACACACGATTCCCTTTATGATAATCAAACACACAACCATTTATATTAGAGACAATCATACGCACACGGAATCTTTGATGTTATACAGTGTATACACCCAAACGTAAAAAGTGCCCCCTAAATGAAGAACTCTATATAACATATTAAAATGTAACGAAAGCTAAATTTGGTACCCCTCAAGGATAACTTCGATGATAATAATATAGAACACATGCACTACATCTTCATTTGATCAAAGTAATAATCTTGTTGATGATACTACTCTCCTCACGTCTTATCAAAACACCATGATAGTCTTATGCTTCTAAATGCTTAGTGATACATGGAACAGCGAATAAAAGTGCTAAATGTAACCAGTTTTAAACAGCACTTCTTTTGCGGGGATTCAATATTTATTACGATACTAAGAATATAATCACGAATTATTGAAGATTTATGGCTGGTAGATATCTACAATCGTGGAGTCAATAAAGTGTTTTTTTTTGTTTGTTTTTTACACAGTGATCACCACTTATCAAGGCCCGGAAGCCACTCAGGGATAAGGGTTATTGCGTTCCATTCAATATTACATTCAAGTTCTTGAATTTGACTAAACACCCTCGAAAATGTTCGGGGGTTACACTCGATGAATCGTTATGAGAATGACTTCGAAGATGAAAATAGTAGTTCGAATAGTCACCATAAATCGTGATCTTTGATTATAAAAGCAAATTACAATCATTTCACAAATAGAATAAAAATTAAAAAAAATAATAATAATCTCCACTTTTGTAGAAAACGAGATGAGAAATCAAAGATGTTAGTATTAATAATTAACTTTAAAGAAAACAAAAGATTGTAAATCATTAGTAACTGTCGGATTTTCATGGAAGTATTGCAAAACATTTCCACACGAAGTATGTATGTAAAATAACTGTGCTAATTTTTAAAAAAGAACAGAAACTGTTTTCCTATGGTTTCACATGACATTCTTCTTTTTTTCTCCGTTTTTCGTCGAAAGAGAAAGATTATAAAGCTCATTGATCTTTTTAAAAAGAAAATTCTCCCCTGCCTGTACCTTATGACCCCATTTTAAATAAATATAACCTACATTCACCTCAGGTAAGGTCAACTCAGTGCTGTTAATGATTGAAAAGTGGACAGCGAGAAGAATTGAAAGAAGATACGTTTGAATGTTAACTTCTCAGAAAACAAACAGGAGGGAGAAGGAGCCTAGCAATTTGGGTTATTAAGTGTTCTTTAACTCGCTGGAAAATCTCACATTGTAAATAGATGTTTGGCTCGTCATTACATTATAAAACACTATTTAAATATATATATATATATATATATATATATATATATATATATATATATATATATATATATATATATATATATAGGGTGACCCCAAAAAAACAGAGGACATTCAATTGTTTTTCTGAGCATTTTACAGTCAACGGAGAAAAAAGGGCAAGGACCCTAGTGTTTTGATCTGAAGTTTTGAATATAATAAACTAGTTGTGACCAAAGTTTCATTTCATTCAAATAAAACACTAAGAAACGGGGCCTAATTAGAGTTGGGGCCCGTTTTTTTGGGGGGGGGGTTCACCCTGTATATATGTATATATATATATATATATATATATATATATATATATATATATATATATATATATAGATGAAAGCAATACCGTTTCTAATTCTTATAACGTTTTTCTAATGGACATGAATGACAGAGAATTTTTATTAAATATACATGTCGATTGTTATTGCTGGAGAAATTCTATTAATGCCGCTGCGAACTATTTAAAAACAACTTACTATTGCAAATAACTATTATTTAGATATTTAAAATTTTGTGTCCTTTGAATAATTCCGTCTATTGTTCTCATATTTGATGTTTTTAAAACATTTCAATCGATGTAACTTTCTATTCTCTTTGTATATATTTTATTACACTCTCGAATTCTGTACGTAATTTCGAAATTTCGGCCCTTTCTTTAAAAGACTGGTATAATGTTCTCGTTCTGACAGGCGTTACCGAGTAGAACTGTTATTTTTTGTATTCTATTCATCGCATATACTGAAAATTGGCCTTCCATTTTTGAATATATTTTTTGCTTAATAATTTAACCGTTGAGTAGAAATCTTAACCATATTCTTGGTTTAAATGTCTAGTGTAATTTCTAATTACTACTTATTACTGCATATATATATAAATATGTATATATATATAATGGCATTCTGATTTATAATTAGTTTAATATTAATAAATTAATTAATAATGTTAATGATTTGTAATTGTAACAAAATCCTAATGCCTAAATTACGAATAAATGTTTTTTTTTTGTTTTTTTTTTACAAGGTAGTCACCACTTATCAAGGCGCGGAAGCCACTCGGAGATAAGGGTTATTGCGTGTACAGTACGTTAGTATTGGAGATTTGATAAAGTGTCTTATTTAAGGGGTGGTTCATCAGGGATTTGTTTATGTTGGACTTGAAGACATCCAGGTTGTAGTCAGGTGGGAAACAGGCAATCGGAACAGAGTTCCACACGCATGCACTTCTAAGAAAGAGGCTTTGTTCATGGAATCTACGTTTTGGTTTTGGCACAGATAAACAGTTGGGAATATTTCATATGTATTAATAGAAATAATTTATTAATTTTATTAATAATTTTATTAACTTTATTAATAGAAATAATTTTTGGTTGAAGTACATATAGACATTAGTATTATAATTCAGCTAAAATGAGTCTCTAAACCTAATTAACTTGACATGAATAGTTACTGGACCTTTTATACGACCAAATATTTGACGTCAAGATTATAAAATAACTGTGTGTTAATCAAAACTTATTTGTTCATAAACTGTACACAGTAAAAATAAAAAAGCAATTAGTTACTGCTTACTGACACGACTCAAACCCTACGTAACCGGTATACATCAAATACATAAGACCTAAGCCATTTAAATCGTGTAAAATAGCAGTGATAATTGTTCGGATGGTTCTATATAGAAAGTTTTATTTTAATTATTAATCCTTGGATATGTACTTTTGTTCATTGTGTTTTTTTTTATTAGTTTTAAAGTTGCAACTCAAATAATAACTCCTATGAAAGAATCAAAGTCACGATAAACTCGAAGCACTGACTCTAATTGGATTCCTCCCAGTTTTAGAGCGTAATCGGATCAAATATTAAAAAATAGAAATCGATTGAAAGTAAAATGTAAACATAAAATGTAAAAATAAAACGAAGAAGTAATTTAAAAATAAAATGTAAAATATAATTTAAAAATAAAATGTAAAATATAATGTAATAATAAAATGTAAATTATAATGTAAAAATAAAATGTAAAATATAATGTAAAAATAAAATGTAAAACATAATTTAAACATAAAATGTAAAATATAATTTAAAAATAAAATGTAAAATATAATGTAATAATAAAATGTAAAATATAATTCAAAAATAAAATGTAAAATATAATTGAGAAATTAAATGTAAAATATAATGTAAAAATTAGATGTAAAATATAATTTAAAAATAAAATGTAAAATACAATGTAAAAATCAAATGTAAACTATTATGTAAAAATAAAATGTAAAATATTATGTAAAAATATAATGTAGCATATAATTAAACATTAAATTTAAAATATAATGTAAAAATTAGATGTAAAATATAATTTAAAAATGAAATATAAAATATAATGTAATAATACAATGAAAAATATAATGAAATAACAACATGCAAAATATAATGTAAAAATTACATGTAAAATATAATGTAAAATATTGTGTAAAAATTAAATGTAAAATATGTAAAAATATAATATAAAATATAATGTAAACATATATAATTTTAAAATAAAATGCAAAATATGATGTAATAATAAAATGTAAAATATAATTTAAAAATAAAATGTAAAATATAATAATTTAGAAATAAAATGTAAAATATAATGTAAAAATAAAATGTAAAATACAATGTAATAATAAAATGTAAAATATAATTTAAAAATAAAATGTAAAATATAATATAAAAATAAATTTAAAAATATAATATAATAATAAAATGTAAAATATAATTTAAAAATAAAATGTAAACTATAATTTTGAAATTAAATGTAAAATATAATGTAAAAATAACATGTAAAATATAATTTAAAAATGAAATGTAAAATATAATTTAAAAATAAAATGTAAAATATTATGTAAACATAAAATGTAAAATATAATGGAAAAATATAATGGAAAATATAATTTAAAAATGAAATGTAAAATATTATGTAAAAATATAATGTTAAATATAATGAAATAATAAAATGTAAAATATAATTTAAAAATAAAATGTAAAATATAATGTAAAAATAGAATGTAAAATATAATGCAAAATTAAAATGTAAAATATTATGTAAAAATATAATGTAAAATATAATTAAAAAATAAAATTTAAAATATTATTTTCAAATAAAATTTTAAATATAATGTAATAATAAAATGTTAAATATAATGAAAAAATAAAATGTAAAATATAATTTTAAAATAAAATGTTAAGTATAATGTAAAAATAAAATGCAAAATATAATTTAAAAATAAAATGTAAAATATAATGTAAAATATAATTTAAAAAAAAATGTGAAATATAATGTAAAAATAAAATGTAAAATATGATCTAAAAATAAAATGTAAAATGAAGCGTAAAAGTAATTAAAAGTTAAATATAATTTAAAATGTAAAAAAAAACGTAAAAGTAATTTAAACGTTAAATGTAAATGCAAAATTTAGATATAAAACGTAAAAGTTATGTAAAAGTAAAATCTAAAAGTAAACGAAAAAAATGTTAAACACTATGTCGGTATATTGACAAATTAAGAAGAAGTTCCTGATCTCTGATTAAGGGGAGAATAGATACTATGGAGGGAAAGAAAGTATTTGAACAATGAGAAGAAGGGCGTGACATGGGAAGGAAAACGAAGAGAGACACAAAAACGAGTGCATAATTGAGAGCAGATGGAGGTAAATATGTTATTTTTGGTTTTGTATTATCAGATTGGAGTGGTGTCTAGAAAAGTTTGAGAAATGTACACGTTTGGTTCATATAATTATGATCTTTGTAATAAAACCTCGCTTTTAAATCTTCTGTAGTAAGTCATAACGATTCTTAAACGTTTTAACCATTATTAATTTTTTGTATGAATAATGAGAAAACAAAAGTTATAAAGTCAAGAAAGTGTTATGAAAATATCAAGTAGGTTGAAATGCTTACAACACGAATAATTCAATGAAAATGTTTAATTTTGGTTTATCAATTAAGATAAAAACATTGCTGTTTTCAGAAAATTGAAATAGTATTGTTGTAATAGATTGGACGACAGAGAAAAGCTTTCGAGAAGGTACGAAATCCTCAGAGTGGAAAATTCAGAAGGAAAGAAAAGATGCATTCCATAAAAGAAACATTCATGGAAGCTAAAACACTTCACGACAACAGCCATAAAAGAAACGAGGGTAATCTGATTAAGACTTCTTTTAAATTGTTAATACATATTCACAATTTATACCATAATGGAAATTTAACAGGATGCCGAAAAATGTGGAAAGTGTTCATAATGCAGTCGGCGGTCGGGTCTTCAATAATTGCAATGCAATGAGCTTTCATGTACAAAAAGCAGAAATGTAAGCAGAGAAAGAAAAAAGAAAAAAAAATAGATGTAGACTGAATGATGTCGACGAGTAAAAATAAAAATACGTGATCAAATTATGTCTATATCCGAACTACACAATTGCTCTTTGCTAAGTTCAATTCTGAAATCAACTTAATGACTAAATTTATAAATGTGAAGGCGACAGTTCAGCGCCTTGTTTTTAATTCATTATGTTAATGAAACAAACCTATAGTTATCATGTGTATATTCAAGTTTGAAAGTTATTTCGCTCATTTACATGTATATAAAGTTATTTTCTTATATATATATATAGTAGTAGCGAGCCAGTTGCTGGGGTCAGTAATTACGTTAGCGTGAGGGAATGGGTGGAGCACGATAAGCCTTTTATAATGTTTTTCTTGTATTAAAACTGAGTTGATTGTGGGCTTAAGCATTTATATATATATATATAACTTCTGGATTTGTTAGATTTCTACTGTTATTTGATGGTGTATTATCTTTACATTTTGAACAAAGATTTGTCTGATTTCGGAAGGGGGTAGTTATACTTTTTTGAAGATGTTGGAATATATATATATATATATATATATATATATATATATATATATATATATATATATATATATATATATATCTTTGTAATCGGTTTTCGGCCAAATATTTGGCTGTTAAGGGGTCAAAGTTCAACGATTTGACCTTTGAGAACTCTACCAAACTCCTTCGCCAATTTAAGCTATAAAAACTTGAAATTTTAGATATAGGTTCCTTGGACATGAATCTAAATAACTTGATTTGAGCCCAAAAATATTAATGTTAAGGGGTCATAATAAACTTTTAAAAAAATGACCTCTGCGGTCTCTACCAAATTACTAAAAACAATTTATGGTTTAAACATTTGAAATTTTGCATAAACGGTATTCAGAGATAGGGCAAGCTTTTTAATCGGTTTAAATCGAAAATGTGAGCTACAAATGTATAAATGTATGTATGTTTATTTGCATGTCTGCCTAAAACTTTCGAAGGAGGCGACAGATTGCTACAAGATCAGTACAGTTTTGAAGCTTGACCCTTCAGACGACAAATACCGAAAAATTGGCTAAAAACATTAATTTCTCCAGCCTCAACTGGGCACTTTTCTACAGTGATGGGTTACTGTTTTCGCCGATATTTTCGAAAGTCATCCCCTTTTTTCGATTGTCTAGCCTTAAGTTAAACCTAAGTTTCTTATGGTTTGGTGGTGGTCGGAACAGCAAGAACGTCATGTTTTTTCACGTTCTTTTCCTCGTTCGCGGTACGGGTTCGAGCCTACCTTTCTGTGACCACATTTTTTTTTTTGCTCAACACACACCTCCAAACACCCGGGCACGCCGGGTATCCATGCTTGTATATATATATATATATATATATATATATATATATATATATATATATATAAAGTGAACGTTTCTGTCTGTGTGTCTGTCTGGGTACATTTCCCTATACAATAACGGTGTCAATTTTCAGTTTACAGACTCGAGATTTAATATACGGGGCATTGAGATTTGGGAAAAGTTTTGTAATATATATATCTTAAGTTGAACATATTGGGAAGTGATATACAAATTACCATTAGCATATGAAGCGATTTTCTTTGTGTAAACAAATTGAGCTTATTAAAACATTGTTAATTCAGTATCCGCATAGCAGCAGCCAGAAGAGTACTGTATGTGGATGATAATATATATATATATATATATATATATATATATATATATATATATATATATATATATATATAAATGTCATTCTTGGTTCGTTCAAAGTCCATAAAACCATATTTCTACATTACCAATTCAATTGAAATTTTCAGAAAATTTATGTGTAAAGTCAAGGAATGTTTGCATGTTATTAAAATAAAGTAAGATCGTTAAGATCGCAAATTATAAAAACATATTAAATAAAATAAAAATATTTTTCGTAACTGTTAGACTGTCCGCCATATTTCATTTCCGGTAGAAATGAGCCTTTCACGTGCACCACAGGTTGACGACTTTCAAATTACAACATTTAACTATCTAATTAAATTTAAATAAAAAAATCCCTATTTTTTAAATTATATATATATATATATATATATATATATATATATATATATATATATATATATATATATATATATCTTGTACTTTAACCTTACAATTGAATTTAAAAAAAAAACATATCATAAAACTTTAATTAAACTTGGAAATACGATTTAAAAAATAGCGCGGATCGGTAACTGCACTTTGTTTATCTTAATTTTTTATTTTTAAAAGCCTACCTAAAATAAATTTGTCTAATTCTTAATTTCTTATGTTATTGGAAAAAAAGGTAAATATGAAGAATTACTTCACCCTCGAGAATTCCTTTAAAATTACCCCTTTTATTGGTTTTCGGGGTCGCTAAAAACGAAAATAATGTTTATAATTAAGGCAAACGAGTAGTTTCCAAGATATGAAGAAATGTTAGTTTAAAAAAGTGGAGGATCACTTTCCGTAATAATTTAACGTAAAATGATCACCCACTTTGTGGCCACGATTATTGGGGGGACTTTCTTTCTACCCTTGGAAAACCCTTTAAAATTACCTGTTTAAATTGCAAAATGCAAAAGAAATCAAACAAAAAACTTTTTAGCCAAGAAACACACAGAATTTTTTTTTTTAAAATAGCATCCATTTTTTTCTATCGAATTCATTTGCTGTTTTTATTGAAAACTATTTTCTCCCGGATTTTTGATAAAATTTTCCATAAAGGGCCGTGCGCCTCACGTTCGTATATAACAAAAAAAAATTTTTTAAAGATTTCGGTGTGCTAAAAACGAATCTGCAAACCGTTTCCGTCGCAAAAAAAAATAGTTTTATGATATGAAGAAATTACTTTTTCGAAAAGTAGGCGATCACTTTTCCATGTAAATTTAACTTAAAATAAGCATCCACTTTCTAGACACCTGAGAGAGGGGGGATTTTCCCCATGTTTATTGGCTAAACAGCTTTCGTTTATGCTCGCGCGTAGCATAAACGAAGGTTACGGCTGTGAAATGGCAAATAGTTCTAGAATCCAGGCGTTATTACCATGCAAAAGAAACCAAACAAAAAACTTTTTAGCCAAAAAACGCACAGAAAAAAGCCCCTCTCTCAGGTGGTCAGAAAGTAGGTGCTCATTCTAAGTTAAATTTACATTGAAAAGTGATCACCCACTTTTCGAAAAGGTAATTTCTTCATATCATGAAAACTTTCTTTTTGCGACGGAAACGGTTTGCAGATTCGTTTTTAGTACACTGAAATCTACAATAAAATATTTCGTTATATACGAACATGAGACGGGCCTTAAAGTTAAATAATACCGGATTTTTGGGACAGATTTGCCGTTTAGTTGTACAAATATCCTCAAACCAGGTAATCACTAAAAGGGACTCTTAAAAGTCGTCATCTGTATCGCGCAAAAGTTTAAAACCACTGATTATATGTCAGCCTACGTCACAGTAACATATATTGAGTGAGTTCCTAACAGTATTTTGTATAGTTTTTTTTTAGTTTAAACTCATTTTCCCAAAATTTCCCCAAACTTAACGTGTTCGATACAGTTTGCCGCCATTTGTATTTTTCAAATATACCGATAAACACTGCATGTTCTTGAACCGATTAAACATTATACATTGCATAAAAACACTACAATGTTATCCAGTTAGGTAGAACATTTACTTTTCTTGCCTTTGATAAAATTTATTTGTTATATATTTATTTTTTGACAACTTCTTTGTATCTGTGTTTAGTAATACAAACCCTTTTCATGTAACGTTTAGTCGGCTCGAAAAACAGTGTTTATCGGTGTATTTGAAAGATACAAATGGTGGCGGACACCGTTGATTACGTTAAATTTGAGAAAGTGAGTTAAAACTAAAAACTATACAAAATACTGTCACAAAACCATCGATTATGTCAGTCTATGTCATAGTAACATATATTCGGTGGGGTTTTGACACTGTATTTTATAGTTTTTAGTTTTCAACTTACTTTCCCAAACTTAACGTATTCAACAGAGTCTGAAACCATTTCTGTTTTTCGAGCCGATTAAACATTTTACATTACATAAAAACACTAAACAATTATCCAGTTAGGTAGAAACATAACTTACCTTACCTTTGCTTTCATTTATTTGTTTTTGGACAACTTTTTCGAATCTGTGGATAGTAACCCCCAATCACTCAAATATCATTTACTAACTCACATTTTTGTATACAGAAAAAAAAAAAACATTTAGCGTTTCAACATTTTTGCTACGTTCAGCTTTATCCACTGATTGTTGGTCGAGCCCAAGCCATGATTGACGGTAATCTCGAGGATCAGGATCCAATTCTTCAAAAGTACCATTTTTTTTCAAGAATATAGGAAACATGCATTTTCTCTTTTTATTAGAATTTTCCATTACACCAAATTGAGCCATAGCAACGCGTGGCAGGGTACAGCTAATATATATATATATATATATATATATATATATATATATATATATATATATAAATTACTGAATGTCGAAGGTAAAATTTATTTTATCAACTTGATTCTTGATGAGCAATCAGTTCTCTGGGACAATCACTATGTTATTATTTACTTGTCCCCCTACGAGGTATGAGGTTCACATAAGATCACCAATTTTATGCGTGGGTAAAATTCAGTTCCAGGTAATGGAGCATTTTCTATGAGGATAAATATTGCAACAGACTCTCCTCTTCTTCTTCTTCCTGGGTGGGGGTAATGCATTGTACGTTGGATTGTTATCCTTCGAGTCATTGTCTCTTCCGTTTCAATGTGTGCACTTGAATCTTTTTCTTTGTTAAATAAAACAAAAGAAATGAACCATTCTTTTTTTTAAACTTATGTATAAGAAAAATATTAAATAATTTATGAAAGTTATTGCAACAAACAAATGATCAATAGTTTAAAGTAAATTAAAAACAAATAACAATGTGTAGGTTCAATTGTACAAACATTTAAAATGAAACTTTTGTTGTTTTATTTGTCATGAAATAAAGTTCTAAATCGTTATATAATGCCTTGAAATTCAATGTTTTATTTACTGACGATCATTTATTTTTGTCCTGAATCGGGTGATCATCTTTTGACCAGGTAAAATATCAACTAATTCTTTTAATTATTTTAAGTTTAATGAAAGATTATTAAAGCTCCAAAAACATAACATTATACTATGAGTAACTTTACTGATCAACAAAGGATTTGTAAAATAAGTAATTGTTGTTGAGAATCAAAACAAATCGATTCATCTACGTTTTTGGTGACTAGGAAGTCAATTTATAGTTTAAAATATGGTTAATATTATAAAATCCTTTTTTAATTACCGAAATTTATTACAGTGAACTGAGCATTGTAAAATTTTATTTAAATAGTTTATAATAAAAGAATATTGTTTTAATAACTTAGCTAACATATCCCCGATATTTATTCTATTCCTCTTTCAAGGAAATCTTTCTAGATTGAAGCGAAATAATTTTAAATAGTTAAGTTTTGTAAATTATTAATATACTTTTATTTTATACTTAAAAAGCGAGTAAAAGAAATCAATATTTTCCTGACTTTGAAAATATATTTATATTCAAAAATATTGTTCTTACAACGTACCTGTCCAGAATATTTCCGAAGAAGAAGTTTTGTTTCTACCGAAGAAAAAGTTCTAAAAAATTCGTTAAAAATTTACTTATGTGCGAAGGCATATGTCGACTTTCAGCACTCCTTAAAGCGTAATCTGATTTTCTACAGAACATCGAAGCAACACGCATTGTGAATATTAAAATTACTAAATAAGAGATTAGGTCTCCAAAGCCAATCATCTGTTCTTGGCTAGGAACGAAATGGTACACGTTTCAATCATTCAATATCAGACAACACTTGTGCGGTAGACTACTGTTGCTACTACTACTTCTACTACTACTACTACTACTATTACTACTACTATGACTAATAATAATAATAATAATAATAATAATAATAATAATAATTCAAGCATAAAGATCAGACGTGATAATAGTCAAAGGTATCAAAAGCAATCCTTCTGCAGTTTACAAAATAAAGTTCAAGGATATCGATACGAACGTAAATATGTTTAAGTTGCCAGAAAATGAAAAGATATCTATATCAACAACCTTTATTTCAGTAAAGCAAATGATCCTGACCTCATTCCAATGCTAAACACTTTAACTGGAATTAGCTCTCATACTTACAAATCTGTTTAAACGCTGCCTTAAGAAGAAATGCTTCGCAACACCTGAAAAACTTCATCAGTCTGTCCCGTATGTAAAAATCTTGGGGATCGGTCCCTTGGGTCTCAGTACAGACTAATTAGTCTCCTGTGCGTTATGAGTAAGTCTCTGTAATATGTAATAAATAGAGAAGTGGGCAACCATCTCAGCAAAAATAACCTCGATGGGTACTTCGTTTCGAGAGCAATTGCTCTTGACATATTTAAGGTTGTTAATAGGATATGTCATATATATTTACTTCACAAGATTTCAAGCTGCAGAATAGCTGGAAACGGCCTCTCAATTATTAAATTCTTTCTCTCTTTTAAGAGTAGAGGTTGATGGACATGCTAAGCTCATGGTATCAACGCAAGTGCCCCTCAGGGTTCGATGATCTCCCTAATCACATTCTTAGATCATTCGTAGACATTTATGCAGACGAAATCACAATCTATGGCAATACATCAAAGGCAAGATCTTTTTGATTCTCTCATCTTTTTTACCTTAAGCACGTGGTAAAATGAGGAAAAGATATTTGATTAATTGTAATGCATCTAAAACAGTTTATCTCTTTCCATCATCAATGCTCTGACGTTCATCTAGCCTCAGTTGAAATGAATGGCTCTTGTCTTGCGAATGCACCATGTGCTGACATGTTTCAACCCTGAACTGAAATGGAACACATACATCTGTTGACGAAATCGACAGAAAAGTTGCTTTGTTCATACTACGATCCTAGAAATCTCACTTGCGATGTAATCCTCTATCTTTATAAAAGCCAACTACTCCTAAAATTGGGTACTGTTATCCTATCTGAGTAAGAGTTGCTTGGCACGCCCTATCCTGGCTTAAGAGAATCTAAAACTAGCTTCGCAACTTAGTAAGTGGTGTTTTTTCTTTTCCTTAGAAACTTTTAAGCACAGAAGAGAGGTTGCGAACCCGTCTATCTTCTATCGTTATTTTCATCGCAAGTGCTCAGCTGAGCTCCAATCTAAACTTTCACAAAAACAATGTAATAGCTACAACTACCATCAGCAATTCACCCACTCTCTATCTGTGCTTAAATCTAAACGCAAATTCCATGAAGAAAGCGTCTTTCTTAGAACTACCCGACTGTGAAACTCTGTTCCGCTGGCCTACTTTCTAGTTCTCTACCATATGGTAGTCTACAAGTCAAATGCAAACAAGTTCTTGTTGATCCGTCTCCTTAAATATTCAAATTCAGCCTAATTTTTACTATTAACGATTACTACGCTACAGTTTATCCTCGAGTGGCCCAAAGGCCACTCGAGGATAAAGGTTAATGTCATGGCATAAGTGGTAACTTCCTTGTAAAAATACTTCTAAGTCGAAGTACAGTAGAAAAAGTTGTATAAAAACTGGACCAACGACTAGAATAAATATAAGCAGGTTAAGTCTCACAACCACACATTCCACTCATTAACCCTTATCTTAGACTGGCTTAAGTAGTGGTCTTCCATGTAAAAAAAGATAGCATTGAGAAAATGATCTTACAACCAATGTTAATCAAATAAAGGGAAAAAATGAGACCATTGCAATTCACTTTTATACTTAAGTGAATTAACAACTATAAAGAAAAATGATACAATAATTGAATCCTTAACTACAACTTTCCTGCGTAGATGGGTCCCTTTTTCTAATTTTCTTTAAATAAATGGTTCTTTTATTCAAGTTTTATTGGGTGAATTGTTCTTTTATGAATGCATTGATTACATAATCAATGTTTATCAATGAAGGTCTGTTTCATTCATCGTGAGTAAAGTGTCATTTTCCTTTGAAAATTCATAATTTCAAAGCAATGAAACTTGTTTTTCATGCAAAATATTCCCCTCTTTTTTTGGAATTATTAAGATGAAAATTGATAATTTGTATTGATTATTCGGACAACTGTTCTCGTTTTTAATGCTATTCTTACAAAATCCAGCCGATATAATATTCTTCAAGTTCGTCTTGTCAAATTAGGAAATCGTTATGTCAAACTATACACAAGCACCCGTAACGCAACGAATCTGTTTTAAGAGATAATAATCCAGACGTTACATGTTCAATTCTCTGTACTATCCATACAAAGAATGCAATTGAGAATGACTCAAAGAATTATACCGTTGACGGAACGAGAGAAATCTACACTCTTGATTAAAGGTTCTCTTCGAAATTCAAGACATATTTCCAAGGTCAACATAAACATTCCCGATTATAACATAAAGAAGAGTTTACAGCGGCCGAAATGCAGTGTAAATGACACACAAGGTGAGAACAAGTATCAGAATAATTCAGATAATTAAAATTTTCCTTTTTGTTATTACATTTTACACCCAAATTAAAATTATGATACTGAAATTTTCGATAGCGGAAATGTAACTATAGCTAACATTTCTGAGGAAATATATAATATATCCCCCCAAAAGAATGTAATAAATCTAATAAAACTTTTTCTTCTAATGAAAATATTAGTAACTATGAGAATTTGTGAAAATTCCACAGCGGACTCTTTCATATGCAATATATTGATGTTGGCATTCTGTGAATGTTCATGGTAAATGGAGACGGCCTGATATTATTGTAGATCTTTCGTTAGAACTGCCAAAAATTTATCTAAGTTAGCAGGGACGCCCGGCGTAGCCCGATCGTAAAATACGCTTAAATATGATATTTTAATTTATGCAGATTTTGTATATATAATTTCAAAGTCAATTTTCTATCGATTTTTATATATTATTAAGTTGTGATTATATATATATATATATATATATATATATATATATATATATATATATATGTATATATATATATATATATATATGTGATTTGGGTGCATCAGCTTGATTCGAAACCCAAATTTATATATATATATATATATATATATATATATATATATATATATATATATAAATTGAGTTCTTTCAGTATAATCGAAATCGAAACCAAAAGTTATGAAGAATTTAGGTAAAATCATTTATTACACGAAATGGAAATTCATTACACTTAAACGACAGTCACTCGGCAGAATAAATATTTATCGATTTAATATATGCATAAATATGATTCGCTAAAACTAGAACCAATTCCTCAGCGTCTAACTTTATTTTTAGCGAAATATTTTGCAGCTTAAAATCAAGTAATTTGACTTTTTATAATCTGCTCGTTCCAACGTTAATTCGTTGTAAAATCAGATTTTTCTTGCAGGCTGTTAATACCTTTAATTTTGGTGTTTTTTAGGATAAGTTGATACAATGAAACTTACATTTGTATCCAATGAGTGTAAGAGCTTATTGTATTATATAGTAATGCTATTAAAATAGAAATGCCTTTAATCATAACACTTTGTGCTTTATATCTAACACATTGAATGTATATTTATCTGCGATCCTTAACAAAAAAAATAGAGACTAGGTAATTTGGCCAAACATTCGTGCGTAATTCTTCCACTAAGTAGCTATCTAAACAAAGTTTATAAAGCACATAATTACTTGTCGACTATCTGGTAGATAATCATTAGGAGACATTATACAGTAACAGTTTCTATAACATATATTAGCAAAAAAACAACATTTAGTTCACAGATTTCTTTTTAAATATGTCTTTACACTAAATTTAAAAAAATAGATAATTATAAATTTGACAAGAAAGTATTTCTCACGCAAAAGATTTTGGTATGCTTGAAAAAGTAATAATCGGTAGGTGAGAAGTCTGGAGAGTATGATAGATGAGGCAGAGTTTCTTAGCCCAATTCGTTCAATGTCTGAAGGGTCGGTTTAGCAATGTTCGGTCGAACATTGTCGTGGGGGAGGAGAAGTCGGACTTTTCTGTTTGCAAATGCTGAATATTGTTGTCAAAGTTTCTCATGCATTTCATTCATTTGTTGACAGTATTTATCTGCCGTAATGGTTTCGCCTCTGCATTAAAAAAAACTGTAATTGATGGGAATGGTCGTAGACCATCAAACGGTCAGCTTGACTTTCTTTTAGGCCATCTCTGTCTTCAAAGAGTGTTATGGAGTTCGTCAGTGTCTAACCACTGAGCTGAGTGTCGCCGGTTGTAATAAAGAACCCACTATGCATCGTCACAACCCGGTCGAGAAACGAGTCGTTCTTGTTGAAGAAGGATAAGTGACACTAAATAACAGCGTTTCTTTTTGGTTCAATTCGAGAGGAACGCATTCATCAATTTTTTTCTTTAAAATTTCTCTCAAGAAATCGGCATATACGTTATGTCTAATTCAGAAAAAAGTTCTCTGACAATAGTCCGTGGAATGGCTTCGACCTAGACTCTTAATTGATCGTTGTCATTATCCGATGACCGACCATTACGCTCATTATCTTCAGAACTCTCGTCGTCGCCATGAAATTTATTAAACCACCATTGTGCTATGCGTTCAGTAGTGAGTTCTGTTCCAAATGCTTTTTCCATCTTGTATGCAACGATCCAAAAAACAGTACATAATTGTTATAAAATGATTGTTATTCAAACGATTAGATAAAGCAAAACAGCTCTTTAAAATCATCTATAAAATAAAAGTATTATAATAAAAACTTGATAATATTTCATGTGAAATCAAAAGTAAAATTTCCGCAAGAACTTTCTAGTGCTAATATTTATAAGGTCACTTTTTAAAAATATTTGTGTGAATAAAGTCATATAATCTTCACAAAAACTAAGAAATTGCAAATTAAATTTGTACTTTTACATTTATGCTATCATCTAAGTATAGAAGTACTATTAGTGTAAGGGGATACTATTTTGTAATTATTAGAACTATTCTGATATTAAACCTATACTTTTGCAATAATTACAATAGAAAGTATATTATTGTTAATAAATTAAGAGGAAGGTACATTTTTTTTATTTTGATGAAAGATGTCTTCAAACTTTTTAATGTTCTTTTTGCTAAGGGCATATGAAAACCCGCAGCAATACCTGATTGTTGTTATAAAAAATATGCAAATAACACAAATATGTAGTGATAAAAATGTGATATTATACATGAAGCATATATTAGCTATTCAAAAACTAAGCCTAATATGTCTATGTGTCAACGGGTAAAGGCAGCTGAGCATTTTATCCACAGACAGAGAAAACGTCGAACTCAAAAGCACAATTTTAAATTATCTGTTAGCAGACATTCCCAATGCATCCATTTTTTTAGCATTTATATATTGATTGTATTTCTTTTTTTAGTTTATTAATTTATCTATGACATTTTATTTTTATTTTTTTATAAAATCCAAGTGAGCGAATTTGTCATTTTTTTTTTTTACTTCATTTATCCCGTAATTCGTTTTTAGATGTCTTGCCTGACGGGCATTTTCAAGCATTTTTGTTATTATAACCGCTCTTTAGTGTTATTTCGTCTACTTTTTAGTATCCTTTTTTTTCTTTGGCTCTTTAGTGCAATATAAACCATGATATAGTACGATTGTTATGAAATTTTTTTAGTTTATATAAGTTAATACAATACATTGTAACAAGCTTATAGAATAATCTATAAGAAACCAAGAAATAAAGAAAGTTTTGCGTGATTGGCTTTTGATTATTTAGGAAGTCAATACATAGTCGAAAAAAAGTGTCTGTGTGTTGAGGAGTTTATAGTGCAAGAATTGCACAATCACTAGCTGCACCTCTCTTGTTATAGTATCGGATAAGCAAAGTCAAACAGATAAATCAAATTAAATGTAGAAATAAACGGAAGGTTGTTGTTACGTCAGAATTTTCTCTTTCCGAACATATAAAGATTCTAATTTTCACTAGAATGTCACTTCTGCAAGAAGTAGAGACATATCTTATTTTATTCAAGAATATTATACAAGGTAACTTGCATTCTCTTTTCACGGTAATGGTACATGGTATTCCGAGATAGGTACTCGTTGAAATTCTGACCAGAATCAATGTTGCTTGTTTTGGTGATAAAAGTAATATTTAAACATAGCGTTTTTTTAAATAAAGAAAATGTGGAAGTAATTTTAAATATCTTGGAAACAATCAATTAATGTAGGAAGTATGAAAATAAAACTTGTGTATTCAATGGAAGTTCACGTAATGTTCTGCTAATGTTTTACAAACGAATGCACTTGTAAATTATGTGCAAAGTCAGTTATCTGTGGTTTAAGCGAAAAGGCAAAGTCAGGGTTTCGTGTCCTATGAATTACACGCATTACATAAATATCGCACCGAATAGAATGCATGTTTGGAGGAAATGAAGGAGACAGTGTTAAGAGATAACAATAAGATTAATGTTCACAATGATAATAGTATTGTTATTTAAAAAAATGTAAATTAAAGTGTATTTTAATTGTGGAATTAAATATTTTGTTGTATCAAACTTGCATGTCCGAATATTGAATAGACGAAGCCCAATTCTGAATGTCAGTGGAAACTAAATTCTTTTAACAATGTCATTCTTACGTTACCCGGTTTATTTCAGTTTAACTATGGCTTTGTCACGTGAAACCAGGTTTCCAGTTCATCTGCGAATTTAGAAACATTCACGTAGGTAGTCTCACTTCAGGATTCTCTATTTTTTCCTGTTCGCATTAAAGTGTAACCGTTTGTAGAAGTAGCTATTTGTAAGGATGTATTTTACGCGCATCTAGGTACCGTAGAAAACAACATAAGATATAAAATTCGATTTTATGCAGTGGACTAAAGTAACCGATCTAATTCAATTTTTACACGATTTTAAAAATGTAATTTTTCAACATAAAATGGCATAAATTTAATAATAATATGTTTTTCAATCAAATTTGCGTTTAGGAAACACAAGTAGAATATGGTTTGTTTGGATTTGTATATTCTATAAATTTGTATATTCTATAAATTTGTATATTCTATAAATTTGTATACGCTTGAAATGATTTAATTCTAAAACACAATGTATATTCTAAAACTTTCATTACGTAATCTGTCATTGTGACCATCGTGAAAATTTTGAAAGAAACCGGGGTGATGAGATTCAATAAGACTGAAAATATGAACAATATTGAAATAAATAAGAAACTCTGAGCTTTAAAAAATTGCATTTCAGAAATTCCAATGCCTTTGAATAGTTTCTATTAATCAATATAAGACCATTAAAGGCTGCGGGATGGAATATTATGGGGCATCGTCAAATAAGCAAAGTGACAGTAAAACAGACCGAGAAGTGAGTGATTGAAGAGCGTGTATTGTCTAATCTCTTGTTCGTCGATATAACTAAGCGAATTCTTGAATACGAAAACAAGACATAAATTTCAACTAAGGAATAGAATTTGAAGATTAAGTTAGTCATACGAATGAGAACATTGCGATGCTGATGCTTCTAACAAGCAATAAAACTCAGATGAAGTTGCGATAATTTTCTATAGGAACTCACTTAAAACTCGGCATTAGCTGAAGGTTTTGCCGTAGAGTTAAGTGCGAAGGGTCCATGAAGTGGTTGATCAAGTTTATTTTAGTATTTTGTAGAGTTCTGATAACGTAAGATTATGAAATTCATTTTGTGTAATTTCTGATTTTCAGCTGAACACACACATACTTACAACTATACTTACTATAACAGTTAGATTGCAAACGAATATATGGTCTAACAATTAGTTCTATGATAGTCAATCTGATAGGAATTAATGGCGAACTGGATCTAGAAAACATAAGTCGAAGTCTATTGTTTCGAAGTCGATTGATTCTGCATGAGACACACATTAACAACTTATTAAAACTATTTCATGGCAAGATCAAAGTATAAGCGCAATTTCTAATTTACTATGTTTCACATTTGGATAATAAATTTGCAATTATTAATGTTTCATTCCTGTTTTCTTAAGCAACTCCGGTAAACAGATCCTACTAATTATCAAATAATTATTTTTCGTATGTGTTCTTGTGTTGTTTATACTTATATATATTTTTATCGTCTGTAAAAAAAAATATATTTTATGCTCTAGCTATTTTATAATTGAATTAATTTTAATATTTTAATATATCTTCTTAATTTCCTAACAATACCATAAACAGATTTTATTTCGGCACGTCTATTTAAAACTTTTATGATTTCAGTTTTTATATCATTTTATGAGTCAAAGTTTATTTTATATGAAGCAACAGAAGATAGAATCTCAATTATTGTCTACCCAACGGTATTCTAACAGAAAAGGGTTTGACACACTTAATAATTTTAACAATGGTGAAATCCACCCTCTGATTCATGTGAGTGGAGTTGAGCAAAAAGTTAATAAGCAGAATAGTTTTATCCTAGAGCGGTGTTACTTTCAATATATATTGCATTATTTTCTCTAAATTCTCTATATATCACCAACCGGGTAACGCCGAATACATTCAGCCTGTATGAACCAGCAGCTGCATGTTTGGACCAATATTCAAATACAATTTGCATATTGAAGTGTACATGCTATAATATAAATTATGTAAAGTTTAAGTTTAATTAGTTTATTGATTGATGTTTTTTTTATATTTTATTATATTTTAAAAGGCTTTAAGTTCACAAAATACTTTTTACTTATTTTCTATGCTAAACAGTTGTGTATATTTTTTACTAATAGTTACTATCTGATGAAAATAGATTATCTTTGAAAATGCATAGGCTGATGATTTTCTCTGTTATACTTCCTTAACCGAATGTTTGTTGTATTAATAAGTATTATGAGTCCTTCGATTTCTATTTTCATCCTAATTTTTCTTGTTTTTATATGCATACATACAATATAAATTTCAAAAAAAGTAAAATGAAATAAAGAAGAAGAAAATCGAATGATTGTTTTTAGTTTTTTTTTATTTTCCTTATTTAATAAAAGTTTTGCAGTTACAAGTGGTTTTTGAAACATTTTAAATTAAACAAAAATTTATATATATATATATATATATATATTATAGGACGATTGGTTTTATAAAATAAAATACCAGTAGAATATTTAAAAATATGTTGTTATATATAAACTCTAATAAATCAAGATAACCATGTTTCCTACATTTTGGATTCCAACCGCAACTGATGATTGTATTTATCTTTGTAGGAGACCATCAAATCTGCAACTTCACCACCGTTTTACTTTCTGTGTCACACATATAACTACTGTTTAGAGAACGACCTGATTATTTTCGGTTCTGAATAAACCTGAAAATAGTGAATAGTTTATTATTAAGAACGAGTTGGGAAGATCTTACTAACACATTTTTACTTTTCTTTCATATATATATATATATATATATATATATATATATATATATATATATAAGATGCTCCATGAAATAAATACGGTATCATGATTATTAGCATTATTTTATTTGATAGTAAGATAGGCATTTTGTAAAATTATGGTGACCGTTGACACCACACTTTCGATAACCTAATTTGTTTTAAATGTTATTTTTTCAATATTCTGTAAATAAATACTTGCAAGTGTAGTACCCGTGTAGATCAGAAGAAGAGAGTTTCTTCTTGATTGGGGCAATTTTTGTCTCATCTAAAGAGTCCGTTTTTCAGAGGTTGAATATCATAAACACCCGATTAAGTCTTACAATCTTCGTAGGGCGGCAAATAAATAAGAACTGCAGAGGAATGAGGAGAGACAGAGAAAGAGAACGTTTGAAACTACGATGATATACGAAGATGGTATAGCTGAACTACCTGTTCCAGGACGGGTTCTTTACATTAGACGAACTTGTAACTTTCGAAAATTTTAAGATACTAAATTTCAAATATTTTTAAAGCTATGAAATATACATATCTATCGGGAACACTTACAAAATAGACTACTAAACTAAGAAAAGTGTTAATTTCGTGGCGATAAAAGCTCATATTTTGGGCTAAATTAGAAGCGATGTTGTTATACATTTTTAGAATCGATATCATTTTGTGTATGGTAGAATAATACGAGAACATCATGACAGAGTGCAAGCATCTAAGCCTCTAAACAATTCAATGCAGTCAGAATCATTTACAGAAACGATGAGGATAGACGCTTACACAACTTGAAAATGTTTCAATTTTGTAAAGTTAAACCTCCATTACACGGATTAAGGCTCTACTTAGTTTTGTCTAGAGTAAAAATGTCATAAACAGTATAAGTAACAATATGTAAGATGGGGTTATGCTCCTTCTGCAACTCCTTAAAAAAACGGGTAAAATTAATTCTTTAGAACAATCACTATCGTTAGGGTATCACTATTACCAGATTTGAAGTAGGTAGGTCTAACATAAAAGGAAAAAGTATGTTAGCAGACATACCTATTATAGTTGTCTTATATATACATATATATATATATATATACATCTTCATATATATATATATATATATATATATATATATATATATATATATATATATATATGAAGATGTATTTTAGGCATACAATTTGATATCTTAATCCTTAAGTTGTTGAATGAAAAGTTTCCCGTATTTGTGCGTGTAAATGGACACTGACCTCTTCGCGAATATTGTAAAATGAGCCGGACACTTTTTATTCAGAATATAATACAGTTTACTCTTTCATAAACATAAAAAGTGTGTTTAGATGACGACCTATGTGCTGGCCTCTGCTCCTTGTAAAGCAGATGTTTTAAGATTAGCCTGGGAGCATAAAATATAACCTTCATAAACGGTAATGGGGGTTAAATCTAATTTATTTAAGAAAGAAACCTCCTGTCGTCCTAACTTTGACTACGATGACCTTCTTATCGTGAACAGCCCTCAATGATTATGAAGAAGAGGAAGAAACTGTCGTTAGATCTTCATATAAGCACCTGATTTAGCAGGTGATGATGTTGACTATTACGTTGATGATGATCATCATGATGATGATGGAGGCAACGTTAGTGGAGGAGGTGGCGGTGATTCTCGTATTGACGAGTGTTACAGCTTAAGGTTCATTTATCTTATATACGATTGATATTTCTGGTCAGGTTAAGACAGTAATTGTGAAAAGAGGTGGAAGTCCTTTTACCACATGAAAATAATTAGAGTCCCATAAGCAGGGGGAATCTATATTCAACCCTCCTTAATCCCCGTGGGCGCATGCTTCCGAACAATACCTCTAATATTCTCACTTGTCTTCGCTTCTATTATTCTCTATTGTAAAAAAGCTGTTCCCCACCAAGTCATATGTACTGGCTATTTGGCTAAACTCAAATTATATGATTTCGCTTTATATACTAAATGGATACATAAATACGCCTATAAACACACGCATGTATACTCATTCATAGGCTATCGTAAATAACCTTTCTAGACTCATCAGTGTGGTTTGAAATTCCTTTTTATGTTTGCAGAGTTCGACAAGCGGCAATCGTCAATTCCTGCATTGATTAATGCATAAGCATGAAACACTAGTACACATAGAAATAATAGATAAGTATTCAGAATATATATATATATATATATATTTATATTCGTAAGTTCGTTCCTTATAGACTCCGAACCAACTGGGCCGATTTTTATTAAATTTAACCCAGATATATTTTATGTGTCTAGGAGTGGTATTAGATATTTTTATTGGAATGCCCTCGATAAGTATCGAAAATCGTAAATCGATAATCATAAAATCCAATAAAGGAAAGAACAGTCCGACTTTTAAGAATGTTATCACCTTATAAAAACAAGCAACACAAGTTCATTTAAGAGGTTTTATCACCGCACAAGCAAGACTCGACGTATAAAACGAATAGCAGGTTCGTTGATAATACAGAAGTGCATTTCAAATTAATGTTTCTGTTTCGAACACAATTGGGCCATCATACTTCATATTTGGGCTTTACACTTTAATTCAAGCTATTATATAAAATAATTTTATACATCAACAGTAGATTATATACAGTGCAATGACCATTGTGGACCGTTATTGCAGGAAATAAAGACGAAATGTTGACGAACACATAACTCGTTTTGTTCCTTTCTATTTCTATGTATGTATATATGTATGTCGAATTGTTCACTCGGTAAAACAATCACCATGCACAACGATGATTCTCAGGAAAAACTGAAACGCATGCGCATAAAGAATTTAATAATATTATCGTAATGTTGTTCCTATGCCATTAAATGCTAAGAGGAGTACTTTAAGAAAATTAGAATTCCTCTATCAAATTTAAATCCGTAAAGCTAAGTTCCAGCCTAATATTACGTTGAACACTATGTAATTCTCTTCATTAAGCGTGAATGGATTATTAGCCACGAGATCATAGGCGATCAGACGAAAGTTAAAATTTAAATTTTTAGTCTGAGGGTTTCGAATTATGAGAAAGGTAGAGAAATCATTCTCCACACCGATGATTCCTGGAAAAGAATAGACACATATGTATACGAATAAGAATGACTTATCCCCCTCTCTCTCTCTCTCTCTCTCTCTCTCTCTGTTTATATGTATATATATATATATATATATATATATATATATATATATATATATATAGCAGGTTGTTGCATTAGTTCCTGCCGTTTAATAAATGATTGTTGTTCTAAAACATCCTTTGATATTTGGCAAAGTGTTATATATCATTAGAAAACATGTATTATGTTCTACAAGATAATGGTCATTGTTTTTTTTTTATCATATAATTTTTCCTCGTTTATTCAGAATAGCCAAATGGATTCGCAAGTAGATAAAAAATCACATTTGGACACCTCCTTCTTTTCGCCTGTAATTGAGGTCAAAAAGCGAGTGAAGTGACCAGGTATATTTGTGCCGTATGTGGAAAAAACGCTATAGCTGAGCGAATATTCGAGATTGTTTACCAGATTAAAACATGGTAATTGTGACCTTAGTGACGCTCCTCGTTTCGGAAAACCAGTCAAGATGAAGACAAACTCAGGGTTCTTCTGAGGAAAGATGGCCATCAAACATGTAGAGAATTGTGTAAAAAGGTGATTTTGCACCAATTTCACGCTACCTTCAGTTGATGGGATTCACACAAAAAACTTGGAATTTTCGTCCCACACTAACTTATTTTTACTGTTAAAATCCTTTGATTTTCTTAATAAAAACGACGAAAACATATGCAACAACCTTATATGATACACACACACACAAACACACACACACACACACACACACACACACTCTCTCTCTCTCTCACACACACACACAATATATATATATATATATTTTAGATATATTTATTTTATACATATATATATATGGGGAGTATGTGTGGGTGTATTATATTATGCATACATATAACCGCAGATGCCACATATAAATTCAATATAATCGCAATACTAGTCAGTATATGTTGTAGGCATATAATCATTCGATTTCAACTGTTATTAGACATCTTATATTATTTCTGAGGAGGATCACATTTAAATATTAATCGGTGATTCATGATTTTCATTCACTAATTATTTCTTCTTTTTTTCATTCCCTGTACGTAACTAGGACCTTTTTCTAGAATTGACGACATTATTAATACAAGTACCGTCCGTGTTCAATACTTACTCCTATACATTCAATTCTTTCGTCTACAAAGCTTAAATAATGACTGCTCCCTGCACACCTTACACTCAGTTGACTAACAACAACTTTCACGAAATAAACAAGATTGCTTCAGACATTTAAACAATACACCTGACGTTGTTTTCCTTTTTAAGATGCCATGATTTTCACAAGCATCATCTAAAACAAACAACGACTTTTCATCAGACACGTAAATAATACTTTTTCATTTCGTACGCTTTCTACATATAAGTACATTGTGTTGAATTAGTAGAGACAAGCGTAGAGGGAGTGAGTGAGTGTGTGTGTGAGAGAGAGAGAGAAAGAGAGAGAGAGAGAGAGAGCTATCGTATTATTACGATTGATTACGAGATTTTTTCCCACAAAAATAAAAACATACGAAAGTTGGTGTCATAGCGAAAACACCTAACTGAAGTTGAAACAAATAATGAAATAAACGATATACTTTTTTTCTTTCTAAATTAATAACAAAACATTGAAATTCCAAACTTCCTCTTTTGGGCATACTTGCTACACGACTTTTTTTCTTCTTTTTTTCTTCTTTTTTTTGAACGCTTACATATTATTCAACAGGACGTCAAGGCATAAACTGAAAATTGAAACGGAATAAATAAATTAGTAAATAAAATACGGAAAACCAAATGCTGGAAACAATATTCGCTTCATTTCGTGTTGTTTTCATTTTTGAATATTTTTTTAGAAATTACTGCACAACGGTTAGGTATTTTCATTATTGTTTTTGCGGCGATTCGTCCATACCAAGCAATTACTGAATCTTTTATTTTATATTTGGGACTTCATTTCTTAATTTAACGAGCACTGCAAAACAAAAATGCATCAGTCTAGAAGAATGTCTCCTGCGTTGAAAATCACCAGACTCCAAGTTTTAGGCTTGCTTCACGTGCTTTCTGAAATGTCCTTTTATTAACGTGGTTTCATTTCTAAACTTATACGCCCCCTACATAAAGACAAATTAAAACTAAGAACAACTTAGTATAGAAATATTTCTCATTTATTGAATGAGACCAGAACAAATTGTTACAGGATTGATTAATGTGTATTTTATCATTGCTTTTAGTAAGAGTTGAGGATTTCTTTCTTAACTTATCCAGTATAAAACAAAAAAAAAACGCAATTGCTTTTATATACAAATTTATTCTTTATTACAAATACATCAGAATCATTGGTTTCATGATTTATTAAAGTATTTCTTCGATAACATGCTTTAGTTATTGCTTTTCTCAGTCTACGATATTGTGTTAGATAATGTTTTAATTTGCTTTTAAAGAAAGTGATTATATTCAATAAATCTTTTATTGTTTTGTGCCATCTTTCAATCAGTCGGTTTCTGCTAGTATATATATATATATATATATATATATATATATTTATATATATATATATATATATATATATATATATATTGAATCCGAACTGCTCAAATATATATCAAATATATATTATATATATTCACATTATCTATATATATATATACATATATATATATATATATATATATATATATATATATATATATATATATATTCTCTAGTTGCCAATTACAGTTAAGCATAGCTCGGCGAAAAGAATAAGAACTAAGGTAATGGGAATGTAAACATAAGCATGAAGACTTCGTAGACTTGTAAGGGATGTCATTTTCTCTTCCCTGCAACCTCTTTCTCACAGAAGAGATGTTGCGAGTTTGTCTCTACTTTATCGTTATTTTCATGGCAAGTGCTCGGCTGAGCTTCATTCTATGATCCCCCCTCGCCAAACTTTCACAAGAAACACCCGTCTAGCAGAAAACACTATCACTAATTTCCCCCACGCTTTATCTGTGCCTAAACCTAAACGTAGGTTCAATGAGCAAAGCTTTTTTCTTAGAACTGCACGCTTATGAAATTGTCTTCCGTTTTCCTGCTTTCCGGCTGACTACAATATGGTTGTGTTCAAGTCTAACGTAAACAAGTTTTTGATGAGCCGTTCCATATAAGTTAACAAATTTACAGAATCTCCATTACTAACGGTTAATATATTGTCCAATTTCTAATGTACACTCTTGAACCCTTATCATCGAATGGTCTCTTGGCCTTGATAAGTGGTAATGACTATGTAAAAAAAAATAAAATAAAGATTTCCTTTACTTTTTAGCGAACGTAATGGCGTAACGATCTGACTGATGACATTTTGTACGAAAAGTTCATTATTTATTATAATTAAAATGAACTGGGGAATAAGGGTTAATAAGCTGAAATGATTCGAAAGCTGAAGAACACCAGGAAAAGAATAATAATGGCTAATGCAATGAACTGAATTGTTTTGGTTGATGCATTTTATAGTTGACGGTGGTTTTACTGACACGCGTATTGTAATCTGTATGGAAGTGGTTCAGTTGTAATGTGGCCACAGGCTGAGATTCTTTGCTAAAATGCCTTCCTTGTTAACATTTCGACTGAAGCTTGGCACAGAGAGAAAGAAAGGAAAATTTGTATTCATTATTGTTGTAAATGTCTTAAAATAAGGGCAGATATTAGAATTCAATCGAAAATATCGACAAAGTAGAGAGGCTAGCAACGTCTTTTTGTGGTAACCAGAAATGATTACTTACCACTAGATTTTGCCGTCGCCTCTAGTTTTTAATGTTGCTCTGATTAGTAGTAATCGATTTTAGGATGTGTCTAACTTTTGCATGAAGAGTCAGGAAGGTTCTGGCATGATCCAACCATTCTTCAGCTTACAATATATAGGATGAGAGACATAGTTTACATCTTTGATGAAATCAAGTCCTCAGAATTTATAAAAGTAAGAGGCTTCCTAAAGAAGAGTGTAGTTCATTACGAATGAGGGAAAACCAGGATCCAAGACTTGCGATTGGATGGGGGGGGGAAGTATGGTTTAAGTTTTGTTAAAAGTAAAAAGGCACCTCTATCCACATTGAACCACATGCTCCAGATGAGAACTTCAGCATCAGTACGGTTCGATCTGCTGTCAAATGCAGTTGTGTAATATGATGATACCAGATTATGATTCACAAGATATTTAATGAAAACCAATAAAATTGTTCGGCACAATACAGATGCTTGCAGCACACTGGCATTGATACTATGTTCTCCTCAATAACAACTACTTTTTATAAACTTACAAGTGAAAGATGGTTCAATTGTTGCGAAGACATTGTCAGATATTCCTGAGCTAGAATGTTTCTCAATCAACACTTTGTGCTAGACCCTGGAAAATGTTTTTGTTCTAGAAAGCAAGCTCAATCAAGAATTGCGTTATTAGATTAAGAGACAAGCAGTCGGTCTCGGAGGAGTAAAGTAATCATATTGTTGTAACTTAGATTGTTTTTGCTGAGCTTTTTGACACTTACTTTACTTTTGTAAAATACGACAATTTCCGACAGACGGTTAAAACACGTTGCCTGCTGGTATCAAAATTCCTGGTATGATGCGTTTGGCAACGATATATATATATATATATATATATATATATAGTCCCATCACAGTCCCATCATAACAAACATTTCTGTAAAAGTCTGAGGATGCTACAGACGGCCCCCAAAAAACGGCCTGGTAGCTGAAACAATAATGTAACTTAACAAAGATACGGTAATAAAAATAAAACGTATATATATATATATATATATATGGGTGTGTGTGTGTGTGTGTGTGTCTGTGTGTGTCTGTGTGTGTGTGTGTGTGTGTGGAGAGAGAGAGATAGAGAGAGATAGATAGAAATACAGAGAGAGAACAAGAGAGATTTTGGAAAACATATTCTATATGTGGACAAATACGCTATCTTTAGTTTTATGTAAAGGGAGTAAACAGAGGGGTTAAAGCACTTCAGAAATATTTATATATTTTAGATTGAATTTTAACAATTATTTTATATCTAAAGAAATTAGGGTTACATTCGTTCGCAATTATTAGTTTATGAAGTGATAATTACTGCTAGTTGAGAGTGTCGAAACCAATCACATAGCTACACTTGACTTTGTAGACTAGTATATTATGTCCAAGCCACCGGTAATTAACACATAGATTTAAGGTAATTATCTATACATGCTAAATGAACGGGCGTACATAGCAAATTTTCATATATATATATATATATATATATATATATATATATATATATATATATATATATATAGTGCCGGCAAATAGAAAGTTCGCACTTGTCATTTTTTAAAAAACTGCAAATTTAAACTAGATTTAATGTAACTGTTTAAACAGCCTATACCTGATTTGAATCGCGTTTTATTCCTCTATAATTTTACCTGTTCATATGTGACTTTTAATTGAAATATTCTAGTGTTCACGTCAATTTAAAAAAAAAATACTTCAAATTGAGGAGGCGAAAAGAAAAAAAAAATATTTTTCGATTTTGGAGCGTCTTTACAATCTTTACACAATCCTATTCCTTTTTGTTCTTTTTATTTTTCTTATTTTTGTAACATTTACTATTACTGTGGACGATTATACTTACTATTCTATATTTTCCTACGTTTGCCTATGTTTCAATGGTGCTACTTATCGTGTTAGCTCGTACACGATGTTATTTTTTGTTTCTGTTTGTTGACAGAGAAACAAACTATAAAACTTTTTTTTTAATTTTTATATTAAACACATTATTAGACTCAAAAGCTGAAATAAAGCCCGAAAAAATTTCATTTTTATTATTTATTATCATTTTTTTATTTAACTAAATTTACGCCAGTCGAGATGCTTTTATAATTTCACCTTTTTAAAGTTTGACACATTGGCCTTTTATTGCCAAAATTGGCCTTTATTCCGTTCAAAAAACATTCCATGAAAGACGCTACATAAGGCCAATGCAGCAATCCTTAGAAATGCCAAATTTTGAAAGCGCTACAGCGTACTCCCACGTCGTACATTTACTCTTATATAATGATGAAAAAATAGTAACAATGAAATTGTTGCTGGTTTTATCACAGCCTTTGAGTATACTAATGTGTTTTGTATGAAAAAATACTTTTTATAATTCTTGTGTCTGTTAAATAATTTACGCCGCTAACCTACAACTTTCCTCTAAATTATATTGCCTACGAAAACACTTTTTTTGTTTGCTTCTCTTTTCCGGACTAATTGCCGGACTGCTCAGATGTTAATCTTTTTTAGGTAAATTTTTAGCTTAGTTCCACCTCCACTATTAAAATGATGACTTTGAACGTGAATAAATAATCTCCTTTAACTATGGCGGACACAAGTATTTTTCGAGATATACATACATGCACTATGCACTGTAATTCATTGGTCGCCAGATTTGTGCGCACGCTCGATAAAAATCTATTTCTCTCCTCTACACACTGCCAGTCCATTTTTTTTTAGTTTTTGATCTTTGTGGTGGGTATTCTGACACCGAATATCAAGGTTAAATTGGAAACAAATACTTTCAGAACCCCCCTTATAAAACATAATCCGAAATATATAAATGCATTTTATTAAATTTTATATATAATTTTAAGAAATGCAAATTTACTTATTGAAAGCAAGTGTTCGTCTATAACTAATTGTTTTATATGGCGCCTGGCAATATTGAGTAACCTCGTAACCTCGCTAGAATATATATATATATATATATATATATATATATATATATATATATATATATATATGAGAGAGAGAGAGAGAGGATAAGAGAGACTAATATAAACGCGTTTTCGATGAAGATGTAATATTAATTGTCTCAACTGGTTCTCTCAGGTGTTTGGTGAAACCGAAGCGCTATTTCTGAAGTCATAAGCTGAAAATGTCATGTTTTTCCAAGATTTTATATTGTTTTTTTTTGTTGTTAATAATTGCAATTTTGATAAAGAACGGAAAACCAGTCAACATATTGAAATAATATAAACATTTTTAATATTTGCTATATAGCTATTTTTTGTGAAATGAAATAATTTAATAGTTTCATTCTATATACACCTTTTTAAATTACAGCCAAATTACACACTCGTGTATATATATATATATATATATATATATATATATATATATATATATATATATATATATATAGTAATATTATTATTTTCTTTTCTTTGTACATATTTGTGAATTAGTCCATGGATTTTGGCCTTTTGGATTATTTTGGACCATCTTTCAATTATGTGATTTCCTTGGATTTTACTTGTGCAAATAGAAACTCAATTATCTTTTCTGGAGTTATATTTTTGGATTTTACCGTCATTGGATTATTTACCTTTCACCAGAATATCCATTCACGTGTAATCACCTTTTTCTTCACCATATTCCCTCTGCTTCACATTTTGTTATCAAGTAAGATCTTTGACTTACTTGTAGTTTCATCAAATACTTTTGTATGCAAAATCCGATCCCGCATTTTGCTAATTCCTACCCTCTCATGAGAAGGAAAGTATTTCTTCGAAACTCGGCGGATTAAGTACTATCCACTTATTTAGTGTTTCCTTTTCAGATTAAATATGTTTTTAACTCTTTTTCAAAGTATTTTAACATGTTTTATTAACTGTTTGCTCTTGTATATGTATGTATATATATATATATATACATATATATGCATACACATGTGTGTATATGCATATATTTATTGTTAATAGTTAGAATTTCAAGACGTAAGTTCAAGAGTATGTATAAATAAATACTTTAAAGTTAGATTCCAGTAACTATACCTATTCATCTCATAACAGATCTATTTATAGTCGAATCGTTTTATTAATCACTGAAAGCCAAAATACAAGTCATATATCGTACGTTTTCAATGAGTATAATACATTTGACGGAAAGACCAAAACTCACATTATTACATTATTTACATATGTGGGTTCAATTAAAAACATAAATTTGTTTAGTTTCATGAACGTTATTTTTAGACAGAAGTAACAAACTTACTTATACCTTCCTAAAATTTGTATTTCTAAATCGAATTGAAAAGCATTAAGGAATACAAAAAAAAGAAAAGAAATAATAAAAGAAATATAATTTCTAATAAAATCCTAATTTAATTTAAAACTTATTCAATTTTTATTTTCACATCGATTGGACTGATGGTTTTTATTATTATACTTATTTTTTTGCATATTTAATGTGTACGTTACACGCACACACACACACACACACACACACACACACACATATATATATGTGTATATATATATATATATATATATATATATATATATATATATATCTGGTTTCGAGGCCTACTGTCTTAGTGCGATCCCTACATCGAAATAAATATGGCCCGGTATATATAAAATGCAATTTTGTTATTCTTTAAAGAACTTAGGTTTCTTTTACACGCTTATAGTTGTAAACAATTTTTGATCAAAATTTTATACTAACATAATTTTGGAAAGTATAGTTTTATTCATTTTGACAGTACGTCATAATTTTTTTATTAAGGAAACCTGACATAATGTTAGATTTCTATTAAATAATATTCGATTAAATGACTCTATACACTATTATATAATGTAAAAAGTGCTTGTTATCATTTCACATGATTAACAAAATGTAATGTCGTCAAAAAATATAGCTTAACTGTTGCTATTGTATCAAGTTTCTGTGAATCGCAAAAAAAAAAAAAACGATTAAAAAGCAACGTCTACCTCAAGGCAAACATGAACAAATATAAATAAAAATCGTCGACAAAAATATGACTCAATTCCACGTCATAAGTTTAGCTGTTTCACGTTTAAAAACCAGTCGAATTAAACGCATTTTCTGTTTGCGGAAATACAGTTCAGCTGCAACTTATTGTGTGTATGTTTAACTGCCAGCGTTGAATTCAGTTTGATAATTAAAACGACTTTTTTACTGGTTGAGCGAGCTTTATAATTGTAAACACCCTCATTTGATATCAGCCAGAAAGAATAATACTTTCGACCCGCGGAAGCAGGTTTTGCCTGGCTGTTTAAACCAATCAGGAAACATTAGCTGCCGACGACGGGACCAGCAGGAAGAAGAATCTTTCTTGCAGCAGTGTATACACCATGCAAGCGCTTTTATTATGCCCTCGTCCCATAGAACACACAGACGTACTTGCGCGCACATGCATAGGCGATGGGGAAAATAAGGTGGGGAAGGTCACGCAGTTAGGGGGAGGTGAGGACTTGGCGTGCGGCAAGTTTTCCGAGGGCTGGGCAAACTGCAAAATACCAAATGGAATATAAAGCGCTTGCAGCCACGCCCCTCTAATTTCACTTGCGCCTGAATCTTGCCGGTATTTTATTACTATTATTACTTCAATCGCTTTTGATATAATACACGTTTTTAAACACTGTATTTAAGGATGGACGGTATTTATCAATTGTCCTCTATTATTACCTCCAATTTTTTTTATTTATCACCGATGATGCGAGGTGTTTAATCACTAAGGAAATGCTAATTTATTCTTCAAAAGACATCTTTGCAGTCTACACCGAACACTGCATTTACAAAGTAATCGTTAAATATATGTAGACAAAGGAAATAATATGCAACAAAATACAAATTAGAACTTGAAGTATGTCTAAATTATTTATCAACTATAACAATACGCATTGTGCCCCTGCTTCAATGTACATACACATACTCTCTCTTTCTCTCTCTCTCTCTTTCTTTCTCTCTCTCTCTCTCTCTCTCTCTCTCTCTCTCTATATATATATATATATATATATATATATATAGAGAGAGAGAGAGAGAGAGAGAGAGATAGATCGATAGATAGGTTATGTGTGTGTGAGAGAGAGAGAGAGGGACGGAGAGAGTGTGCGTTATTTTTGTTTATTTGTTTATCATTCACATATAGACCGTTTCGCTGTATTACATCTCCTCAGTGTGGTTAAACCAGTACACATCCCAAGCCAGAATCAAACATATAACTATCTAGTCGATAGTCAGTAATTATCTATAATCAAAAGGCTTCCGGGACAGACGTGTTTTGTAACGTTTTATACAGAGCCTTGTTTATTTACAGCGCTTTGCATCACGCCAAAGTAGTATCAAGTTCTATCATTAATGGTTTCCAACTCTAGTGCAGACTACTGATGCCGTGAAACTACAGGACAATGTTTACACTAGGTATATTTTAGATCAGTATCATATATATATATATATATATGTGTGTGTGTGTGTGTGTGTGTATGTGTGTGTATGTGTGTATGTGTGTGTGAATGGTGATCAACTTAATAAGCTTAACACTTTACTGCAGTTTCACGATATCATACAGCGTCAGAAGTGAACCTGATTGGCCTCTCATATTGAACATACGGCAAAAAGAGGTAATTTAGAATATAATCTCGGAATCAGCAAATTTGAAATTACTAATAAGTGAGAATTACTGGTGGTTACTTTATGTAAAATAGAAATAATACGTCGATTGGAATGAAAGTTTATTTGGATGGTTAATTGTGTAAACAAATTATTTATTGTCTATTTTAAGCTTGATTCAAACATTTGTCTCCGCGAATTTTTATATTTACGTTTACTCTAGTATTTGATTATTATAAACAAAAATGTCGGCTAAGGACTTTATAAACTCGAAATTAGGTAGGCATTATCTTCTGCTGATGCATAATATCCAAATTAGCTCATTTTTATATTTCTTTTTTAAATAAACTTTCTTTTAAGATTTCGTTTTTCTGTTCAGATACAAACAAGAGTAATATTACAATTAAAAAAAACAACAATTCTCAAAAGTTTAGCTTTTTGTTTCATAGGCTATACCGCTGATCAGAGCCCAGAGGCCACTCGAGGATAAGGGTTAAAGAGTGACAATATAGTAATCGTTAGTAAATTTGATGTATTCTAAAACTCTTAAAAGTTTAAACATTTCTAATCCTAATTTTCCATGTGTCACCTATAGGATTCTCGCGATGACAATAGGTTAAGTAAGACATTATAGGACCGGCAAGAATTTACAAAGCACTATTTCACCATATTGAATACATGTATTCAAATATTCATTGATTGTCGGAAAATACAAAGGTCTTTTCAAAAGTAAGACTTCTTATTTTTAACCTATAAAACGGAAACGTTGAATAGCTACGAAGTCAGGAGTGGTACTATTAAGACAAGCGACATAATAATGTATTTTTGGGCATAATAATTTAGTCACCACCATTCTCAATGCTCTTTTGCCAGCCTCTTTTGAAGTCCGAAGCGCGTTTGTCCCTCACATCTCTGTTGCTACACTGAATTCGACGAACCCATCTTCTAATTGTGCTGACATGAACTACATCAATCTCGTAAACGTTCAACAGGGGCCTAGAAAATGTTGGTCTGTCCAATTTTTTTGCGTGGAGGAAATCAATGAGGCATCTTTACTTCAGACGTAGACCCATACGTTTTTTTAAATTGTTTATTTCCATACTTTGTGGACCAGGCGCGAACGCAGACCCCACAATTTTAATGAACCACCGTTCTGCCAGATCAAACATACCCATTCCTGTGTCTCGATAATCTTCTATCATTATATGCAATCAGTTTTTTAAAATAGTCAACCATATACGAGCCTATTCGTGACCACACACACACACACACACACACACGCACACACACACACACATTCAGCTTAATATTATATATATATATAGCAGCATTTTTCTTATATATATATATATATATATTCAGCTTAATATTATATATATATATAGCAGCATTTTTCTTATATATATATATATATATATATATATATATATATATATATATATATATATATATATAAGCATTTTTTCTTATACACGTTTCGTCAAACAGAAGGGATTTTTGATGTTTGTTTTTCTTGCGATCCATCTTTTTTTCATTTGACGTAATGCTCGAGTGTAAAAAGAAAATCGCCATAGCCGCGAACGTTTTCAACTCCCATGAGTCGTTTTCCGGCGCGTTACGAATTATAAGGTTGCGTTAGTGAATTTATTAAGAAAGTCGTTTAAAATCGTTTTAAAGCACTTAAGCGTACGATCTCTTCCTTCATATTGAGCCTGGTGGCTGGTCTGTGTGTTTATGCCAATGAGTAGGGCATCTATTATTGGGAGGTGTAGATTACAATGTGAGACAGCTAAAATGGCAGTATTTTTTTATTAATATATCTCTGAATTCGTTTTGGAGGGTGTCATATACTACTAGATTATTGTAAATGTGGTTGTTTGGGAAATACAGGTGACATGTAAGCCGGCGAGAAATACTAGTTCTAGTCAGCCGATATATGATTTGCCTTTGGAGACACATTCTTGTATAGAACATTTGAAAATATACATATTGCGTATTAGTAAGTTAGTTGTATTGGATATTTTTTATTATTAGTTCGTCGATTTTATAATTAAGATGCTTTTTGTAATAGTAGAATAGGTTCTTCTTATTCTTCTTCTTCTTCTTCTCATTATTATTATTATTATTATTATTATTATTATTATTATTATTATTATTGGTAATGGTGCCTAAAGTGTGTTCTATTTGGTTATCGACAGTTTAATTCGGAAATTTGTTATTAATAATGGTTTGTTTCATGTCGGAAAGAGCCTTATAAAATATTTTGTTAGGAGATGAATTGCGTTTGGTTTGGTAGATGAGATTTTTTCACTTCGCCCATTTTATACCTATAGGGACAATCATTTAAACATCCAGAATATTTTTTACTAGCAAGCCTTTTGTAACATCGTGTTACGGTTTACTTTTTCTGGGTGTAGAGTAGAATCATTATATATATATATATATATATATATATATATATATATATATATATATATATGTGTGTGTGTGTTATTATTATTATTATTATTATTATTATTATTATTATTATTATTATTATTATTATGTGGATAGCTCTATAAACATTTCACGCTCGTAAAATAGTTCCAAAATCGAGTAAAGCTAAAAGTTCATTGTTGGGATTTACAGAATAGAGAATGTCTATTAGTTGTTCACAGGAATTAACTCTATTACTACAGGGAAGATATGGGATAATACGTTTGTGGAAGGGGTTTTTGTCAATTTGTGAACGGGTGTAAGGATTTGTAATATATTGGAACGAAGGAGATAGTTTTCTTAAAGCACCTTTACATTTCCATAAATCAAACATAGTCTGTATTCGCCTATAATTTTGTCAAGTTTAATGGAGTAAATATGTGCATCATTAATTATGATTAGTTAATTAATATTTATTTTGAGTTGTTTGGTAGGATGTTTTCGTATTTTTTAAATTTAGATTTTGTATAAGGATTTTTTCAATTTTACTCCATTTTTGACTCCTTTTAAAGTCCCATAATCGAATGAAGACCCGTGATGGGATAAAGACCCATAACCGAATAAAGAACCATAACCGGAATAATTTTGATCCATTTTTTACTATTTTAACCGGATAAAGACCCTTAAAAGAACGGTCCAAAAATCTATTCATTCGAGAGCCATAGCGCCGCTCTGCGACTTTTAATTTCTGATAAGATGGATCTTGATAATATAGAGACAGACAGACAACCAAACAGACATAGTGAGCTTTATAAATAAGAAAAACGGGCGAAGCCCCCGGCTTTGACCGGTGGTAAAATACGCTTAAATATGATATTTTAATTTGTCAAGTATGATAAAGTTGTGTAAAGTAAAGTAAAAAAAGATATTCGGGTGCCATCAGCTAGAATAGAAACCGAAAGCAAAACTGTAGCTTTCAAAGCTGGTAACGTTACCACTGTACCCATGTGACACGTATATGAGCGTATTAAAAAGTAAGCATTAAAAATAAAGTAAGATGAATGTAACGATTTTTATAAATTTTAATCCATTTTTTGCCTCTTTAAAAACTATTTAACTGGTTAAAAACCTATATAAACGGTCCATGAAAAATCCAATCATTTGAGGCCCATAGCTCTGGTCTTCGACTTTTAGTTTTGGAAAAGATAGGGTTTGAATATATGCAGACAGACACATAGAGAGACATATAGCTTTTAATATAATAGATATAGCAATAAATATCAAATTGGCAGTCGGCTGAATAAAAGTCATATAAAATACTCAAATATAATCAGATAATGTTTCATTGTTCGTATTTAGAGATGTGCTATGTAATTTATTCATTGATTACCATGAGACCAGAAGAGTAATCCTTAGTGCATTTAAAATAAAAGAATTGTCAAAAAGATGCCATAAATTAAAAAGATAAAACAAGTGCTCCTTCATAAAACAATTCACACGATCCGATGTTGACCGCAACCATGACAAAACTACATGAATTACGCTTCTCATATTTTCAAAATTCGTCTTCCAACAATTACTAAGTGTTTATTGACCTAATAAGAATGTTTTAAAAAAATGTTGGCTTCAATGGAGAAGTGAAATTGGAAACGTGACATTAATTCTAACCACTCTAATAATTTGTATTAAAATAATATTATTAAAATTAGTAAATAACACTTCTATGCGTTGTACATATTCTCTTCTATGTCTTCCCTCTATTTCTATCTCTCTCCATCTCTATAGATAACTTGATGTTTGTGTATATGTGGATATGTGATTTTCTTTTCTATTGAAACAAATGTTAGAGAATCTACATACATTCTAAAAACCAGGTACTTTTATACGAGTTAAAATCACAAACACCATTTTTCTAGCAAGTGTTTATATTTATCATTTTAGACCAGAACGAGAAAGATATTTCTCATTTTTACATAAACTGTCCTCCTCTAAAGGTTTGATTTTATTAGATAATCATTTATTGTATTAATACGCACTATCTCTATGAGTCTATCTGCTTTATAAAAACAAATAATCGTACTATTTTGACAATGTATAAAATTATCAAAATATTTCTAATTATTCAAATATGTAAAAATATTAAACGAAGTTTGGTTATCATGACGAGGTTGATATAATTAACAACAATAATCAAGTAACGAACATTTAAAATGTGTTGAAATTGAATTAAACATTATTACATTACACAATTGTTTAATTAATAGTAAAATCTCCTCGTATTATGACAAATAATAATAAAACATGGATATTTAGGTAATAAGCTTTTTAATAAGAAGTCCATGATCTTTGCTATTGTTACACATTTTATTATGTAGAGATTTGGTTTATTCCGAACTTTGCATGCTATTAGTAAGATGACATTTTTTTGGATATCTTTTCTGTTTTTTGTTTTTTTTAGGAAATGGAATTCTAAAATAAGAAATGTATTTTGCTCCTTTATGAAATCGTACGACTCAAAAATCACGAAATTTGAATATATGTAAAAAGTGGGTGACATATAGTTCGTTTATTTTCTTTATAATAATTATGTAGTTTTCTTAGTTTAGAGACGAATTAAAAAATCATAAATAAATAAAAACCAACCATTATGATGTTGTTTCACTTTAGTTCACGTTTCCAATACTATCGATGTTCTACGTTATTCAAATGCTGCTTGAACATAGCGCCCAAATGTCACGACGATGCACTGATATTTGTAGTTAACATCAGTGCAAAAATTGATCAGAATGTGTTTTTATCGTATTGTGTTTTGTCAAACAACAGGCGTAGATTAAAAAGAAAACATTGACTTTTACGTTATAAGATCATTAACATTAAACTGGCATTTTATATTTCATCTGAACTGAAAAGTATAAGTTCATTTTTATGTCGCATAGATTACTTTTGAAAGGACACCAGAAACCATTATTTCTTCTAAATTATCACGTATTCATGAGGCAATCTCATGCGGGTGTACGTGCATGTATATAATTGTATGCATGCGTATGCCTACAATGAGAAAGAGAGAAAGGGTAAAGACACACATATATATACAAATGTCATATGTATAAGTAATTCATATGTATGTTTGTACATGTACAATTAGACTGTTCTCGGCGCGGTTGTAAACGGAATCGAGGAGTGGGAGGGGGCAGAGGTCAATTCACGCCTGAAGCGTTTTCTCTTCACTTCGCCTTAATAATGCTTGTACGAAAGGCATGGATCTCTTTACGTTGCAACACTTTTATGAACAATCGTGTGTGAGAATAACCTACCTAAGCAATAGTAGCACTAACAAGATATTGTATACATTGTTATCCTTTACATGGGGTATATATCTATATATCTATAAAAGTAAACGTGTCTGTGTGTGTACATTTCCCTACACAATAACTCTGTCAATTTTAAGTCTACAGACTCGAAATTTTATATACAGGGTACTGAGATTTGGAACAATCTTTGTAATCCATTTTCGGACAGATATTTGGCTGTTCAGGGATCAAAGTTCAACGATTAGACCTTTGAGAACTCTACCAAACTCATCCGCTAATTTTGTGTCTAAACACTTGAAACTGATATGGGCTCTTTGGACATGGATCTCACTTAATAACTTGATTTAAGCCCAAAACAATAAATGTTAAGGGGTCATAATAGGGGTCAATTTTAAAAAATTGACCTCTGCTGTCTCTACCAAATTACTCAGACAATTTCTGGTCTAAACATTAGAAATTTTACATAAAGGGTATTCAGAGATAGGGCAAGCTGTTTAATCGATTTGGGGCGAAATTTTGAGCTACAAATATATAAATGTATGCATGTCTGTATGTTTGCATGTCTGCCTAAAACTTTCGACAGAGGGGACGGATTTTCACAAGATCAGGATTGTTTTGAAGGTAGACTCTTCAGACGACAAATACCGAAAAATTGGTTAAAAACGTTAATTTATTCACCCTCAACTGGGCTCTTTTCTACAGGGTGGGTCGCTTTTTTCGCCGATATTTTCGAAAGTCATCCCCTCCTTTCGATTTTCTAGCATAATTTAAACCTACGTCACTTCCGGTTTAGCGGTGGTCGTAACAGCAAAGCCGTTTTTTCACGTTCTTTTCCTCCTTCGCGGTACGGGTTCGAGCTTGCCTTCCTACTACCACTTTTGTTTTTTGCTCAACGCACACCTCCAAACACCCGGGCAACGCCGGGAACCCATGCTAGTATATATATATATATATATATATATATATATATATATATATATATATATATATATATATACAATGACTAACAAGAATATAGCGAAATTAGATTATATGATATCATATTCTTAAAATACACATATTATATGTACATTTATTTTTTACATTTTAGATAGCGAATCTACCCATACATATTATGTCCAGCGTTATTAAATGTTCATTTTTAATAATATTATGAATATGGTTTATGAGCTTAGTGATGCAATACAATAAATAATATATAAGAATTTTATCTTTTTATATGATTCATACGTATATAGAAACAAGACTATATATCAATAGGCCATGAAGACAAAGATGTTGTGTTGGACTTCTAATTTGATCAAGTTCGACTATGTCTTAAAAGTCGATACTTTCAACCATGTTCACAGTACGCCGATCTCAGACAAAATGAGAAGAATATGTACTCTTGGAAAGCAACAACATTGCCGCGAAAAGAGGATTCAGAAGAAAGTCACCTGGGAAAAATTCAAGAGGACAGTCGAACCAACGGTGGTTGAATGTCCTACAGCATGATCTCAGCACGCCGAAGTTTACCCTAACCATTCCTCTGACCGTCTATGGTGAAAGGAGAAATCCGGTCTTGACCTCTATGTGCTGGATAAACGTAGAAGTAAACGATTAATGGGGTACATATGGGTTCCATAACAAAAAATGACTACTAAATATTGTACGCGACTTTAAAGTCGATGTTTGTATTAAATGTAAGTACATAAAACATCAAATTGTGCTTGGGAATTTCGACTTGTTTTTCCATTAAAACAAACTTATTGTTTCTTTAGCGTATTCTCTATGCTAAAATTTGTTTGATGTAACGGCTACTGTGCTATATACATAGGTATGAACTTTAAAAATGCAATAATTTCCCCCCCCCCATATCTATTATATCTATGAAAGTGAAAGTGTATGTCTGTCTGTGTGTGTATCTGTGTATCCGTGTGTCTGTACAGACTCGAAATTTGATATACAGAGTACTGAGGTTTGGGAAAATCTTTGTTATCCGTTTTAGGCCAGAAATTTGGCTTTTAAGAGGTCAAAGTTCAACAATTTAACCTTTGAGAACTCTACTAAACTCCTCCGACAATTTTCGGACTAAACACTTGAAATTTTAGATATAGGTTCCTTGAACATGGATCTAACTTAATAACATAATTTGAGACCAAAACAATATATTTTAAGGGGTCAAAGTAAAAAAAAAAATTGAGCACATTTTTTTGCTCAACATACACCTCCAAATACACGGGCAACGCCGACCACCCATGCTAGTATTTAATATAAAAGGCAAATTTAGAAAATACGAAAGACCCAAATAACCTATAATGCTTCTCGCTTTCTCTTACTTTCTTTCTTTCTTTCTCTTCCCACTCTCTCTCTTTCTCTCTCTCTATATATGCATATATATATATATATATATATATATATATATATATATATATATATATATATATATATATATATACATGTGTGCGTGTGTGAAAGAGAGAGCAAGAGAGAGAGAGTGAAAGAGAGAGAGATAAAGTATTAATAGAGGTTGTATGCATTTGTACAGCTATTTTTTTTATTGAACAAAACGTTTTTATAAATAACAGAAAGCGTCTACGTAATTATATTTTAGTTATTTTCAATTTTTCTCATAATCTTTATTGTACCAAAATATCCAAATGATTACGGTTATATATCTATCACGAACATTTTCGATTCTTAGTTGACCACTCAACATATAAACTGAAAATGAAGTAAACATACTGGAGAAACGTAGAGGATCTTAACAAGCAGCGGAGTAACAGGTGCGTGAAGTCAGTCAGACACCGGTTAACATTTTTATACATTTCCAAGAAAGATGTTAATAATCAAAATTTTGTGATGCCAGAAGCAGCGTCGCAAGAGAAAATTGTATCACGTTAAGTATTTTAAAATAGCATTACTGGTTTCATAGGCAATCTTATTAATTTTACATCGTTGAGTCTTGATATCAATAGCTTTGAGTATTTTGATAAAGAAGAAAGAAAAATATTGCAGCATTAGACGAAATACACAAAAAATTGACACGATTGTTTATATATACATATATATATATATATATACATATATATATATATATATATATATATATATATATATATATATATATATATACACTCGACGTTGCCTAGGATTAAATAATGATCAACGAATGATTCACACTTCCATATTTTCATTGTCAGCGAAATCGTGTAAATAACCTATTTTTCATTCAAATTGATTGCCTGCTCTGGTTGGGGATCCATCGCGGAATGGAGGTTTCACATGCCGCCACAGTGTTTTTGTCCACTATATATTGTAGTCAACATTGCACTCTAAAGAACCTACTATTGATTTTACAAAATTATATTTTGGCTTTAATTAAAGTTTAAAATGTAAAAGTTCAATTGTTCTTTAAACAGTAACATTCATTTCGAACGTTCTTGCCATATTAAACAAATCTACTGTTGATATTTTATGTCGGGCCTTTTTGGCATAGTTAGTAAGAAAACTTCTCAAATGCACTTGTGATGTTAGGCTGTCTAAGGTGAACACTTTGGTAAAAATCATCTGTCCCTTCTTTAATGGGAATATTTCAAATATCGATTATCTATACATATTGAACACATAACGATAAAAAACCCTTTTTAAGAACATTGCCAGGCACATAAATTACCATCATGCGAAATTACCATAAAAATAGGCTCGGATGTTTAGAAGCCCATATGGTACGAACTTAAACAGACAGAAAGACACACAGATATTGTTTCCTATATATATATGTATATATATATATATATATATATATATATATATATATATCAATCAGTACTCGTGTAGTACTATTATATTTAGATGGAGTTTAGGACGGAGAAATTTAACAAAATAGCAGCTTATTAGCGGCTAGTGTAAAATTAATGTTTGATCTTTACACATAAATGTTGCTGGGTCCTAATTTTATTAATGGTTGTAAAATGTGTGCTACTAAAAAGATGGCCATGAAACAACTAAATTTATCTCAGATTTGTATGTTAACGAACATTTAAGGTGCACATAAAACTTCAAGGTATTAGGTTTATCCTTTGTGTTTGATTCTACGATTAGGATTCGCTAATATATTTAAAGTCAGTGGATCTTGAAAACATGACTTCTGGCTTTCCTGTATTGTTAGACTTATTCCCTAATTAAGAATTGAATATTTCGAATGCAAAGAATGTATTTGTAATTTTATTTTTCCGTTATCGGTTATTGAAATGGCGTCTTCTTGATTTTGAAACGTGCAATAGCTGTCTTATTTGGCTAATAATCGGAACGTTGGCGGTAAACTAGAACGAAATAATCAGATTACGTAGAGCCGCCCCTAAAAGTGCAATTATCAGCTCTGAATGCTTTTAACCATTGAAGTAACCAAAATAACGAGAGTATAATTTATACAACTCACAATTTCAACATTAGAATTTTCCATACTTAAATATCGTGTCACATTGAGAGAAAGAGGCGATGATGGTGCCGATTTTCTGCTCTCCAGTTCTAGCAATAATTAGTTTAATGAATTATTTTCTACTAAAACCAATCGCACTCACAAACACTAATAATAGCAGCGTGAATAATACCTAATTTCTTTAAAAATCAGGAAACTTCTTTAACCAATATAAGAGTCGAAAAAACGTCCCTATTCACTTGCCTTTCCATTAGAACCTCACTTAATGGCGTTTTTTAATGATAGAACCGTGTTTTCCAATTGGGGCCTTTTTTATTTGAATAAAAATATATGTATGATTTGTTCGACAATTCTTCCCAAAAGGATGATGCCTAGTATAATAAACTTATGTTAAATCCTAGCTTATACAGTACAGAGCTCAATATACAAAAACATCTAATAGGTACACATACGTATATCAAATTTAAAAAAAATTCATCGTACAATCAATAAATCAGGAAAAATAACCTGTTATAATATTTGTGTCGTACTGAACACCATTATATTTTACGATTTCATTAAGAAAATTTCTTAGAATCAAAATTGAATCGAAAGCAAAATGATTGGTTTTCATTGTGTTAGTGACATATTTAACTCTCCTACTATCTCTATAATAATATAATGAATACGATTTCCTCTGCTAATTTTGCCATTATAGGATTATAAGTAAATACTTGCTATGCGCGACTTTTACGTTTACCCTTTACAGTTACTACGAAAGCATGTTTCATGACCATAATACGTACATTTCATCCCTGTTCAATAATTCTTACTTTTTTCTAATATCCGTAATCTCTCTAATACGTAATATAACCGAGAGAGTAGCAAATTCTAGTGCAATTTAACTTCTTTTTCCGCAGCTTTTTATTAATAGGTAAACTTTTCTGCGTGTAGCGGGTTTATTACTTGAATTTTTGTACATCAATATTTACAACATAATACATCAGCTTATATATTCATTTAAAACCCCTCCCTTACTCTTAATAGTTTCATGGAATAACATTTTACATCGAACTGAGTAGTTCACAATAAATATTTAGATTACATATAATTAGTTTATGAAATATCAAATCGAAACAAAACGAATGTCTCAACTACATCAACATGGCCGACTTCGTACAAAATACTATGCAAACAAACTCTTTTTACTTATGGTCCGATAAAATTGGCTTTTTTTTACTCGAATTCCGAAATACCATTAGAAAACTTAACAGCCATTATTGCTCACGCGCGCACTCTGTATCTCATAAAAACTGTAACATTATGAATATCCCCAAGTATAAAATAATCTTTTTACACTGTGAAATTTACTTTACGTATAAAAAACAAAGAAGAGAGATATAACGCATGAGAAATATCTGGATTCAAGTTCCCCTGCTGCTTGCTGCAGTTTAATACTATTTGAAACCGTAGCAGCAAGTTACAATCTCCGCCCTCTCATCAGAGCCAGAGGTTTTGAGAAAATATCAAATATTTTGTTATTAATATGAAAAACTAGGAAAACAAATGACTATGATTGAAGTATTTGTAAAGGTGTAGTATTTTCCACTGACGAAAAATCCTTTAAAATTACTACTATATTAAGTTTTCGAGGGTGCTGAAAACTAAGATAAAAATAAAAATGCAAGGAAACAAATAGTCCCGAAGATAAGAAGAAATTATAAAGTAAAAGCATTATATTTCTATATAATTTAACGTAAAATAAACATCCATTTTATAGCCAAGGTGGCCATAAAGTTGATATACATTTTACGTCAAAACCATATATAAAAGTGAGGCCCAACTTCTTATGACAGTAATGTGATCCTTTTCAGGCAAATGTCACATAGCTCACTACACAATTCAAGTCATTAGCTTTCCAACGAGCCTTCATTTGTTAAATTGTGTTCATTAATTGCCGAGATTCCGAACTTATAAAATTGCCCCAAAAAGTGGGATATAAATATATCGATATATTTATACTCGACGCCAAATTGAATATTTAAATCTTCATATCTTTGATTCTATGGGCCGAGAATACATAAAAAAATTGGCAGGCTTTTAGGAAATTATGATACCATTCCATAGTTAAATTTCATGACAATTGATTAAAAATAAATAAAAAATGCCTAAATTAACATATATATATATATATATATATATATATATATATATATATATATATATATATATATATATATATATATATATAATGTCCTAGCAGGCCAGCTTTAGTTTGTTGCTTCGGTTGTCTCCCCTGTGGCTTTGCCATGAAACTTATATATATATATATATATATATATATATATATATATATATATATATATATATATATATATATATATGTAGGTATGGGCATCTATACTGGCAGACGAATTGAATACTGAGATACTCATATCTTTGATTCTATGAGACGAAACTGCATGATAAAATTTGCAGGCTTTTTTAAGGATTTTACTACAATTGCATGGTAAACGTTTTACGACAATTAGTTTAAAAAGAAGCCTATTTTTAAACCAATAAAATATGCCCAAATTTGCTTATATTTCTATATATAGTATCCTGCAAATCAGCTTCAGTTTTGCTACTTCGACCCTGTGGCCTTACGCGGCCTTTAATATATATATATCAGAGGGGATTGCAAATTGCATTGTTAAAATTACTTTACTGATGCATTCATGACCTGAGAGTTTCATATCTCTGTTGCAGTTAATGACAGTATGAGACTCTATGAAATCAAGTACTATAAAAGACATGCATCAGAAGCAGAGAATCGTTATTTAATCACTGGAAAAAGTGCATTGAAAGTGGTGGTGAATATGTAGAAATACAATTATGGAACACAAAATGTCGCCTAATTTAATGGTATAACTAGTTTTCGTAGCTCTTCAAATTTTTAAGTGATTAAAAAATAGCAAGCATTACATTTCGAAAGACCGTTGCATATATGTATAGGTAAAAATTATTCTAAACCAAAATAATTTATTTCATAGCAACATTGTATGCATCATTAAACGAGCAATAACTGTAATTAATCCTTAAACGAAATGGTTGCTCTGCTTAAAATACGCAATTTTAACGTAGATTTATAATATGGCACATAATTATCAGCACGTAATTTGTTTTGTATGAAAAAAACAACTATTTTGAGCTGTGTTGCCATCAAATTGTTTCTTTGTCTACAAATTTTGTTCTACGTTTAGCAAAATGCAATAAAAAGAATTAAAACGAAATTAGTAAAATTTCCGCGTTGTTAAACAATTGAAGTTCTTCCTTCATTTGCCAACATAAGCTGGGAATGGCTGGAAGCACGTCAGACAAATGAAGTTTATTTCTCCACTAAAATGATCCGAGGACAACTGATTATAAAACCGTTCCCTAGGATATTGATGAAAATGCAAAACATTCGCTTCAAGCGATTAGGTTGGCTGTTGAAAGTACAAAATCCATTCCGGTTAAGTTTAACATGCAGAGATTGAGGAGATAAAAAGCGATGACAGTCAGACACTGAATACTGCTCCAAGAAAGAAAAAAAGTGTTAACATGTCTGATTTGTTTAGCAATAGAAGACGCATTCTTGGATATTCGCTTTTTTTCACTATGAACTATACAGCTAGATTACGGTAATTGACGTTAATGGTTCTGTAGTCGAAGAAATTACGTATTTTTAAACGCAAATCTTTTCATTTTGCACATATTTTTTAATGTTAAACTAATACAGCATTAAAGTGAGGAGGTCGTACGGTGTCTATTGTCAACATTTTAATTGTTTATTTATGACTGACCGCAACTGATCCTTCTTTTTCGCGAAAAATGTCCAGTTATTTTTGTTTGTTGCCGAAAAACATTTCACGTTCGTCGAAAACAGTGCGGAGGTAAAATAAAAGTAAAGTTTAAATAATTTAAAAGCAGATCAATATACAATTGTCGACATGGAAAAAAACAACAAAAAAAACCCAAAGCTTTATATATATATATATATATATATATATATATATATATATATATATATATATATATATATATATATATATATATATATATATATTTATATATATATATATATTATATATATATTAGTATTAGTATATTTAGGCAGCATTTTTTCTTTTATGCAGGTTTCATTAAATAGCACAGATAACTCTTGCTTGTTTTTCTTGTAATCCTCCTTTTCTCTTTGTCGGACCATTTTCCGAACGATTTTTCAGAGTGAAAAAAGAAATTTCCCATAATCGCGAACGTTTTCGACCTCCATTGGTCATCGTCAGGCGAGTAGTAACAAATAAAAAATGAAATTGAAAAATGAAAGTAACGAGATGAAATGAAAAGACGATTAAAAGATGATTAAAAGGCGATTAAAATCGATTAAAATCATTAAAATACTCAAAAGCACTTGAGCGTGCCCTTCATTTCGTTTTGAGTCTGGTTAATCGTTGGTTGTTTAATATATATATATATATATATATATATATATATATATATATATATTAGCTGGACGCCCTCTCAATTTTCAAAAGAAAATGCACGCATTTTTAAATTTTAGTACATTTATATATATATATATATATATATATATATATATATATATATATATATATATATATATATATATATATATATAACCACTTGGCTAAGAAAGATCAGACACCATAAAACAAAAACGAAACTTTTTTTTTCAAAGTCAGCTCTTTTCCAAATGACTTAATAATTTTAATTTTTAGACCAGACTCTCTATTTGATCTCCCTGGCATATTCCTTTGGGGTGTAGGGTAGTACATCCTATAACGCACGTCAGCTGATTCATCTAGCCACCCTTCTGCCGTAAACTGAGGTCTCATTTAACCTCTTTACGAAATCTACGACTCTCCGTCCAAATGTGTCCTTGATCCTTTCTTCCGTATGGTTCTTCTATTAATTAGAGCCTTGATTTTTTTTTCTTTGTTGTGCCATCTCCAACCACCCCTTTCCTGACTCGACACTGCTTGAATCCAGTGGCAAGGAAAGTCCAGGACGACTAGAACCATGCTGAGATAAGTGGAGGGCATATAAAGCACCTAGAAGTCCCAAATGGTCACCCATCCGGTACTGGGCAGGCACATCATTTTTTAACTTCGGTGACCTGACCGGAACCTGTGTATCAAACGTGATTATACCGTATATATATATATATATATATATATATATATATATATATATATAATTATATATATATATATATATATATATATATAAAAGCGTCATTTTTTAACGTCGACCCCTATTATGACCCCTTAACATTTATTGTTTTGGGCTCAAATCAAGTTATTAAGTTAGATCTATGTCCAAGGAACCTATATCTAAAATTTCAAGTGTTTAGACCGAAAATGTGCGGAGGAGTTTGGTAGAGTTCGCAAAAGTAAAATCTTTGAAATTTGAACTTTGACTCCTTAACAGCTAAATTTCTGGTCGAAAAACGTTCACAACGATTTTCCCAATCTCAGTACCCTGTATATCAAATTTCGTGTCTGTAGACTTAAAATTGACAGAGTTATTCCGTAGGAAAATGTACACACACACACAGACACACACAGAGAGAGAAACATTCACTTATATATATATATATATATATATATATATATATATATATATATATATATATATATTAGATATATATCTTTTCTTAGATGTACTTCACAAACAAAGATTCTATTAAGGGGTTGTCTATGTTGACTGCAGGTATGCTTGTGACTGACGAGCCCGATGCAGTAAACTTTCGCGTCAGGTGTGGCTGTTGAAGCTTCCCGCATCGTCCTCCTGCAACACTTCTACCGCAAATTCCTTGTGCGGGAGATCTCAAAGGAGGCCCCAGCTTGATGTATAGTACGTCGCCCCGTAGCACGGTCAGTAGTGATAGCAACCGACTGGAGGTGGTCAATGTGGCAGTCACCGAGGGACTTCTTCAGAGGGTCTTTATATCTTTTCTGCTGTGCCCATCTCTCACGAGGGTCAGTAGAGAGTTCGCCATATAGGTCTATATTGAGTAGGCGATGATCCACCATTCTGGAGAAGTGCCCGATCCAGCGTAGCTGTGATTTCAGCAGGATGGCCTCGATGCTGGGGATTTCCGCCCGCTCTATGATCTCAACATTGGTGACATAGTAACTCCAGTGGTCGTTGAGACAGCGCTCATAAAATAGCTTGAGGAGTTGTAATTGGTGGCGGTAAATTGTCCAGGACTCAGGGCCGTACAAGAGGGTGGAGTGTACTACGACTCAGTACACACGGATTTTTGTGAAATAAGTGTCTGTTTTCCAGACTCTGTTGTACAATCTACCAAAAGCGCTGTTTGCTTTGGCCAGTCTGTTGTCTATTTCTCTGTCGAGTTTTGCATCTGATGTGATGGTACACCCCAGGTAAGTAAACTGGTGAACGTTCCTCAGCTTAGTCTCGCCAATTGTGATGTGGGGATAGCGGTACTCTACCTGGAGAGCTGGCTGTTGGAGGACTTCCGTCTTTTTCAAACTGAACTCGAGTCCGAAGAGCTGGGAAGCTTCTACGAAGCAGAATGTGAGGTGCTGCAAGGCTCTTTCGGTGTGGACAACAAGGGCAGCGTCGTCAGCAAAGAGATCTCGCATCAGTTGCTCGAAGGTCTTTGTGTGGGCTTGCAGCATTTTGAGGTTGAACAGACATTAAGGCGATTGCGAATGTAGACAACATTGTCATCGTCAAGATCTTCGTTCGCCTGCTTGAGCAATATGCTGAAGAAGATTCTGAACAGAGTCGCATCCCTATTTTACACTATTGACGATGAGGAAGATTTCTGAGAGGTTGTTATTTACTCTTTCCTGGTTCTCATGCAACTATCATGCTGAGGAGCTTTGGAGGCGAGCCAAGGCGTTGCAAAATCAGCCAAAGCCCCTTCCTGCTCACTGTGTCAAATACCTTGGTCAGGTCCACAAACGTTACGTAGGATCCCCTGTTTGGTTCTCGACACTTCTCTTGAAGTTGTCTGAGGACAAAGACCATGTCCGTGTTATCTCTGTTTGCTCTAAAACCACATTGGATTTCTGGGAGGTGGTCTTCTGCGATTGAAGCTGTGTCTGTTTAAGAGCAAACGGGCAAAGATTTTACCTGCGATGGAGAGCAGGGTGATCCCCCGGTAGTTAGAGCCGACTGAATTTCGCCCTTGTTTTATTACAAGGTAACAATGACTGCATCACAAAGGTTCCATGGGAGTTCTCCTTACACCCAACAAAAGAAAAGGAGCTCTTGAAATCTGCTATGCAACGCTAGACCTCTATATTTCCAGATCTCTGGTGGGATCCCGTTGATTCCTGCCGCCTTTCCATTCTTTAACCATTTTATGCCCATATATATATATATATATATATATATATATATATATATATATATATATATATATATTCTTTATTTATCCATTACTAAATTTTGTACCCTAAAATGAATATTTAAATATTTTAAGATCAGGTAAATGCCTGATTTACTTCAATAGATTAAATACGTTAACAAAAATTAAAAGTAAAATCAGGACTGGCCAGGCTAACCAAACCTTCTTAAATACGTGTTTGAGCAACAAAGTTTGTTCCGCTTTTATTTTGTTTTAAATAAAGCTAAGTTACATCCTTGACAAAAAATTGAAGGTGCATTTATCCCAATTTTTTTCTCCAAGCTTTCTTGTTATTTAGCATGTCTAAACAAAAATATGAAATATGGAAAGATTCTGTTGGCCCTTTGTCTTTATTTGATAAATTAGATTTTCATGGTATGTTACATTTATTCATGAACCTTTCTAGGTTACCGAAGAATTTACAAGTTTATATCTTTGAAATGTATTGTTGCTCGACGAATCTGGGTCCTCTATATCTTTTCTGCGCAGTTTTCCGAGCATGAATTCTCTATTTTTCCCATGGCTTGAACTTCTGCACTCCCCTTATATCCCCAAAACAAGAAGAGATATACGCTGAATTTGAAGCCTTTTTGCCCAATTAGAAAGACTTTCTCTAATTTCCGACTCATTAAGTTACTTTAAGACGAAACTGAATATTGTCGCAGATTCATATGCTCGTACGCCAGTCTCGTTTTGTGAATCAAAATTGCGAAGCAACCATTATCGTACAATCAAAACACTTCGCCAAAATATTTCGTTATCACTAAACCTGACAAAGGCTCCGGCGTGGTCATAATTGATCGCCAGGATTACTTCAATAAAACGATGATTATCCTGGAGGACACCTATAATTTCGTCAAATTAGATTCGGTAGATACACATGATTCTACTTTCTCTATGGAGACCAAGTTCCAAAAACGACTTGTCAAATGGGTTAAAAGTGGCATTCTCTCCACTTTTATTTCAAATTTAATACGACCCACTGATTCTATTTGCCTACGGCTGTATGGTTTGCCCCAAACTCATAAAAGTACGGTGCCGTTGACACCCATATTATCATTGATTGGGCCCTCTCAACACAAATTAGCCAAATGGTTGACAAGTGTGTTAGAACCTGTTTTCGAAGGTTATAGTCCGTTTTGCATTAAATATTACTTACTTTTTGCCAACTTTATGTAAACTATACTTATTCTGACAAATTTATGAGTTCTTTTGATATTTCTAGTCTCTTCACTTGTGTCCCACTTTTGTACATTATTAATATATATGCTGACGCTTTATATCGAAGTTTATGAACTCCCTTCATCCCCGAAAATATTTTCGTTTAATTGATGAAAATCGGCACTTTGTCGGTTAAAGATATCATATAGAGAAAGGTGTATCTATGGGTTCTCGATTGGGATCAGCTTTGGCTAATATCTTTATAGGTTAACACGAAGAGGGTCTTTTATCTAGTTTCCATAAACCAGACCTTTACTTTTGTTACGGTGACGACACATTTTGCCTATTCGACGACGATACGAAAGCGGGCGCTTTTTTACGTCCCTAAATAACGTCCATCTAGCTTTTAAGTTTACAGTAGACAAAGATTCCACTTCTACTCTTTCGTTTTAGATGTTCTTGTTTCTAGGACTTCTTCAGGTTTTGTTACTTCTGTTTATCGTAAACCAACATTTACTGACATCTATGCACAATGGGATTCATTTTGTCCTATAAAGCCAAAATTTAATTTAAGTAAGACCTTAAGGGCTTTAATATCCGTTCGAAGGCCAGTTTGAATGACGAAATTAAATTCATCACGGAGACCCTTTGCAACAATGGCTATCCGTAAGACATTGTTGAATCTACCATTAATACGAAAGTTTATAATTTTTATAAATCTAAAGAAACCTTTATCAATAAATGTTCTGTTTACCTTAGTTAGGTAATTCCAGTGGCCGATTTGTCAAAATAATCTCTGCGTCTGTATCACAGTGTTATTTTGCGTCGAATTCACGCGATGTTTTTTCAACTATGCTGTCATCTATTAGCAAAGATGTTCTTCCTTCACCATAATAATTCTATTATTTATTTATCTATTAAAATGTAGTTGTAGTACGCACAACGTTGGACGGACATCGCAAAGATTGGAATTTCGTTTAAAACCACAGGTACTATCAAATACTCGTTATGCAAATTTCCACCATTCTGGCATTCTAAATAAGACATACGGGTCTGCCATCTGCGAGCATCTTATGAATAACTGTATTTGTTCCATGAACTTTATTATCGACATGTTCACGATCCTAAGTAGGTCGCGCTCGTCTTTCCATTTAAAAATAATAGAAACTATTTTTATTATGTCATTGAGGGCTTTTCTTTGCAAACAAAAAAAACTTTTAGGACTTAACGTGATTTCTATGTGATTCTTTCGTCATTTATTTATTTATGTATTTTATTTTTAATGATATTATTTCTTCCCCCGCTATATTTATGACAGTTTTTTTATCAAAATTTTTCATTGATTTAGCTCCATTGATCGAGGCACGAAACCCGGATAGCTAGACTTTTTAATTTTGTTTTTTAAAGTCCATCATGTTAATTGGTCCTTATTTAGTTATTATTACATTTTAACCCCCAAAAGAATATATATATATATATATATATATATATATATATATATATATATATATATACATCAGAAGATGTATATGTTTTAAGTTCTATATTTTCGGTATGTTCTTTCTAGGTATATGCAACACTTAATTACAACTGCATATACTGCTTATATCAATTATTTTCCTTTAAAATGATTACAACTCATTAAAAAAATTGTGTGTAGTGGGAACGGATATTTTTAATGCATTGAGAAGTGTAACAATTTAATTTTTTCAAATGAATAAAGGTTTTTTTTTCTTTCAATAAAAAGTCATTTTAAAAATGTTGAAATAAATAAATCATAAGTCACATTTTAAGTACATTTATATTAATTTTTTGCAATACAACTTTATTAAAATCATATTAATATATTCAAAAACTGCAAAATGATTTCATCATGTGATTAAATCGATTCTATAACATAATACAATTTGAGAATAGTGTATTTTAAAATCAGGAGGATGAAAATGTTTGCTCCACCGACATAAGTGATATTTTAATTATTTTTCTGATGATTCAAATATATTCATACTTTATACTGTTTCTTTATTAAGTTGGAAATTTATCATACCATCTATATAATCGGAGTCATGCATGACAATAAGTAAAGGACCAAATGCATCCTCCATTTCTTTTCAAAACCTCCATGAATTTAATTTTTCAATCCATTTTTATAATAAATTCAGACTTTGCTAGACTGTTAGTAAAGAGGAATATACATAACCGTGAACGATGGTAAACATTTTTCTCTCAACATTTCTAAGCTAACTGTTTCTAATTAAATATCTAATTATAAAATAGTTTTATTGAAAAGATAACTGTTTTAATGTGTGTGCCAATTTAGACAGCTCGAAATTCGTACGAATTAATTATCCAGTTAATTCAAGTTGTAAAACACTGCAATTCCTGATTCAATTATGTTGTCTATCTGATAAAATATCTTTTAGGTAATTTTATTTCTATATGCATTTTGTACATGATAATAAAGACAATGTGTATGTATGTGTATACACATTAATATATGTACTTCCATTTTGTTCTGTAATAATTAACGAATTTCCAAGTCACCGAACAAAACCGTTTCAACGGGTAGAAAAAGCAAGAAAACAAATAGAAAGTAAGAAAACTGAGATTTATCCAAAAGTCTTAAATTAATTCAGGTAGAAACTCTGTAAACAAAAATAAAAGTTAATTGTGGGTGTTTTTATATTATGTAAGTAATGCATACGAGATAAATTGCTCGCAAAGTTATATTATTTCTGATTATTATTTTAGTAAAATATCTAGTTAAATAACGACTGCTTACACTGGCGTAGCATAATTATTTTAGGCTGTACACTAGTATTAAATATTCAGTGAGATTTTCACCTTCTTTTAAAATTGACATATATTCATTAAGTAAAACAACGAGGCATAAATTTTAGGAAATTATAACTATATCGAAAACTTTGAAATGAAATTAAGCAGAATTTGCTTGACATAAAATCCATAAATTGATAATATTTTAATGAGTTTTTTAAGCCCTAATTCATATCTGAAATAAAAATGATTTTGAATAATTCTATACAATAATAAAATAAGTAAAGACCAAAAACACATTTTGATGAAAAACAGATTAATTAGGATTTTGATTGCATATGATATTATGTCGCGAGTGTTAAAATTATGAACATTTAACATTTATTTATTTATTTGCGGAATATTATCCTAATCTTTTAGTTGTTATTACACAATGTTTCAGTCAGCTATTTCTCTAGCATTCATCAGGTGGTAAACCGTGACGGGATAAGAATGTTGAGTCTCTATCACCTGACAAAGGCCAGAAAAATATTTGGTCGAAACGTTAGGAAACAACAACTATAAAGATGAGGATAACAGTCTGCAAGTAAGTAAATAAATAAGTGAACCATGTAAAAATATTTCTATCATAAAATAATATTTAAAAATAAAGAATTAAAATAAAACAAAGCAAAGTAATATTCTTGAACAATTCATATTACACCCACGCATAAAGTCAGCACGGGTTTGAAATTTAACGACGGTAACGAACCGCACTTTTAACAGGAATCATTTAATTCATACTTAAAAATAATCCATTAGTTCATATATATTGACTCTGATTTAGAGTGATTTTTTTATGGTTAAAGAATAAAATATATACTGAAGACTTTTTAATGGTTAAAGAATAAAATATATACTGAAGATTTTTTAATGGTTAAATAATAAAATTTATACTGAAGATTTTTTAATGGTTAAAGAATAAAATATATTTTTTATCATTTGAATTATTTCCATTAATTTAAATGATAGCAAAACATTTTGCAACTCGTTTTTCATAATTTTAATGAAACGAATCAGCCGTCTTCGTCCCAATTTTATGTAATATATACATCAAAGTTTATCGATGAAGTTTTCAATAATACCTCATATATAGCTTATAAAATATATTATCATATTGAACCCACTTTGTCTCTTTAGATATCTATTAAGAAAATGGAGAAGGTTAACTTTACACTGGACACACATAACGGGAATGACTGAAATCTTGCAATTCGTACTGACAATATAATGTTAACATTTCAAATAAGCCGTTGAATCATCATCATCATCATCATCATCATCATCATCATCATCACCACAACCACAACCACCACCACCACCACCATCAGCATCATCATCATCATCATCATCATCATCACCACCACCACCACCACCACCACCACCATCATCATCATCATCATCATCATCATCATCATCATCATCATCATCATCATCATCACAGTCATCATCATCGTCGTCATCATCATCATAATCATCATCGAGCAGCACCATCATTATCATTATTAGCAGCAGCAACAGCATCATCATGACTATTATGAATAGAAAACGTTTTTTTTTTTTCGTTTTATATAGCAAGTCTCTATACATTTTACGCATGCTCATAGATAATGTGGTTCTCAAATTTAATTAAATTTAATTAATTTCATCAAATGTCAACTGCATCACATTTTTTTGCAATCATTTATTCTGTTTCAATTTCCAAACAAAGATTTTATCAATTTTATTGCAACTTAAATAATCATTTTCTAGAATTGATGGATTTTTTAAAGTAGAATTTTATCACACTAGTAAATCACTTTGCCACTTTAAAAAAGGACGTGATTAAAATTTAAATAATAAATAATCATTTTTTATGTATTTTTTGATTTTTACAAATTATTTTTTTAAAAAAGACTGCATTTTCTGAAACTTAAAAAAATTCTATAATATTAAAAAAATATAAATATCCGTATGTTCAATGACCGTAAAATAAAAGTAATCGAAAACTTTGTGTATTTTAGGTTTTTTACTCAAAGAATGTTTCATCGAAATCAGAGCATAAAATAAATGTTTCACAACTTTAAATTTCTAATACGATTAGAAAAACGTTTATTTCAAACTTTCCTCTTATTTTTTACTAATTGTAATTAAAAACACTAAATTATATAAAAAATCTTATAGACTAATGTGCACATTTTAACGTTTCTTGTTATTTCATTGTTATAATCATGTAATTACATAAAATGGCAAAGCACAAAACACCCATAGATGTGCCTGTATGTATGCATGAAATTGAAATGTTTTTTATAATAAAGATTCACAACTTATTTAGACTTAAAGGCCGCGCAGAGATGGCGGTTGAAACAACATCATGGTTATGGGTAAGCATGATTTCAATTGGGATGAATTTGAAAAAGACTCAACAGGTATTTGTTATATTGGACTTGAAAATGATTATATTGTAGTCAGCCGGGAAACAGATCCGGTGTATTTGGGTCCACATATGGGAAGTTCTAGGAAAGAAACCACGCTATGCTGTAAGAATTAACTAACTAGTGATTTAATTATTATAAATATTTGTTATGCCTCTTTATAAACTACATATTTTCCTCGTTTCTGTTTCTTAAAAAAGATTAAAAAAAGCATATAAATCAACATAATGATTTCCACAGCATTCTTTCTAATGCTATAGAGGCTAATTCATCAATTTGAGGCTACTAAAACCTTTTGATGTGTAACATTATAAAGAGAAAGGGGACGGGAAGTTGTACTCTCTGGTAAATATTACTATGCTAAATATTACATTTTCCATATTTTATTTTGTATTTATTTCAGAAAATGAAATTTAAGAGCTTGATTACTTCCAACAGATTACAAAAGAGTGTAATTTGATTAGTGAGTTACTTTAAATTATATATATAAATAATATCTAACAGAAATGTGCGTTAATTTGGATTTAAACCATAAATAATGTTAACTATAGTGTAGAGTATATATATATATATATATATATATATATAAGTGACATTGTCTGTCTATCTGAAGAACCGTCTCTTCCAGATACCTTTTGCCAATTCTTAGTCTACCGACATGAAACTTGATATATATAGGGAATTTGGGTTTGTGAAATAAATTCGATGTGCTCTTTATTCAGTTAAAATAACTGCTAAAGAATCAAATATGAAATAAAATGGAATTTTACATGCGAAGCTTGGCTTAATGTGTACCTTTTGCGCCTGCGTAAATATACATTTGTACGTGACAGCCGGTTAAATTAAAACGTATTCTTATCAAACTGACAATAGTAACGATTAAGGCTAGAACGCTAAATGTTTTGGTTTTGATTCTAGTACATGGTACCATTTTTAAAGCTATTGAAATCACTAATGTATATTGGGTACAATTTAAATATTCAATAGAGAATTGGCTCTCAAATTAAAAAAAAGATGAATTTGCATTTATTAATATGTACTATTTAATCGTATTTTACGACTGGGCCACATCGGTCTACATGCCGTTCTACTACATATTAGGTACTATATAATAATTGATAGAGAATTGACTCTAAGAAATCTGCATAAATTAAAATATCGTATTTAAGCGTATTTTACAACCCGGCAACGTCAGGCGACCCGTTTAATCTATATATATAAAGTAGTAGCGTTCGTGTGTATGTGTGTCTGTGTGTACAACTCCCAATAACCCAAGGAAAATAAAGGCCATTTGTGTGTACACCTCTCTTATCAAGAAATATTAATGCCCATGTTAGGAAACTACTGTCAAAAGAGACACTATATTGTATACGGACTTTCAATATATAGCATTTTCAAACCACTTTTACATTATTGAGTTACGGTCATTAACATATTACATTAAATGAAATCTATTTAAATAATTACCTCGTGGACATTATTTGTTCGACATCATAGCTTTGTTTCAACTGTACTAATTAAAAATGTTTTTAATTATTTAGTTTATTTAAATTTCAAGTTACATTTGATTAAACTTATTTTATCTGAAATCTGAAACCGTTTTATTTTCAAACCAAACCCCAAAAAACCAAAAGGGGAAATAACTGTGATAGTTTAATTGAAAAAATGTTTTAAACGGAGCACATTATTAAATATATCCTGTTTTTGTTTTCATTTCGAAATATTATTCTAAGCTGAATTATTATTTTTATTTTTAATTCGGAGGAATTTTTTTCGCATATTCTTAATTTTTAAGTAACCTTTTTTATATGTTAGAGAAAAATAATTAAAACTAATGTCCTCATTTACTTGCATCCTCACAAGGGCAGAGTTAGTCAGAGACACATGCGAACAAAATCCCTCATCCCCTGTTCTTTATTTTTTGTTCATAAAATTTAATCGGTGTTGCCCAGGATTTATTATAATAATTATACCATAGCAAGTGTGTTTAATTGCCTGCGAAACAGATTTTCTTTATAATTTATTTAATATCTTAAATTAAAAATGGTCAATTTTTACGACGTGACCCAGCGTCGTTTAACCCCTAGAAAAAAATGGTCAATGTAAAGTTTCTTTCGAACTCCTAAAAAAACTTGAAAATGACGACTTTTAATGGTTTTCGATGGTGCTGAAAACGAATATCACATTTAAATTTGGGGCAGATAAGTAGTTTTTATGATATGAAAAATTACTTTTCCAAAAAGTGGGGGATCAGTCACTTTCCTATATAAATTTAACGTAAAACGAGCACTCATTTTCTAACCACCTAATAATTTCTTCATATCATAAAACAAATTTAACTGTGATATTCGTTTTCAGCACCACCGAAAACCGGCGCTGTTTCTTTTTACTAAGAGATTCGTTTATTTTTCATAATTTAGGACGTAAATAATGCTGTCAGTAAGCTTACACGAACAGTTTACATTTTGTTTTTCATTTATTTTTTGAAATGGGTATTTAATTATAGAATTTGTATAGTTTTTACCAGGTGCTTCTGCAGTTTACTTAACCGCCTCCTAATGTAAACAGAATTTTTTGTGAAATGTTAAACTGCAGAGGCACCTATTCACAACTATACAAGTTGTATAATGAAAAAAGAACGAAAAACAAAAGTATGTTTTTGTAAACTTACTAACAGCATAATTAGCGTCCTAAATTATGAGATGAAAAAATGAACGCATCTCTTAGTAAAAAAAAAAACAGCGTCAATTTTTGAGGGTGGTGAAAACGAATATCACAGTTAAATTTGTTTTATAATATGAAGAAATTACTAGGTGACCAGAAAGTTGGTGCTCATTTTACGTTAAAATTATTTAGGAAAGTGATCTCCCTTTTTTGAAAAAGTAATTTCTTCATATCACGAAAACTTCTTATCTGCCCCCCAATTTAAACGTAATATTCGTTTTCAGCACCACCGAAAACCATTAAAAGTTGTTATTTTAATGTTTTTGGGGGAGTTGGAAAGAAACTTGACATTGACCAAAAAAATTAAGACCTGTTTTTTGTGGCCTAATACGTTTAAGCAGTCTTTATAAATAATATGAAAGAAGAAATTTTGAAAAAAAAAATTGACATCTTAGCGTGGGGGATAACTTTTCTATATAAATTTAACATAACATGAGCACCCACTTTTTGGCCACAAAGCGTTCAACCAGACATGTCATCTCTAGCATTTTTTCAAGTTTGGCGATCGAGGGGGTGCAAAACATGACAAATATAAAAATGTTTAGTTTTTTTTTTTGTGGTGCGGGGGCGGAAATTACATTTGAAACATAAAATAACGATAAATTTAATTAATTTTTATAAAACCATTCTGTACTTTCACCTAACAAGTTTATAAACAGAACGAATCCCAAAATATGACAAATTCAATTTTTAGGCGGGGGGGGGAGGATTACATTAGAAATATTTAATGACGAAAATGGCATTTAATTGTTTTTGGAATTAATTTTTGGTAGATCTTTTTCTTTTTCTTTTTTTTTGCGATCGCACGGGCATTCACTGTTATTCTTATTGAAACAAAAGTTGTAATGATTTATTTTTAATTATCTTTTCTTTGAGGGGAAGTCTTTCCAGTGCTCAATATCCGGAGAATAGTTTCTTCTTTTTGTAACCCTTCTGCCGAAATATCTGATGGAGAGAGTATCACATACTTCTTTTTGGGGGCGATTACATTTACATGTTTTCATCCGTTTTTTATTTTTGTTGTGAGATTATCCACGTTGCCCATGATGAAAATGATTATTATACCGGTGTGTTTCAAACAGAAATTCATGTCAACCCAGGCAACGCTGGGTACACATGCTAGTATTATATAATATTGACGATATAATTGTGAGTCAAGGTGATAGAAGGTTAATAATATATAAATATAATAATATAATACTAATAATATAGATGGTCATCTTTATAAATAATGCAATAGATCTGTATATGCGGGTATCTGTGCAAAAATATTTAACCAATAAACTGTTAAAGTACTGGTCACATAATACTGAAATTTACAGTAAATAGCAATGTAACATCAAAGATGGTCAATAATGAGTAAAATCTTTGCTTCATAGGTAGATAACGTGTACAGAAATATATCGGCAAGTTGAAATGTCAAATGTCCATTTCAACTTGCCAACCTATTACTATTTCGTATGCGCAAATTTATTCATAGTTTGAAGTAGCTTAATTCTAAATCTTTCTTCTCTATCTATCGATAGATCAAACGGTCTTAAATACGACTGCGGTGCTAAATGTTTTGGTTTTGATTCTAGCTGATGTCACCCAAGTCATTTTTTAAACTCTTAAAACCAGCACTATATCTCAAATACAGTGTAATAGTCACTAAAGAATCGGTCCTGTAATAACAAATACGAAATCTGCATGACTTAAAATATATTATAGCGTTTTGTAGGACCGAGCGTCCCTCACCCCGATAATAGTAAACAAATTTCTTATAAATAAATGAATAAATATTAAATAAATAAGAATGTGCTAATAAGTAGATATATGGATATATTGCTACTTTTAACTTCCTTCATATGTATATATATATATATATATATATATGTATATATATATATACATATATATATATAGTGAATAAATGGCAAAAACCTATATTCCTCTATATTAATTGCTCTGTAATTACATTGAGCTTCTTAAATAAGGATTAGTATATATTGTAAGAATATATATTTCTACAGAAATATATATATATATATATATATATATATATATATATATATATATATATATATATATATATATGAATTAAGTTAAAATGTTGCAAATCATGCTTTGTAACATTTATTATTTATAAACAAAGAAATACAAGTTAAAGTTAATTATCTCCTTAACTTTTGTATATATTTTGTATATATTGGTATATTGATGTTGTATCTTGAATATTGAACATTTTTATTTCGATATAATTTATCTATAAATTTTAGTTTTAATATTTATATTTAAAATTTAAAATTTTTGTGTTATCGACTTAAACATCTCAAATAAATTAATATGTGCTATTATTTAAATTACATTGAGATTTTTCTCTTTGATATATTCGTATAGTTTTTATACAAATGTGCGTTCTTTTGTAAATGTTTATTTAGCCTGAAATACAAATTTAAAGAGGAGAAATCAGACATAAGACGAAATAAAGTTAGAATCAATTTAATTACAAACTTCTAATAATTCTATTGCTTAAAGATGTTCTATTGACTTTCGTGTTGATTTCAACGATGGTGTATAAAGAAGTTAAATAATATTGTTATTAATGGGTGACTAATAATTTCTAAGCTGAATGATTATGATTTTAGCATTTTTTTATCTGAATGACTGTTTTTTTATTGAAAATTGCACACATTACATTTACCCATTATTTTATGTTTCATTTACAAAAATACACATCCCTTAATTCACGCGTTTATTTTTTCGAGGAAATTCATATTTTCTTTAAAATCTATTAAATATTTTCAATTTTTAGACGGGAATATAATAACCTGAACTTATGATAAACAAATGTACATATGTATATAGATAGAATTTATAGCAATAATGATTTCATGTAGCACGAGCCATAATAGTATCACTTTTGCGATTAATGATCGGAAGAATTTGACATGATTAAACTACAGATATAACAGGTAAGATGATTCATGTAATTTCAGTTCCATTTCAGTACATCAGTGTGATTTAAGTCAGTCCTTCTATGGTTCGATGTATGACAAAAAGTTCATCCAGTAATGAAACCTTAGTTTTGCGATATTTAGGGAATGTGATGTTAGCACTTTGTCACCATTATGTATAGGTCAAAAATGGTTGAACCTATTAGGATCTGGTCTCTGGGTGAAATACATTTTTGACGGGCATTGCCTTCAGTAATTTGTTCACTTCTATCACACACCTACACCCTCCCACACACACCGAAAATCCATTTTTAGTGTATTTCCTCTTTCGTGGTCTGTCCTATTTCAAAACCCTATCACTCAAGCTCTCATCCCAATCGTTCATGGTTATGTCATGGAAAGCCATTCAGTTATGATGTTCAAAATTCGAGAGCTTTGATGGGGCGTAGAGTGGTCCTTAAGTTACTACCACGTTCAGATCAATGCTGACCTCTGGTGTTAATACCAGCTAGAATATCATCTATACTTTGAAATGAATAGATATTTTCCAGAGAAATTGCTCATAAAATATACGCCTACAAAACATTGATCTACAAGGTATATATATATATATATATATATATATATATATATATATATATATATATATATATATATATATACAAAGCAAATGTACGACGTTGGGCTGAAATAACCCAATAAGGGTTGAAATGCCGTAAAACCCGACAACTCACAAACCAACAATCGTTATTTTGTACAGAGATGATACGATTGTGCTATTGTATTCGGTTTTGTTTCATGATATGATTCTCAGATGCAAGAAGTCACAGTGAGAAAGAAAACCAAGAAATAAAAACATTTTATTGCAGTTATTACTTTATCTTTTTTTTTTTTCGCACACAAAGCAACCTCCGTCTTGCTATTGATATTTAAAACTCATTTTGAACAGGCAAAAAGAAAATATTTTAAGTGATGTCTCTCTCTCTCTGCTCCTCCTAAAAAATTCATCAGACCTGGCATGTTTTCATGTCATGTTAAGCTTCAGGGAAACTTACATTCGTATTTCTTTTGTTTCATATTGTTGCTATTCTTATAATTGACAAGAAAGAAAACACTAACTACATGTCAAAGGTGGTGCTATCACAAAAGACGCCAATTGATACAAAAAAAAAATAAATTACCACCTAACTGAAATGTACATCTATATATGCATTGGTGTAGCTTTCTATCTATCAATTTATATATCTATCGGTCTATCTATCAATCTATCTATCTATCTATCTGTCAATAAATCTATATGTTTATTTATACTTTTATTTATCTTTATGCCTATCGCTATCTAATCAAATCGGCTATATCTATCTACTTATTCTTCTATCTATAAATCAAGCTATATATCTATCAACTTGCTTATACCTATCTATCTATCTATCTATCTATATACATATATATACATATATATATATACAGAAATATATATACACACAGAAAAATAATATGTATATATATATATATATATATATATATATATATATACAGGTATTCATCTGTGTGTATATGTTTTCTCTCATCCATTTGAGAACGTTTAGCCAGATATGTAAATGTTCCTACATAGATGAGACAAAATACAAAAATATACACACAGATGAATACCTATATATATATATATATATATATATATATATATATATATATATATATATATAGATATAGATATAGATATATTGATTAATTAAGCTGTAGTAACATGAACTAAGAAGCAATATTATTTCAGAACTGCTTAGAGTAGAGCTTTAATATTAATAAAATGATATAAAAATTGTTTTGCTTTTTGACTAGAAAGTTCATTTGGAGCCCTTATGATATATGATGTATGTATATATAGTGACTGGAATGCATATATATATATATATATATATATATATATATATATATAAAGTAATATATATATATATATATATATATAAAGTAAGGTTTTTCTCGCACTGTTGTTTATATTAAAAACCTTCTTTGTCGCGTTAAAAATTGTAAAACTGCATTTTTAATATACTATCATGGATATGCGAGCGACGTCATATTCGTTTACTAATTTGCGTATTTTAGAGAAACGAATTTAATTAAACAATTATTCCTTTGTACGGTTTCTCATAGGATGATTAGATTTATTTAACTATACCTCAATTTTATTTATACTTATTTTCTTAATTGTGCATTGCTCTGTAGCATTTATGATAGAAAAAGTTATATATATATATATCTATATATATATATATATATATATATGCAATTTATTTTGTTTACGGATGTGCTGAACGGTGTATACCAAACTCCCCTCTCAACTCTTGGCCTACTGACTTTGATATATATAGTGATTTTTAACTTTGGTATATATAGGGAATTTGGAGTAAATTGAATTTTGTTTATAGGCGGTAAAAATGGCTGCTAAGATGTAGAATTAAAAAAAAGAATACTTGACCGGCATAAGTAGATTTCATTTACCTTTCGACGCAAATATCCATTTATACCTGAATGTCGGTTAAAACTTTAACTGTTTAGGCTTAGTTGTTACCGTTAAAGCTATCGTCAGATAAACGTTTTTTTTAGTTTCACTTTTAGCTGAATAGCCATCAAGTCTTACATGTTTACTTTTAAAATCACTTCCACATATTAGACACATATATAAATCAATGCAGAAGTTGCTTTACAACAAAAATACGAAATCTGCATGAATTAAAAATGTATATTAAAGCGGGCTGTGGGACCGAGCCACGCCGAACGGCATGCTAGTACAAACCATGTTTGAAACTCGACCTCTGCTGCTAATATGGATATGTGAATTAACAAGGTTCCAACGTTATCCAATCACCTAAGTTTCATTTGTTTACACAAAGAGCATCGTTTTATACATTAGTGGAAGTTCGTTTATCACTTCCCAATACGCTCAACACAAGATCGGGGCAGTTATAGTCATCCACATAAGAAATGTTTTGCTGTATCACAGCTCAGCAGTGCAGCTAGACAAGATGCTATTACTTGAAATGATTGTGTGTGAGTTCCTTCCCTATGAACTCGGAAAAGGCTAGGCCGATTTTTATTTTAACATTTCACATGGAGATACTTGATGTATCCGGGAGTGTTCTTACGTAGGTTTCTTATTGGTATCCGTCTGATAAGTATCGAAAATCAGTAATTTGACGAATGTGAATACTTTTATACAACTTAACATCACAAGTGCATTTGAGAAATTTTATCACCGCCCAAGCAAAAAGACCCAGCCTATAAATTCAACAGTATTTTTTAATATAAGAATGAAGCACATTACAGAAATATGTATGCACATATGTAGCCATCAATGTTTGTATAAATAAATTTAATATTCCTGCTCTGTTTACTCATTGGGCACTGTTTGGTAGACACATTTTGTTTCATTGGATGTACTTCTAGGAAACTAAACTCTACTGCCATAATATATATATATATATATATATATATATATATATATATATATATATATATACATATATATATATAAATATATATATATATGTATATATATATATATATACATACAGTTCTTTACCATAATAATTATTAAATACCTCCGGACACTAATTTTTCACCTTTCGAGAATCATCAGCGTTCACGATTACCGCCGGTCGGGAGATACGAACCCGGCAACGAAGTCTTCTCTGATTGCATTGGCAAGGAACAAATTCACACGGCCACAGTCAACCGCGAGAAATATCATTGAAATTATAACATTTATTTTTAAATGTCTTCACGTCTGTCAAAGTGATGTAACGATTATGATATAATGATCTGCATATGAAGTGAACGACTTTATTTCAACTGTAAATTGCTAAACGATAAGAAACAAGTTTCTTAAATATGCTGACATAATTATTTACTACAATAAGTATTGAATACCTACAGACACAAATGCTTCATCCTTTCGGAAATCACAAGTGCAGGGTGTATCGATTACTGCCGGTCGATATATGTCGAGATATATTCTTGTATCTATATATCAATTAATCTTTCTTGATCTTTATATATATATATATATATATATATATATATATATATATATATATATATTCTTGTATCTATATATCAATGAATCTTTCTTGATTTTTATATATATATATATATATATATATATATATATATATGCGTGTGTGTGTGTGTGTGTGTGTACTAGCAGGACTCGTTAACTTGCGTTGCCCAGTGGTAGCATGTTCGCCCCGCGTAAAAAATTAAAGCACGGTTGTTGTTGTTGTTGTTGTTGTTGTTGTTGTTGTTGTAGCCCAAGCACAAACTTTTTCATAGTAAGAACGGCTTTCGGAACTGACACCTTCAACCTCCCTATGTAAAGAACGGCTTTAGGAATAGACACGACATTTTGTGAGTTGGGGTGTGGTCGTCAGATATTTTTCCCAATCGTTGTCAGGATTCCCACGCGTAAATACTATGAACGAACAAAAGTTTGGTGATTGCAGTGTCGGTCGGACCGGTCGTACTAATCTGGCGAGCAGTGTATGGTTCAGGGTACGGTATTTATTTTGGCAAAACTGGAGTTTAGGTGGCAAAATACTCTCGAACTCTATCATAAACTAAACACCTGTAGTCATCTGTACGTTACCAAGTAAACATGTAAACGGTATTGAAAAAACGAAACACTATAAACAATTGTTTTTTTTAATTATAAACAATTATTATTTATTTTACACAAAATGTTGTTTATATTATAAACAAATAGAACAGTTTATAATGTGAAACAATGTAAACCTTTGTTTATTTTTAATTAAAAACAATGTAAACCTTTGTAAATTTAAATTTTAGACAACAGAAACATAAATTTTATTTATTTTTGAAAGAAATATTGTTCCCGGCAAGTTAATTAGGTTTGTGACTTATTTGCATTTAAATTTATTTAAGTATTTAAAGTACACACAAAAGTATATATATATATATATATATATATATATATATATATATATATATATATATATACATATATTTAATATATATACATAAAAGCAAATTACAATTGCGTTTTGCTTTATTAACTATTTGGGCTTAAATATAGAAGCAAAACATTTAATATTAGTTCATACCCGTGCGGGAAAAAATGTAAAAGAAATTAAGCAACTCTCCCCCCTAAATTGAAAGCATGAAATACCCTTTCGAGCGTAAAATAAAAGAAATACCTACAGTACCCAGGCTCAAACGTGTAACGCTAAGAGGAAAAGTAGGTGAAGTAAAAACACTTAATTACCTGTACCAAGGTTAAGGCCTGATGGTACGATCTTTCGAAATAACACCTTTAAAACGTATCGGTAGGCGTTAATGTACAAAAGTGTAGCAGGATTGATGACGACGCTCCTCTTTCACCCCTCTCTATATCTCTCTCTGTTCTTCCCTTCTCTCCCTCACACTCTCTCTATCTCTCTATTTCTCTCCGTCTCTCTATGTATGTATATTTATCTCCACGTAGATTTTCTTCCGTAGTCTCTTGTTCGCTGTTCTGTAAAACCTCACAGTTTTGCTTGCTTGCTTAAGCAGGAAAACCTCACAGGCTTGTTTTCTTAAGCAGGAAAAAAGTGTACTAAACATCAATATAGTAAACGAAATATTATATTTAGGAAATAAAACAATTGGTTTGTTTTAAGTTAAACTGATAGCGACCATGTTTGTAAATATCAAGCTTATTCGTTTATGTAAGAAGATATATATTCCCGAATAAGCGAGTTTTCAACTCGCATCCAATGAGAATAGCCGGAGTTTATTGAGCAAGAAATTATTGTTTTTGTAACTGGGGAAAAATACTGGTTTTTGTATGAGTTTATGATGCATTTACGAAGGTAGACAGGGAGTATATATAATGTGTTTGTTAGTTCCCGGTGTTGGCTGGTGGCGGTTTGAGGACTTTAGATTTAAACGGAAAAGTAGTAATTACTTCCTCTAAAGATGTTGACGATCGTGATGATGTTTCTTCTAGGATGTAATTTATGATTTTATTATAACGAATAAATGTATATAAAATGGCGTTCTAAAGTTATATAACATGGTGGATAATAGTTTAGACATAACACATTTGCATGTGACATCTCTTATTGCAAACCTACGGTAATTTGGTTTAGAGGGGAATTTCTACAATCCAAATATTACACACACACAAACACACACACACACACACACACATATATATATATATATATATATATATATATACATATATGTAATGATAAAAAATCAATACGAAAAATATATAGATGTTTATGTATTTTCTCTATTTATTTCCTATGTGTTGATGTGTAGGAATAAAAAAGTTTTTCGAAAAAAAAAACGAAACTGTTTCTTTCAACAGAATATATATATATATATATATATATATATATATATATATATATGCATGTATAATTTTCCCTTTAACCAACCTGGCACCCCCACATATATATATTATTTTCAAAATATAATTATCCACTCACACGTTTTTCGTCGTCTACGACTCGTCAGAGTGGCTGAATCTAGCGAGATTCGAAATTGAGACCCCAACTTTATGAGCCTAAACCCCTTACCACTTACCCATCTCGCACGACTGTCAGGATATATTGCGATTTACTTAGATGTTGTTTATATATATGTATATATACGTATTGTTACAAAATAATGTCTATTATTATTTTATTCCACCCAAATTTATCATTGTATTGGTGGCTGACCTAAAGCATTCATGACCTGAAAATTAAATTTCTTTCTTGCAGATTAGGCGGTGTGTGGCTGAAAGGAAACAAACTCTGTCATAAACATACTTCCGAAGAAGACATCCGCCCTTGAATTTTTGGTACAAGTGCATTGAGAATAGAGTTGACTATGCAGAAAAATATATTCTGGAACGCAAAAACCGCTCGTTTTGATAGTATTACCCCCTTCTTCCTAGCTTTTCAACTTTGTGAGTTAAAAGAAATAGCCAGTTTTATGTTTAGATGACCTTCATACTTAATCTTAATGATATAATATATATGACAAATATAGCGCACAAGGTGTTTATATCTGTTCATAAGAGTTTTAATTGACATTATACAATAAGTGGATTAATTATTTATTATAAAACTTATTAAAAATTCAGATAAAATCCTTGGCCCAACTCTCTTCCTGATCTACATCAATGACCTCCCTAAACAGATACTTAAATCATTCGTTGACATCTATGCTGATGACACGACCATCTACGGCAACACATCAAAGGCTGTAAATGACAAAGTTCTCTCTGATTCTCTCTCCTCTGATCTCGAGCGCGTGGTTCAGTGGGGGAAGATGTGGCTGGTTACCTTTAATGCCACCAAAACGAAACTCCTATCCTTACATCATAAACGCTCTGATCCCCAGCTGGCATCAATTGTGATGGATGGCTCTCGTCTGAGTGAGGCCCCGTGTTTTGACAAGCTTCTGGGTTTGACCTTTACTCCTGATCTGAAATGGAACACGTACATCAAGTCTGTTGCCAAGTTCGCTGGAAAGATGATGGGATCCTTCTACCGCTCCAGAAGATATCTCACTACTGATGCAATTCTCTATCTATATAAAAGCTAAGTACGTCCAAGGATGGAATACTGTTGCTGCCAAAAACAGCCTATCCTGCCTTGACAGAGTACAAAATAGACTTCGTGGCTTAGTGGGGGATGCCCTTTTCTCTACTCTGCAACCTCTCTCCCACAGAAGAGACGTTGCGAGCCTATCCTTGTTTTATCGTTATTTCCATGGCAGGTGCTCGTCTGAACTCCAAATTCTGGTCCCCCCTCGCCAATCTTTCACGAAAAACACCCGTCTAGCTGAATCCACTGTGAAAATTTTCCCCCACTCTATATCTGTGCCTAAATCAAAACGCGGATTCCATGAACAAAGCTTCTTTCTTAGAACTGCACGCCTGTGGAACTCTGTTCCGTCTGCCTGCTTCCCACCGGTTTACAACTTGGATGTCTTCAAGTGCAACATTAACAAATTCCTAATGAACCGCCCCTTAAGTAAACACTTCATCAAATCTCCACACTAACGTAATGTACTTGCAATAACCCTTATCCCTGAGTGGCTTCCGGGCCTTGATAAGTGGTGATCACTGTGTAAAAATAAAAAATAAATATTTTTTAGTATTAAAAATGCAATATTGATGCATGTTTTCGCGAGTAAAAATTATTAAAAAGCTAATCTTTATTACCATTATTCTTTCGTAACGTTTGTTTAATATAATTATTTAATAGCACTACTCTGCCTCCTTGAATGTTTTTAATTTTAATATTTCATCGGAAATTGATGAGATAATTTCCTGTACCTCTACCGCTTATGTTTTATATTTTCTTCTTATAAAGGAGACCCCCTCAATCTGCTGCCAACTTTTTATTTTTGATTTTAGTAAGATTTAAACAATAAATAAATTATGCACGATTAAACAGATTATTAAAATTACAGTAAGTTTTAATTAGTTTAAGGTACATTAATGCATGTATTGATTCCACCAAATGTATAGGTTTATGAACCTATAACTTAATTCACGTTTGCTCTATTTTAGCAGTTTTTTTTTCTTTCTATCTCGTAAACAAACACGTTGTGTTGTTAGCATTTTAAAACGAAAAACGGAAATAAAGTGACAACTAAGAAAAGTAATATTCAGTTCTTTAATTGGAGTCGTTTAATTATCGAAAACATATTTAAATTTTATGAAAAAAAGTTTTCTGATTATCTCCCCTGCATTATAGGAATGTTCTTATTCGCTGTCTACGTTTTTTGTCATTTGAGAGAGGAAATTGAAGAGAAAGCAGCCAACAGCAAATTATGACTGAATAGTCACCCCCTTTCTTTCTCTTTGTATTAACTCTGTTCTCCCACTGCTTTGCTTTATCTAAGAGAAACGAAGTAAGGTTAAAAAAGCAAAACAAAAGGACAGTAATGTAGGAAAATTATAAAACTAAAAAAAAAATAGGAATTGAACAATGGAAGAAATAAAATAAATTATATAAGAAAATATCAATATTCAATTAAAAGGGATTGGGGTTGAATACATCGCTCTATCTATATATCCATCTGCCTGTCTGTCTATCTTTCTATTTCTATCTATCTATCTAAATAAATAAATAAATAAATATATATGTGTGTGTGTGTGTGTTTGTGTGTGTGTACATATATGTGTGTATACGTGTGTGTATGTGTATGTTGTGTGCTGTTACATTTACTTTATATGAATAATTTTATCTACGTATTTGGAAATATTATTATTATTATTATTATTATTATTATTATTATTATTATTAATATTAATATTATTATTATAACTCAGTGTTCGTAAACATTCGTTTCTCCAATACGTATATATATATATATATATATATATATATATATATATATATATATATATATATAATTACTTCATTTACTCACATAAAATTAATATACGAAAGTATAAATTTATGCGTAAACTTTAAGTATTTACTTCAAAAGTGCTCAATACGTAGGTAGAGCTAGTTAGTAAGTTATAAAATATATATGGCGATTAAGCTACACTGAATATTCCGCGTTTCATCCACTCTATGACTCTTCAGGCGCATAAGTCTGAAGAGTCTTAGAGTGGATGAAACGCGGAATATTCAGTGTAGCTTAATCGCCATATATATATTTTCTAACTTACTATACATGTACATATATATATATATATATATATATATACATATATAAGTGTGGGTGTGTGCCTATATATATGTGTGTGTATTATGTATATATATATGTATGTATGTGTATATATATATATATATATAATATAGTCTCAAACTGCATGTAAAAAGATTTATCTTTCTATTTCTATCTATCTATCTAAATAAATATATATATGCATATATATATATGTGTGTGTGTACATATATGTGTGTATACGTGTGTGTATGTGTATGTTGTGTGTGGTTACATTTACTTTATATGAATAATTTTATCTACATATTTGGAAATATTATTATTATTATTATTTTTATAACTCAGTGTTCGTCGACATTCGTTTCTCCAATACGTATATATATATATATATATATATATATATATATATATATATATATATATATATATATAACTACTTCATTTACTCACAGAAAATTAATATACGAAAGTATAAATTTATGCGTAAACTTTAAGTATTTACTTCAAAAGTGCTCAATACGTACGTAGAGCTAGTTAGTAAGTTATAAAATATATATGGCGATTAAGCTAAACTGAATATTCCGCGTTTCATCCACTATATATATATATATAAGTGTGGGTGTGTGTCTATATATATATATATATATATATATATATATATATATATATATGTGTGTGTGTGTGTGTGTGTATATATATGTATATATATGTATATATATATATATATATATATATATATATATATATATAATATAGACTCAAACTACATGTAAAAAGATTTAAATTCATAAATTAATTTATGTACTAAAAACCATCGCTCATCGTTCACATTTAGTGTAATTTACAATAAACCTGAACAAGTTAATTATAAATTTGTTTTACTCGTCCCTTTTAACTTTATGTTTATTCTCCAGTGTTTTTATGTGTTTGTGTATGTATACAACATAATCATCAATTTATGTATGTGTGTCTGTACAAACGTTAAACACGTATGTAAAATAAAACGCTTTTCTTCTGTTTGAAAACAATACTATTTTTTATAGAGTAAGAAGAAGAAAGAAAGAACAAATGTAATAAAGCGAATTTGCTTAGTACAAATGCATACCCCAAGATAACTATAATAAAACTGTGTAGTCTGCATTATCTTGCCTCGTCCGCAGTTCTTATGTTTTATATATATATATATATATATATATATATATATATATATATATATACACATATATATATATGTGTGTGTGTGTGTGTGTGTGTGTTTGTCTGTGTGCGCTCGCTCGCGTGTATCTGTTTTCTTAACCAGTGTTGCTCTAGAGTCTTTTTACAATCATATTTTGGGAGTTGGGAGCTTTGTTATTTAATTTTATAAATAGAGAAGCTAAAAAACTAAAGGAAGTCTTTTTCTTTATAATATAAGTTTGAAACTTGCATCGATTGATGATGTGTTCAATTAAATGTCTGAACTAAATAAATTACTAAATAATCGATTCTAATTTCTTCAAATCATACGATTACATCTCTTTTATTTTCACAGTATTTATTATCTCACATATTTTATAGCAATATAAAAAGGTTTCCCATTGCGCAGAATAAATAATAAGTATACACGGATCAAATCCGCTTAAATAGCTCATTAAAAAGTCCCCAAACTTTCTTGACAATTCCTAGTTTTATCTTTTCTGAATTCATTCAGTTTATTGCTAAACCTTACTAGATTCGTGCTATGCATTTTGGTCAATAATTAGAAATAGTTAGAAATATTAATAAGTTACCAGGTCAAGAAGGAGAGCTATTAATAAGGTACATCAAGCTAATACAAACGAAACAGAATCATCTAATTAACTTATTTGACAAATGATTCATACATCATTACGAGAAGTAAATAGACAAGTGCAAACTGATTCAACCTGACCTACACTACAAGTTTCTAAAAAAAATTAGAGGTTCATTAAATACCGATTCTTTGCTCGTCAACCATTTTGTGTTTAATGGTTAACGAGTTTAAAACAACTTTTTACCAGTTTATAGTTAGTCGCCGGACCATTAGTACGATGTGATCTAAAGTTTTGTAAAATTTATTAGATAAATATTACGCCGAATACTCGAATATTCTGTTTGATTTAGTTCCATTTAATAAACGTACATACATGTATATATATATATATATATATATATATATATATATATATATATATATATATATATATATGCCTTATTTTTAGTTGATTTTTCGGATAAGTTAAATTAACTGTCATTATTTTATTACTCATGACTCTTTGTTTAAACAAATGAAGCTCTCAGACAATCGACAATGTTTACATTGAACTGTAGCTAACCCCTAGCAAACGACGAACGATAGCTTAGAGGATGAAAGCGTTGACTTGTTTAGCTTGGGGTACTTGTTTTCTAAGCACGTGGAGAAGCTGAGATTCAGCAAAATAGTTTGCCTCCGTATGGCCAGTATATATATATATATATATATATATATATATATATATATATATATATATATATATATATATATATATATATATATAGAATGGGTTAAGAAATTCCAACGAAAGAAAGATGTATATTTAAATAAGGGGGTGGTCAACAATAATGTGTATTTTTTAATATTATTTTATCATTCCTTGTCTTGGTTTTTCATTGAGAATTATGTTTAGATCATTGTAATAATGTTTTTAAATCATTGAAATCGTTTTTAACGCGTTTCAGACGTTCTGTAAAGCTTCCTCTTCAGAAATTATTTTCAAAATGTGTTGGAGATGTAAAAATAGCATTTTCCTAGTTCATTTGAAATGTTTCCAAGAGGTGGAAACGTGTAAGTGTCTACTATTCATTGGAATGTTCAATTTTTATTAGTTTTATTGGCTGTGGTCACTCGTCTTGTGTTTCTCTTTCACTCTCTCTTTCTGCTTGTGGTTTCTATTTTCCTTTAGGGTAGGATGTGTGTGTGTGTGTGTTTTCTTTTATTGGTTTGAAGATGTGTGTACTGTTTTATAGTATTATGATTTCAATAATTTAAACGCATTATTACAATGATCTAAACATAATTCTCAATGAAAACCAAGACACGGAATAATAAAATAATGTTAAAAAATACACATTGTTGGTGACCACCCCCTTATTTAAATATATATATTATTTTAGCTCATTTTTTTATTTAGATAAACCATTTGCTATTGCGTAAAATGATAAAAATGTATCAAATAAAATCGTAATAAGGCATGCAAATGTATAAAATAATTAAAATCTACAAATGGAGGAAATACCTAACAGCAGAATTCGGTTTGTCTCGCATAAATAACTAAAAGCAAGTCAGGAAACGTTTCTTTTAAACTCCTTATTAAATATGGTGCCCTCAGGAGAATAATGCCGACCGGAGGGAAATCCTTTGCAACAAAATAGAGAAGATATTTGCAATGAATCCATTTACTTGCCATTTCGATTTGTAAAGGTGGTAGAAACCGGATTCATTTTGATGGCTTCTATAATTCAAATGCACATTCATCATAATATGTTGATGTTTGATGAAAAAAATGATGACATTTCAAAAAATAAAATTAAGTAGCTACAGAATATAATTTGACAATGAAACAGTGATTTCATTGATTTCTCTAAACAAGGCCGCAGTCTCGGGGTTCATGGTCAAGGGTTAGCGCGTGATCTATTTTACTGATAAAACACTGTTGTAGAGAGATGATTTAGCAAGAGTATTTGAACAGTGTTATATAAATTGAACCTTTCTAACTTGGAAAAACTTGAAAAGAATTTGTTGGGAAAATTTTGTTTTCTTACGATTCGTTTATGATTTACTTGTTGGGCCTAACCGGCATTACCTGGGATTCGTTTTACACTGAGTTTGTTTCGTGTTTTTAAAAGATGCGTTTTTTTTTTAAATTAAAATAGGACTTTATAACCTAAACTAGCATTTCAGCCCAGCGTTTCCCGGGTGTTTGGAGGTGTGTGCTGAGCAAAAAGAAGAAAAAAGGTCAATTTTTTAAAATTTGACCCCTATTATGACCCCTTAAAATTTATTATTTTGGGTTCAAATCGAGTTATTAAGTTAGATCCATGTTCAAGAAACTTATATCTACAATTTCAAGTGTTTAGACCCAAAATTGTGGGAGGAGTTTGGTAGAGTTCTCAAAGGCCAAATCGTTGAATTTTGACTCCTTAACAGCCAAATGTTTGGCCGAAGACCGATCACATCGATTTTCCCAAATCACAGTACCCTGTATATCAAATTTCAAGTCTGTAGATGTAAAATTGACAAAGTTATTGCGAAGGAAAATGTACACAGACACACAGACACACAGACACACAGAAATACAGGCACTTTCACTTTTATAGATATATAGATTTAATTGTTAGGGTATAGTTTGATTATTAAATTAATAATTACATTAACTTATTATTCGATTATGACTAATTTCGTAAAGATAATGTTTTTTGTTTCATTTCGATAAAACTAGTTGAGTAAATTTCTTATATAACATTCAATCGTTTAACTTAAAATTTGAAAGCAATGCATGCCTTTTTAATCGAGGGTTTTAACACTTTAACTTGTTTTTAAATCCATAACATCACATAGAAAATTATTCTTTCTTTTCAATTTTAAACGCATTATCAAAATGTCTGATTTGCTCACATAAAAACAACACTACTACATATACAACTATATGTGAGCGTGTGTGTCAACCCGTCTGTCTGTCTGTCTCTCTCCCTCTCTTTCTTTCTCTCTCTCTTTATATATATATATATATATATATATATATATATATATATAAGTGGCCTTGTCCTTGTGTGTATGTGGAACTAGACCCAACCAAATTACTCTGTCAATTATTGGTTTACACATTTGAAACTCGAGATATATTCGATTTGGCTTTAGCCGGTACAAATAGCTCCTAAGCGGTCAAAATTGAAAAATTGGAACTTAACAATTTCTACGCATGCCCAAATATATATTTATATGTGTAACTGTGTCAGTTTTTTATGTTTTGATATCCACGTGTCTTTGTGTTAATAATCCTGTTTAGAAATCGATTTTAGGTAATTACACCCAAGTCTTGTATTTCTAAATCTTTTGAAATCACTACTATGCATTAATATAATGATGGATAGAAAATTCAAAAACTATATTTGTTTTGTTTCTAACAATGGATATATTTGCTATCCATTTGTCGTACTATTTTAATGAAATGTTTCGTGTGTATTCATTATGTTCAGTTTTACGCTTATAATGAGTATTTTAATGAAAACATTAAAAGCTACACTTGTTAGCTCGCTAAAAACGAGCAAAAGTAATAATCACTTGACTTAAAATGTGTACTTTATGTCAAATTCATGGTTAAATATAATTAAGTTTGTGCCCAAATTCCTTACTATGCATCAGACGAATAATACTTAGTGCATCTTTTCATAACAACTGTCTATACAACATCTCAGCTAGCCCGATTTAGTAGTTTCCGATGAAAGTATAATTTAAATATAAATCTTATTAATCCCCACCTGTAAAACGAACGGATAACATTATATTAAGTTCGCTGCATTTTATCATATCAAATGGTCATGCAAAATGTTCGCAAGAAAGTATACTAAAATATTAATCCTATTAATCCATAACGAACAGATAGCATTTTACATTAACTAAGGTCCAAACAAAATCTCAGACAGATCGGCTCAGTAGTTTTCGAGGAAAAGTGAAACGAACATATATACTAAGATAAATATAATACAGGCTATACTTGTAACTCGTTGATGTAAGATGAGTGCCTCATGCCAAATTGATTGTTAAATAATTGTTGAATCTGTGTTTGGGCCTGCATTAAATATTAATCTATATTTTTTTTCTAATAATTCCTTACTGTGCATCAAACGGATACTATAATATTAGATTCACCTTGTGATAACAAACATTCATAAAAAATTTCAGATTGCTCAGCCAATAGTTTCCAATAAAAGGTAGAACGAAAAAACAAAAAAAGACAGACATCAAACTAAAAAAAATGAAAATTAAAAGTATCACATAGCAAAATAAAAGTCTATCAAGCAGAACGCTAGCTCGTCGAATATTATGCAGTTAATTTTTTAAAAATGTCCTATTTTTGTAGAAAGTCAATGTATGCGTAGCTTTATTTAAGGAATTTCATTTAATTCAGATATTTGTAGATGAATCGATCTATATATCTATAAAAGTTAAAGTGTCTGTCGCTGTGTGTGTGTCTGTCTGTGTACATTTCCCTACAAAATATCAGTCAATTTTCAGTCTACAGACTGGAACTTTGATATACAGAGTAGTGAGATTTGAGAAAATCTTTGTAATCCGTTTTCGACAAGAAATTTAGCTGTTAAGGGGTCAAAGTTCAACGATTTGACTTTTGAAAACTATTTTTGTAAACTTTTCCTTTATCATATATCTTAAATATTTTTGTTTGTTCACAGACACTTCCTAAGCTTGTTGAGATAGGTGTCAATAATAATAATAATAATAATAATAATAATAATAATAATAATAATAATAACAATAATAATAATAATAATAACAATAATAACAACAATGATGAGCATAATAATGAATACAATAATAACACAAATAATAATAATTACAACAACAATAAAATAATAAAAAATAATAGCAGCACCAATATTAACAAAAACAACAAAAATAACAATAATAATAATTATATATATATATATATATGTATATATATATATATATATATATATATATATATATATATATATATATATATATACTACAACTACTACTTATAAAAACTGTGTCATATTACACATACTTGACTTTGATAAGTATATCTTATTTGGATCAACAGGAGTATAATAATATTGCTGCATCTATGTTTATGCTTGACAACTATAAACACAAAACACAATGATTTATTGATCGAATTTGGAATAGGTATGCGTTTGTGATCTTATTTATTGAAAATATTATAGAAAACAGTTATTGAAAATTTCTGTAAATGTCAATGTATTAAAAACCCATCTCACTTTATCAATTTTGAGTACATCACTGAGCTCCATCTGATTATTTCTATGTTGCTTTTTACTAATGACGGTGTTACCGCTTATAAAGATTCAAAAGCCACTCGCGGACAAGAGTTTACGAGTCCTGACCGATGCGACAACATCCTGATGGAACTGGTGATATGGTGAAACTTTGATATGGTTTGTTTATTAAAGAGAACGGCTCGACAAGAGCATATGTAACTAGGTTTGTACACTGTCATATTATAGTGAACTGGGAAACAGCCCTACGTTATTGTGTCCCACAGATTGGTAGTTATAGGAAAGAAACTTTTCTTTGAATGTTCGGATCAGAATTTTAGGCACAGATAAAAAATATCGAAAATCGTTGGTAATTATTTTAACTAGACGAATGTCTGCTGCAAGTGGTATACGGGGGAGGGGTCTGTCAAGATCGGAAATGTTTCTCTTAGCAGGTCTTCATATTTGTGGTAACAGAACTGCATCTAAGAACGCTTTAAAATGTAAGCATTAAATATCAAATAGAAATGCACTGTGGCATAGGTTTTATCATTCAATCCCAAGAGGCGCCTTGTGTTCTTGCTAATATGGATGTAAAACTTTCCGTTTTATGAATTACAATGTTTAATCTTTTTATTACAATGACTGTTACACGATGACAACTATTGCAATTTTTTGAATCAATATTCATTAATACTATTTTTTACTTTCACATTAAGATTGCATTCCACTATAATTAAGTTCATTTTTGTTGAAATTTCTACCAAAATATTTCGCCAATCTCCCACTGGTTCTGATAAAATAAAATATAAAACAAACGAGGCCGGTTTCATGCGCCGTTTCATTGCAATCGTTTTCTATTCATGACACGAATGGCATGTTGTTGGCATAGCAATTTGAGATTACTTCCGAGCCTTAAACAACGATTAACCCCCAGGATTTGCAGCAATTAGGCGTTCTTTCTTGGCTTGAAAAATGGTTAAAAGCCTCGCCTTTTCAAGGGATAACTATTTGCCTTTAGTACACATTTCTTTCATCAGAACGAATTACATTTGTGACGCTTTTGATAACAAATTAGAAACAATTTATTTTCTTTCAATTGTATTCTACACAAAGTTGATGTGGCTTCTAAACTGATTAAAAGCAAATGTTATACACTTGTATTTTCAAGATTTTAAGTTGTTTTTTATTCGAATACTATTCGCATTTCAATGGTACTTGCGCAAAAACGCATTGGCTGTTACAGAAGCCATAACAGAAGCATGTATTTCTGCAGCCTCGAGTCGAAATCTTTTATTGGAACCAACGACTGGATGCGCTGCATTATAAAATGATGACAAAAATAAAAGAGTTTCTCGGCCGAACACACTTTGGAATCAATTTTGCCTTAAGAAGTTCGGCATTCAGTAAGACCTGGTTATCATAATAGTTGGGATAGCAGTTATGCAGGGCAGTGCGCCTCTTATGTCTTGGAGCCATTAATTCCTTTGCGACAAAATAAATGCTTTGACTTTCATTTGGAGTTGACAGGTTACCTTTAATTTAACTACATTCCACAACAATGTCTTTGTGTTTTTTTCCGAAGAGTTTAATTATTTATATCAAACGAATAATGTTAATAACTTTAGACTAATTTTATCAAATTATATTTTTCTTGTTTAAAAAATCTGCTACGCAACCATTTTTACAATTTAGCTATAAAGTTCATGTTTTCTTTTATAAATTGAGTATGTTTTAGAAATGTACTAGCGGTGGTACCCAGTGCTGCCCGGGTGGTGTAGTAAGGAACCCTGAAAAAATGGTAAGTGCGGGGGATCAAAACAACAGTAGACAGCCCGTGTAAAGAGAGCTGTTGTTTAAAAAAAAGTGGTAGCAGGCAGGCAGGCTCGAACCCGTAACGGGAAGGGGTAAAAAAAATATGTAACGTTTTAGCCGATGCATCCATCGCAACACCGAAAGTCGAGAGCATTGAAATTCAACATAGTCAATCCAACAGAGACGATGTCGACGAAAAAAGTGACCCCGTCTTTCGACGAAAAAAGTGATCTCCATCTTGTAAAAAAAACGGGAAAGTTGAGGGTGAAGGAATTAATGTTTTTGGCCAATTTTTCGATATTTGTCGTCTGATAGATCAAGCTTTAAAACGATCTCGATCTCGTGAGGATCCATCGCGTGTGTCGAAAGTTTTCGGCAGACATAGAAACACACATATTTGTGGTAACAGAACTGCATCTTAGAACGCTTTAAAATGTAAGCATTAGATATCAAATAGAAAGGCACTGCGGCATAGGTTTTATCATTCATAGATTTATAGACTAGCGGGAGATGCCCGGCGTTGTCCTGGTGTTTAGGTGGTGTAGGAAAGACCCCCGGGGATCAAAACAACAGTAGCGGGGGCATTCGAGTGTGTGTTAGTGGTGTAGTAAGACACCCCAAAAAGTGGTAGTAGCGGGTGGGAGTTAAAAACAACAGTAGATAGAGGCGTTAAAAAATATTGTAGGCAGGCAGGCTCGAACCCGTAATATGAAGGAGAATTTTTTTTTTAAAACACGTGACGGCTTAGCCGATGTCTCCATTGTCCGACTGAGATTTCGGAACGTTGAAATTAAGCGTAGTCAATCGAAAAGTAGATGATGACTTGCTAGAATGTCGGCGAATAAAGCGATCCCTCCTTGTACTAAACTGATCAGTTAAGGGTGAAGGAATGAATGTTTTAGGACAATTTTTCGATATTTGCGTCCGAAGGATGGTACTTTAAAACGATACAGATTTGGTTAGAATCCGTCGAAAGTTTTGGGCAGACATACAAACATACACACACACACGTACACACACATTTTGCCTTTTATATATTAGGCTAGCTTGGGTTCCCGGCGTTAGCCGAGTGTTTGGAGGTGTGTATTCCACGAAAAAGAAGTGGTAGATCTGACGTCTTTCTGCTACTCCATTATGTGACCGGAAGTCTAAAGCGTTCAAATTTAACCTAGTCAATCTAAAACAAAAGATGACTTGCAGAAATAGAGTTGCTTTTAAACCTCCCACGAAAGCAAATAAGTTTAATGTGGTGGGAAAACCAGCTCCTTTAAAAGGGGGCACTCTGGCAGTATACAATTAAATAGTACTTGTCTCAGTATGAAGGGTTTCTCCTTCATTGACCAAGGACCAATTACAGAACAAATACTACCGAAAGGCCAAGCGGTTGCGTTCGAATAGTTTCGCTTTATTCATATAAAAGGAAGACGACGGCATGGTGGAAATCTTGTTTAACTCTATCAAAGAAAATAAAGATAGAGACGATGTCCATTTGTGAATGCGAGATATTACGAAAGAAGTATGTAAAAACTTCTCATGGAATCTAACCGACGCGAGAAGCCCGATACAAAAAGCGTTTTGTGGATATATACAAATGCTTCCGCCCATAATAGACTAGTCTGGGTGCCCAGAGTTGTCCGGGTGTTTGAAAGTGTGTGTTGAGCAAAAAAAAAAAAAAGTGGCAGTAGGAACGCTGGCTCAAAGCCGTACCTAAAAAGAGGAAAAGAATGTGAAAAAAAGTGATGTCTTTTCCGTTGCGTCCATGACCAAACCGAAAGTGGTGAAGGTCTAAATTAAGGCTAGTCAATTGAAAAGAGGGCATAAATTCTGAAAATATCGATGATAAAACAACCCCTCCCTGAAGAAAAGTGCCCAGTTAATGGTGAAAGAATTAACGTTTTTAGCCAAATTTTCGATATTTGTCGTCCGCATGATCGAGCGTCAAAACAATACCGATTTTGTGAAAATCCGTCGCCTCTGTCGAAAGTTTTAGGCAGATATACAAACATACATACATACATTTAAACAGACAGGCGAAATTTATATTATAGATGATTCTCTGTTTAATAAATAACAAAATGCGTTAAAAACTGGCATCTTTGCTTTAACACCAAAAGAAAGTGTATTGATATCACGCCGCTATAAATACTAACGTCATTATTCTTTTATGTATTCACTAAAAGCAACTCTTTCCTTATTCTGTTCTGTTATTAGCTCCTGGAAAATAAAGAGTAACTTGCTCATAGATTATCAGTGTATAATTTAGTAGAAATTTTGATGACATAAACAATGTTATCGAAGAGAAAGGTATTTGTAGTTGAGAAAATAGTAATGTTAAAATTGTTCTCAGGAATTTAGCTTGAAAAAAAAAACGGAATTTGGTAAACAAAAATAAGCACAAATGACTACTTGACAGAGATCAGACGATTGCTGTCCGGTGATACTTTCGATGACGTCATTAAGAGGGGGAATGAGAGACATGTAGAAATTAGTCAGAGTTGGCAGTCGGAGTTAGTAGATACAGTCAAAGGAAGAGATACGGTCCAATGACTATAATGACCCCAAGCAAGAAAGACTATCGGAAAATGTCGATAGTTTAGATGTAAAAACTCTAAGATCAGCGTATAGCTTTCTAATGGGGAAACATCTATAGTAGCTGTAAATACAAACCAAAAGTTCACGTTGTACGAAACTTTATTAACAGCTTTTTCAAGGATCCATAAAATCCAGATCAACCCAGATAAATAAAGTACGTTCCCTTATTTGTTGATGTTTACTCTCCAAAGTGAACTGTATCCGTTCCTTATTATTGTAAACACTATATATCATAAATCTTAAAAGCCCTTTATACACTCATAACTAGCCGATCACATATACATTTCAAATATATATATATATATATATATATATATATATACTCTCAACATTTGAAATAAAATATATCACACGCCAAACAGAGAATAGACACAGTCATATATACTTGTAAATATATGAACATATAATTGAACTATACAACAATTCGACTACTTTACCCTTTCAAATACTAATTAATTTGACTAAAATACGATCTTTTTATTTAGGTTGAAACATAACATTACGTTTGTCCCACCTGTAGACGATAATAAATTTATTTTAACGGCCGAAAATACGGACTTACAAACGGAGACATTTGAAAATATAATCCAGATGGTTTGTTAAAATGTTTTATGTAATTTCCTTGGTATAAATAAATTGATTTTTGTCATATACTTGCTGCCCATGATATATTTTAATCTAACTATCGTTTGATTTGAGAGATACGTATACACTCTTACATATTAGCAAGTAGGGAAATATAAATTTACAGCTGCATAACATAGAATAACACGGAATTAAAACTTGGTTTAATAAATATTTGCTTCTTATTATTCGCAGAAATTTATCAAGGTAAAAAATCAGCATTATGATCAATTTAATACGGCGGATAATAAAGTGACCATTGTCATAGATTGCCTGTCAGCTGAAAAATGACGTCATCGCCATAGGTCCTAGCAAGCAAGATAAGTGGAACACAGACTGTCGATAATGAGCAGATATTTTTTACAGAAAGCGTTAGAAAACTTCAAAATTGGATTAAAAAAGATAAGCATGATACTTTGTACTGAGACTCATCCAATATTTATAATAAAAATATTAATAATAAAAAACGAATTGAAAGGGAGAAAAGTTGTTAAAAAGTTTAAAAAGAAAAGGAATACGATTTGATTTGTATGAAACTGAAGTTTATTCAGTAGAAATAAATAAAAAAGAACAATAAATATTTTAAATAAAAAAACAATATTTTAAAATTCAAAACTGAAAACAAACGATAAATTAGTTTAACTGAAAAACGGACAATAAATTAGTTTAACTGAAAAACGAACAATAAATTGGTTTAACTGAATAACGAACAATAAATTAGTTTAACTGAATAACGAACAATTAGTTTAACTGAATAACAAACAATAAGTTAAAAATTACATTCAAACTAATGTTAGTATAAACAAAGTTACTAAGGCTGAAATATTTCAAGCATTGAATATTAAAACATTTCAAAAATCTGTTGTAGAATTTAATTAAAAGTTTGAATTTTTCTTTTTCTGATATTTTTTTACTAATATTGTCATTCTGTTTGCGACAAAAATTGTTTATAAGGGAATTTGATGAACTCCATATATAGCATTTTTTCAATTTGCTGAATAGTGTGACCCTCATCACAGTCAACATGAAATAATCTATTTTGATCAGCCAAAATATTTAAAGTTATGTACATGGCTAATTTTCTCTGATGAATCGAATGTAAAAAAGAATCGCATTTTGTAAGTTTGTTTATAACTATATAATTATATAATACAAAATTATTAGTTATATCCTTTGAGTATAGCAGAGAACCTCTGTAAATACCCTGAAAGTAGCTGTTTAATTCAGCTATTTCTTCAACAGCCTCTCTCCCGGATATTAAATTTTTGCAGCTATTGTATTTCAGTTCTTAGAAAACTGCATGACAGCAATAACCTGCTAAGTATAATATAGCATGAAGTACTTCCTTCTTTGCATTGATTAACATCATCTTCTGTTACATCTATGTTAAATTTATAAACATGTAACTCTTGCTCTTTTGTCATTTCATCCCAGTAAGTTTCTTTTAAATTTTTTAATTCAATAGTTCAATTATTAATTGGTAAGCTCAATTTTAAAACTGACAACATTTTGAGTTTTTTTCACATTCATACACCTGACGTATCAATATATTATACTGGTATCCACTAAGTTGTCGATACTGGCCAAACCTTGCCTCAAGGGTTTTTGTCTGAAACTTTCCTGGTAATATATACACCATGTTCAGTACATTTATACAATATTTAGTCAATTCTAAAATTACGTAAGTATTATGGTGCAAAGCAGTATATGTTTCCTTTGTTAACTTACCAGTTCTTCCAGGAATGCCATTATAAGTTTCTAACCAGTCATAGAACACATTTAGGAAACATTTAGGAAACTATAATTATCACTAATTAATGTAAGTGGATTAGCATATTTATTACGAAGTCGACAACCTTTATATGGTGTTTTCACATTCAGTATTGTCCACCAAATATAAAATATTTTAATGTATTCTGCAATTTCTGCATAATTTGGCAAACATTCCTCTTTTGCTAAGGTTAGCAAATCTTGAATAGTATATTCGTTGAAAATTTTGCAAAACCAAATTAACATTTGCCTTTCAAAAGTAGTCGGTGAAAGATCTTTTGAAGTCAACTTATAGCAATATTTCACAAGTGATTGAGATTCTAGCGCATAACGTTTATGTAAACTAGAAAATGGAGGACTTTAAATATTATCTAATTCATGATTTCCATTACAACAAAACTTTGGGAACATCATGTCTTTACGTTCATCTTTTTGTCCAAGCCAATTGTTTCTAATGCATTTTAATATATGCACTGAGTCGAATAAGAAGAAAAGATGGCTAGACGTTCTTACTGGATGGGGATATACAATTGAAAGATTTGATGGGACAAAAAAAGAAAGACTTTTTTTATTTATTGCATTATTATCTGTTATAACAGATAATACCTTAAACCCTATATCTTCTCAACCAATTATTACACATTTAATTATGTAAAAATTAGTTCTCAGCTAGAAGACATTTAGTTTGCATAACATTCACAACATCCTTATATTGTGAGAATACACTGCTAAGCATAAAAGCAAATGCACTTGTGGCAGGTTCATTGCTGTTGTTAGATAAGCCAACAATATTACCAAACAAGATAAGGTTTGAAATGTATTTCATCGACAAGTAAAGATACTGTGATGTCATTCTGCATTAGTAACTTGAACTTACTTAGGGGTCGTGTTGTCACTAGGGTGACAGATCAATATGACTCATATCCACGTTATTTGAATGGTGTAACTGATGGAAGATAACATCTATTAAGTTCTTGCTCAACTTAATTCAAATTCTGCAAGACAGTCTAAAAATGATGGCATAATCGGTAGCTAAGATATATAAGTTCAGCCATATTAGTCTATGTTTAGAAGGAATAACCTTGTTTTGCAAAAATTGGCATAGTTGGAAACATACGATGTGTTATCTAGTCGTATTATTGGAATTGGCCGATTCTGTTAGATGTCTTAGGTTTTTGCCGCGGATATGTTTAACTTGGGAAATAAAACAATTTAGGACTTCAGCCATATGATGATGAAGAGCTTGTTAGCATTATTCTGTTTTATAGCTTTTTTCTATTCATCTAATTATAAGGCCAATCTATGAATATATATATGTGTGTGTGTGTGTGTGTGTGTGTGTGCGTGTGTGTTTTCGCCCTGACATTGATATTAAAGGCCTACTTTTTAAATTTAAAAATTAATAAAACAAACTTCTTAATATACTCAGTCATTGATATGCGAGTAACTACATGAATGTTAATAATTTTGATATTCCTGTGAAAAACGAGCGTTAACTAATTAATTATTAATTTTAGTATGGTTTCGTATTATATTTGCGTAGTTTTACTATTACGCCAAATTCTATTCATGCATAGTTTCTACATAGAACACATTCTGCGTAGAATTTAAGATTTTCAAGGTCTAGGTCAAGGGTTTGTGTCGAGACTTTACTTGTATATATATAGATACAATATTATATATATATATATATATATATATATATATATATATATATACCCTATATATAAAGTTTTATGTCTGTAGACCAAAAACTGACCGAGGAGTTTGGTAGGCAAAACTTTTTAAACAAATATATACGCACATTAATAAATATATATAGAAAGACGTTTGCGTTTATTTGAACCCTTTTTACGCAAATATAACGCAAGCATAAATCATGTAGAATATGTGCAAGAATATAATTGCATATAATAGTTAACTAAAGATGATCATCCCATAAGAAAACAAATAGGGAATTAATTAAAATGAATGTTTAAAAGAATACGCAAATTAGATATTATGAATGCAGTTCAACGAACAATATAGTAATATTTTCTTTTTAAATAAATAGGAAAACGGGTTTTTAGTATGAATATCAATACACAAAAAAATTATAGGAGTATAGATAATAATAATTTCGGATGATATGATCTCATCTCAAATATTTGTTTCGTGCAATAAGAAAATTATACTTATTCTTTTGATCTAATATGAAAAATGTATTACATAATTATATTCTTAAGGAGATTCCTCTGGTGTACATGAACATCTCTTAAAGGAATTTCTTCATCTGATGAAGAAGATCCATATTTACTCGAAGATCATCTGAATGGCGAACGGGTCTCATAGCAGATAGAAGGTTGGGATATTTAATCTTTGTTCTAGAGGATGCATTGAAACTAGTTATATTAGTTAAACAAAAATAACAATCATCTGCGTGGATTCACTACTCTCTCCAAACCATCGAGGCTGTAATGTTGAAAGCAGCTTTCTTGCCATTAAACCATGCAGTTTGTTCATTGTAGCAGTGTGTACAACAGATGTGTGGAGCCGGTCAAAATAGTGAAAGTATGCAGTTCTGGGCAGGGAAGTATAGAAATGAGACCAACGCAATGGTTGCGTGTTCATATAACGTCGGTTTCGCCAAAATATAAAAATGAGAGGAACGCAATGGAAGTTCCATTCTATATTAATGAAAAAACTTTATTTGTCATTTTCGTTAGTAGCGTTAGTAGAAGGGTACAAGAGAGAAACGGGTTAATAGGTTGAAGTGTTCTTGTGTAAAGATAAAATTAATATCATGCCGGCTGGTTGAAGAAGAGAACAGTTCAATCCACGCCTGTTTATAGTTAGTAGTAGCCGGAACAAAAGAAGCAGATTAAAAGAGAAAGAAAGAGCAGAGTCTTCAGTGTATTAATGTGTGTTGTCATGCGTGAGTGTGAGTTGTACGTTCTTTCGCATGACAAAGAATGTTCGTTTGGGTGCAGCACGTGGGAATAAATGTGAGTTTAAAGAGAGCCATAGCTAACTCGTAGTACTCACATTCAGCCTAGAGCTGAAGCCTCAGGCGATGTGTGCTTCTAGGCAAAGCCACGAGAAAGGTTCGAGATTTCGCCTTTTATATACTCGGTCACGTGATTGAGAGCTGGCTTGTGATTGAACAACCAGGGAGAAATGGATTCCAAATCTCGAAGTCGTGAGAAGTAGTTTCTGCCTGTGATGTAGCAAGTGTCGGCTGCTACATATGCGATGGTTCGACGCTGCGTAACTCTTGCAGAAAGAATTGGTTTTGTTGAGGCATCCTCGACGTTTTGACGTGCTTGAAGCTATTGGAGAATCTGTAAATATAACGAAGTAATACTAAATCATATGCAAGGCAATAAAATGTGCATTTGAACAACCCAAAATATGTGTAACACGATAGTTGAGGATCATCAACTGCCTGTGCCGCTTGCGAGACAACCTTTTCCTATGATTGCCAGAGCACTATGGCGGCTATATTCAGACCTGATACCTTAACTGCACACAATCTGTCTTGAGGTAATGAGTAAAAACGAATTTCAAATTTGAATTCAGCACCCCAAATAAGGTAAAAATAGGTATTTTGTGCCTGTCTTTATATCCTTGTAAACCAGTGTTATTATTATTATTATTATTATTATTATTTACTCACTAAGAGTACTCACACAACCCATCATCAAAGATTACTCTTTGAGAGCAACTTGTGGTGTTTCCTGGAGTCTGAGTGAAAACAAGTCTCGGCAGAGTTCCAATACTCTCCGCCTTATTCGACAACCTTTGCAAAAGAATTTGCGCTATAGCAACAGCCGTTTATCATTGATTTCTCGTTGGCGGTGATGATTGGCCTTCACTGGAAACTGGGTGACAAAAAGTCTCCCCAAGGTCGCAGTCCTCTTTGCATTCAGTCAGCGAATGGCTGACCAGTGCTTTCTCCTCTCGGTCTTTCCATCCTCCTCGATCCTCCTCATTCTTTGGTGTGGTGCCTATTTATGATCACACACACACACACATAATTTGTTCAAGATGCAATTGTTTACATAATTGGCAATGTACTGCATTCTCCACTTATTAGTGTATATTGTTATGCATTTGTGGGGTGAGTTTGCTGCATTCACTTATTATGTGGTGTATTGTTTACTCTCTTTGTCCACAGAGCTTACATTTGCTGTTTTCTTGTGTCTTATCGATCCCTGCTTAAATGATGATGGTTCTAATTGCGTTATCTTATGCAGCTGTTATTAATGATTAAGTTTCCATGTTTAGGTTTTCTTTTGTGTAGCGATTTCCAAGTGTTTTCCTTAGTCGCTTCTTTTGTCATCCTTATGAATCGTCCATTTAGCTGTTTCTCTTTTAATGTTTCTTTCCTCGTCTTATTTTTCATCTCTTTTTCTATTTTGTTTGTTTCTTCCGAGTCTATTGCTGCAGTAATTATTCTTTCGGTGTTCTGCATTATGTATTTTCTCATTCTTTTGTGCGCGTGTGTGTCAAGAAGAGTAAGTCATGTTTAGTTTCAGAACAGTTTCCAATGGTTAGTTGTTCTACACAAGTCCTGAAAGTGACTGGTTCGTAGTAGATAGAATAGTTCCGATGGTTAGTTGTTCTACACAAGTCCTGGAAAAGATTCTTCCCTTGGTGACACGAAGAAAACATATGTGAAATTGCCAAAGAAAGGTTTAATATTTATGGAACAATTCTAGTTTCTAATTGGTTGGTAGCAGAACGTGAATTATTTCGACTGGTCAGGTCCTAGCAGCATCGTTTATAAATAGAATCTCCCGACTTTGCGGGATCATACCCCATTATAGTCTCTTATGATGGGGTGTCTCCTAGCGGCTTCGGCTGCATGGAGACAGGGTAGTACCAGTCAAGGATTCGTCACTTGACACTCAGCCCAACAGGTGAGGGGCCGGGAACCGGCCCAGCACCTGTTGGACTGAGGTACACCGCCTGGGTAATACCTAGGAGGTCCACCCTCCCAGGCCTTGCCACCGGGCTTTCCGGTGGGGCAAGTTTATTGCTTGCTGCCTGAGGCGCCCCGACCGGGGAATGCCGACGGGGTTACTCGGGCAATTTTTAGAATTGCAGGAGTGCCCCTCCTTTAGGGGAGCCTGCGGGTATCCCACTTTCCATGCCTTGTGCCAAATAATGCTGATGTGGGCAGCATTTAAATAAATACCTCATTATAGTTCTCCTATGATGGGATGTGTCTCCTACCGGCTTCGGCTGTAGGAAGACAGGGTAGAGTACTTGTCAAGGATCCGTTCTTGACACTCAGCCCGACAGGAGGGGGGGCGGTAACCGGTCAGCACCTGTCGGAATGAGGTACACCGCTTGGGTATCACCCAGGAGGTCTTCCCTCCAAGGCCTTGCCACCCGACTTTCGGGTACGGCAAGTTTATTGCTTGTCGCCTGAGGCACCCCTACCGGAGAATGCTGACGTGGGTGCCCATGCAATTTTTGTTGATCAAGAGCGCCTCTCCTTTGGGGGGGGGGCTACTCTCCACCTTCTGGCCTTGTGCCACATTTTGCTGCGGTTAACAGCAGATAAATATTCACCCCATTATAGAGCAAAAATATTGCAACACTCCCCCTATTTTTTTATAATGGTGAAATCCCTTTGGTTTTTTTCTGCTCAAAAATAAAAATATATTTTTATATTTACATAACAAAATCAGAAATCTTTTGGATCTTAAAATTTTAACATTTAAAAAGACGCCATTTTTAATTTTGTTGAAATGTCAAACATACATATATATGTGTACAGAAAAAGATAACTAAATCTTAAAACAATGGATTTGTGTTTTTACCTTAAAAAGGGGTGGGCATGTGAAAAAGTAGCCATTTCTTAAATTTGATTATGCAGTTTTGTTCAAAAACGCATACATATATAAATATAAATAAATAGACATATAAATAAATATACATACAATATTTACCCGTTAAAAAGATAGGGTTTTTTTTTGTTAATTAAAACAATGTCAAAAAATGGTAGAGCATTTTTGATAAATTAGAAAGAAAACTAATTTGCATAAAAAGTATTTGTAATTTATGCGTGTTTTAAAATAAGCATGCAAAAATTATTTGTCGAAAAAGAAAATTGACAAAGTAAATGTTTTCAAAAATTGATGCAAAAATTATTTGTCAAAAAGAAAATTCACAAAGAAAATGTTTTCAAAAAGTGACTTTTTTATATTTACGTTTTTTTTTTTTATCTCAGTAAAATTATTAGTTACGCATTAGTAGGTTAAAGTGTTAATACAAATAAAATGGATGTAGTTTAACGTCTTGCCCAGGACTGTTTTTTTTTCCTTCAATATATAGAAATTTATATGCATACATGCTATGAAAAGTTATTCAAAGTCAAATCCGCTAACACGTTCTGAAGCAAAACGACTTCTTATATTCTTGTGTGTGTGTGTGTGTGTGTGTGCGTGTGTGTGTGTGTGTGTGTGTGTGTCTGTGTCTGTGTCTGTGTCTGTGTGTTATTTACACGGTTGTTTATACAAACTAGCCCTTCTCCTCTGTCTTTACTTTTCACATATGGTCGGTCAGTATCATCCTTTGGATATAGTCCATTGTGCATTTTCTGGTTTTCTTGGTTGAGATTCCTTAGTTCATCTTTGGTCAAGTTTATAAACGGTTCAGATTATCTTATTAGTGACACTGCCTACGTGTTTATTCTTTTAATTACTTATGGACTATAATGTTTAGTGTCGAGCAGTTTTCTTTTTCTGAGGTATTCCTTTCCGCTTTTCTCTTTCATTTACGTTGCTTTTATGATGTCTACTTCCAGCACTCCCTAGTATTTGTAGATATTATGTTCACCTTGTCTTCTCATCTCTGTTTGATTGTTCAGTATTATACCTTCTTTTGCTTCCAATTTTCCTCTCTTCAGGGTCAGCAGTGCGCACTTTTCTATAACGAATTTCATTTGGATATCCTAGTTAAAGATTCTGATCTTTCTTTCTTCTGTGTTAGTGAATTTGTATTTGGCTCGGCATTTTCTTCTTCTTCTTCTTCTTCTTCTTATTATTATTATTATTATTATTAAAATATTTATCAAAAGTTCTTTATAAGTTTTGGTTTCGATTTCGATTATAGCTAATGCACCCAAGTCATATGGATATATTTTATGTATTTTTGAAATCGCAACTTTATAATATGCAAGAATTAAAATATCATATTTATGCTAACTTTATGACCGGGCTACGTTGGCCTTCCCTTCTAGCTTAGATAAATACTTAGCAGTTTTAACAAAAGAACTACAATAATATCAGAGCGTCTCCATTTACGCTGGACATCTACAGAATGCCAACATCAATATATTACATATGAATGAGTTCCCTGTGACTTTCCACAGGTCCCGCTAATTATTATTATTATTATTATTATTATTATTAATAATAATAATAATAATAATAATAATAATAATAATAATAATAATAATAATAATTCATGGAAATCTTTCCAAACAATGCGACTTGAGGTAATGGGCTAAAACCTATTCATGGTAGACTCCGATCTAAAAAAAAACAGCAATAACTCCTCCTTTATCAGAAATATCGCTCGTGGAATGTGATGGTTAAAAGACAAAATAATAGACGCGTGAGTTGCGACTTTGTCGAAAGTAAACTCAGTGTCCACTTTTTATTTTCCTGGAATTATTCAAAAGTGACAAATTGCATAAGAATACTTGTTGAAAATTCATTTAAATTTGCAAGGAACCTTATGCGAAATAGTTGCATTCCTTATCTCTCCTACTGTATGCACGTTCGTCTCCGCCTGCCTCTCTTTCTGCGTCTACTCGGTTGCAAGTTATAAAAATGCAATCGATTTTGAAAACAACATGACTAATTATTGGGCTCATTAATTTCCATGAAAAAAAAACCTTGATTTTAATCTCAGTTAAATTTGATTTTACACCATCCCTCGATTTAAATAATTGTAAAGTCCATTCGATTAGTGGTTATGCCACGCCGTTGGGTTCCTGTTTGGCTCACGCTCGTTTTTCTTTTTTCCTTCGTTCGAATCAAGCGCTCTATTCGCAATGGCATGGCTGTCGGCTTTTCAAAAGCTCACAATCTCAACAACAACAAGTATCTATCAACTCTATTTGGATAATAGAGTTCAGAATGAATTACAAATAATATTAATCATTTATTTTGCGTCTGTTTCTTAAATTGTTTTCCAACTTTGGGCCTTTGAATAAAACTCTTCAGTGTTTTGATAATTTAAAAATTGATTTTTAACGGGAATATTATCAGAAAAAACAGTTTTAATATAGTTTTTTTTATTGGCACGCATATAAATAGCGTTAAAAATGTTAGTTATATTTGCGAAAAATAAAACGGCAAATTACACATTAACCTTACTCTAAAATAGATTTAATTATATAAAATTAGGTATGTGAGTATGATTTTATATTTCTATGCACATATTTCATTCTTAAACTAATTAACTACACATTAATAGGATTTGGATTGTGTTGTATTTACGTATAAATGGCTATTCGGTTGTAAAATATGTTATTCCTCATAAAATTGTCTGAAGAATTTGCTACATACAAAAACACAGTGATAACTAGGGCTGTGAAAACAAAATATTCTTTTACTTCGCGGGTACACAAACTTAATCAACCGAGAACTACATCCGCCTATATAAATACATAAAATATATTAAGGGATATATACTCAAGAGTCAAAACAATGAAAAGAATATGCTGTCACAGCCCTAGTCATTATCATGTTTTTACTGTTGTTGAAGATTGCTGACGAAGCAGTTCTATAGCATATACTCTTATGAGAAAATAAAATAAACATTTGTTTTCCAAACTGTGAAGTGAACCTTATATATATATATATATACTTTCACTACACCGATGACGACTGAAGGATCGGTCGAAAATTATGTACTTATAAAAAAAAATTTTTAATTTTTTTTCATAATATTATTATTTTGTATTCCTGCACGTCACCAATTAAAAACGAATAAAGAAAAATTATAAGCTTTTATACTTTTCGCATTCTTTTTTATTCATATATATATATATATATATATATATATATATATATATATATATATATATATATATATATTGCGTGTTAAAATGTAGTCTATTTCTCTTATGTCTATCCTGCTATAACTGAAAAAAATATTACCTTTGGAATACTTACAAGAAAACCATAAAAGTGTATGATTATATATATATATATATATATATATATATATATATATATATATATATATATATATATATATATATATATTAGTGATTGAATATGGTTACTATATTAGTATATGTATAAAATTATATATATATGTATATATATATATATGTATATATATATATATATATATATATATATATAATTAACAAAATTACCGAAATATTAGCAACTGAGTATATTAAATCTGGCAATTAAGAGTGGGAAAATGATAAAAGCAATTGAATAAACAGCAATTTTTGTAAATCTACTAAACATTTAAACAAATAATAAAATAAATCTTTAACTCATCAATTTTCAAGGATAAACTCTTTACATGAAGGGATTAACATGTGTAAAAGAATATAAAACAGATTAGTATATTTTAAAACTGTATTAAATAGGACTTAGTCAATCAATAATTCTATAAGATTTGACAGCGCAAGGCGCTAAAGGAAGAATCTCGAACCTGAAGTCTCGATTAATTAATTATTAAAAGATTATTAAATTTATTAAATGATACGAAAATTAGAAAGGTCACTTAAATTTGAGCGTATTAAACAATCAATGAAGTTGTACTTTCTACTGTAGAAACGAAATTAACTGAAATCTGAGTTGTGAAATAGTTATAGAAAATCTTCAATGTTAATTGAAGTAAAAAAACACATCATGCAATTAATAAACTTGTATTCAGTGAGCTTTTTTTTACAAAGGCATCATCACATTATCAAGGCCAAGAGACCACTCGAGGGTAAGGGTTAAAGAGTGTACAGTAGAAATTGGACAATATAGAAATCAATTCGGTAATTTTGTTAACTTATATGGAACGGCTCATCAAGAACTTGTTTACGTTAGACTTGAACACAACCTTATTGTAGTCAGCTGGAAAGCAGATAAACGGAAGACAATTCCGTAGGCGTGCAGTTCTAAGAAAGAAGCTTTGTTCATGGAATCTACGTTTAGGTTCAGGCACAGATAAAGAGTGAGGGGAATTATTGATGGTGTTTTCAGCTAAACGAGTGTCTCTTGTGAAATGGGGGACCATAGACTGAAGCTCAGTCGAACACTTTCCATGAAAATAACGATACATAAGAGACAAACTCGCAACACCTCTTCTGTGTGATAGAGGTTGAAGGGAAGAGAAAAGGACATTACCTACGAGGCTACGAAGTCTATTTTGAACTCTATCAAGGCAGGATAAGTCCTTTCTAGCAGCTCCTGCCCAGATGTGGCAACAGTATTCCATCCTTGGACGCACCTGGCTCTTATATAGATAGAGAATTGCATCAGCAGTGAGATATCTACTGGATCGATAGAAGGATCCCACCATTTTTCCAGCGGCCTTGGCAACAGATTTGATGTACGTGTTCCATTTAAGATCAGGAGTAACGGTCAAGCCCAGAAGCTTGTCAAAACTTGAGGCCTCCTGAAGACGAGAGCCATTCATTTCAATTGATGCCAGATGTGAACCAGAGTGTTGATGATGTAAAGATAGAAGCTTGGTTTTAGATGCATTAAAAGTAACCAGCCACTCCTTTCCCATTGTACCATGTGCTCAAGATCAGAGGAGAGAGAAAGTCTTAGATGTGCTACCATATATGGTAGTGTCATCAGCATAAATGTCTACAAATGATGTAAGGATGTGATTTGGAAGATCATTAATGTAGATCAGGAAAAGAATTGGACCCAGGATGGACCCCTGGGGGACTCCAGCATTAATACTGTGAGCTTCTGATTTTGCCCCATCAACTACTTCTCTTATGAACCTATCAGAAAAAAATGATTTAATAATTGAGAAGACATTTCCAGCTATACCATAGCTAGAGATCTTGTGAAGTAAACCTTTGTGTCATACCCTATCAAAGGCCTTTGATATGTCAAGAGCAATTGCCCTAGAAATGTTGCCTCCATCGAGGGATTTGCTAATCCTATGAGATATAACTGTAAGCACATCTGCTCTAGATCTAGCAGAGCAGAAACCATATTGAGTGTCACTAAGAAGATTGTTTTTGTTGAGATGGTTGATTACTTCTATATTTAACACAGATTCCACCAATTTACTCATGACGCACAGGAGACTTATTGGCCTGTACTGAGAGGGGGATGAGCGATCACATGAATTCTTAAATACAGGGCATACTGATGAGATTTTCCAGGGTGATGGGAAGCTATTCTCCTACAGACAACGTTTAAACAGTTTTGTAAGTATGGGCGCTAGTTTTGGTTGAAGCTTTTTGAGTACTATAATTGGAATACCATCAGGGCATGTTGCTTTACTGGAATCAAGGTTTTTGATTAGTTTGGCAACATCACGTACAGATATACGTATATCACATAGCGTGTTTTTTGATACAGGAGGAAATATTGGAGGTTGGCGGCCTTGACCGCAAAGGGTAGAATTAGCTGCACAGTTCTTGGTAAAGAGTTTGGCTTTGTCTGATGCTGACGAGATTACCCCAGATCCATTGATGATAGTTGGGATAGAGCACACGCTTCTGTTCGGGATTCTGTTTACTATTTGCCAAAACTGGTGAAAACCAAGCCGCTGCTCAGCTACTTTGGACTTGATCATCATCAACGCTCTGATCTCCAGCTGGCATCAATTGTGAGGGATGGCTTTCGTCTGGGTGAGGCCCCGTGTTTTGACAAGCTTCTGGGTTTGACCTTTACTCCTGATCTAAAATGGAACACGTACATCAAGTCTGTTTCCAAGGTCACTGGAAAGATGGTGGGATCCTTCTAACGCTCCAGAAGATATCTCACTACTGATGCAATTTTCTATCTATATAAAAGCCAAGTACGTCCAAGGATGGAATACTGTTGCCATATCTGGGCAGGAGCTGCTAAAAACAGCCTATCCTGCCTTGACAGAGTACAAAATAGACTTCGTGGCTTAGTGGGGGATGACCTTTTCTCTACCCTGCAACCTCTCTCCCACAGAAGAGACGTTGCGAGCCTTTCCTTGTTTTATCGTTATTTCCATGGCAGGTGCTCGTCTGAACTCCAATCTCTGGTCTCACCTTGCCAATCTTTCACGAAAAACACCCGTCTAGCTGAATCCACTGTGAAAAATTTCCCCCACTCTATATCTGTGCCTAAATCAAAACGCGGATTCCATGAACAAAGCTTCTTATTTAGAACTGCACGCCTGTGGAACTCTGTTCCGTCTGCCTGCTTCCCTCCGGACTACAACTTGGATGTCTTCAAGTCCAATGTTAACAAATTCCTAATGAACCGCCCCCTTAATTAAACACTTCATCAAATCTCCAGACTAACGTAATGTACTTGCAATAACCCTTATCCCTGAGTGGCTTCCGGGCCTTGATAAGTGGTGATCACTGGGTAAACAAAAACTTGATGAACTGAGCATACAACTCTCTTGCGTTCGTTATTACTTTCTTACAATGGTTGCTAGCAGTCCTGAAAGCGGCTTTAGTTTCTATATATCTATTACGTTTGAAGCAGTGGAAAAAGTGATTTCTGTGCGCAATGGCAGCAGCACATTCTGGAGAGAATCATAGCTGTCTGTTAGTTTTTGCTGGAACTTTTTCGAGGGTATGAAACTGTCTATACCTACAATTAACAATTCTGTCAGGCCTGATACTATAGAGGACACATCCTTTTTAAACATGGAACGTAGAGGTAGATCTGATATAATCTATATAATATAATATAATAATATAATATAATCTATATAATATAATCTATATAATATAAAATAATCTATATAAGAAACAGAAAATTTCTACCATCTCTGCCAACTGTTCGCGCAAAATACTGCCAACCTAGAAAACTGGTTTTTCTTCTCCCTTTGTCAGAAAAATCACTCATTAAAAAATGAGGAATGAGGGACAAATAAGGAGAAGCGAGAGTAACGGCAGCTGCCGATAACGCATCCACAATGGGTTTTCTACTCTCCGTCAAAATGAAGCGTCTGCAATCCAATTTTTATATTGAAGTACAAAAATCAATTAGAATACATTGCAAGTTCAAATTTTTTTTTTTAAGTAAGAAAGAAAATATTTTGTCATTGCGTACCAAATAGAAAAGATCAATTAAGTAGTTGAAAATAAAAAATGTTGCTATGTAAAGCACTAAAAAATGTGTAATAAGTAAGTACATGCAGATGAACTCAAAATGAAGAAATGAACAAGGTAGTAATAACGATATAAAAGCAATGCATGAGACGATATCACCGCGCTCACAACAAAAAATGTTTGGTGCTAAGATTAAGTAAACAACTTTTCTCCTCAAGTATATTCTTTATGGGATAAAACGCTTTTGTATTAAATTGAAAAGAACTTCTTGTATTTCAAGAAATCTGTTTAAACGACAATATTAGAAGTGTAGAAAAATACTGGATTTTAATATTATTGAGATTTACACCAAATTATAATAGAAATATATCCTTCCTTAGGGCTCACATTTCAACAATATTTCGCTGAATTTATTCCATATTTGTATACAATTTCTGACGAAACAGTACAATTAACGAGTCAGATTTTTAATATTAACGTGAGATAACCAATAACTATGCACTTAGAACTAAACTATATTAAGAGCAACAGAGTCACCCAATTAACAGAAACAAAAATGATGGCATAGAATCGAAAGGAATAGAGTAGCCTAAAGGGACGTTGTATTTTTTCTAAGGTCAAGCTAACCCTTACGAATAATTCAGTTTATTCAGTGAATGTATTACACCATAGTATTAGCTGCCAACTGCCGTTGATGCAGTTGTCTGAAACAGTTCGTGAAATTAGTGAGTCTCTTTGATTAATCAATTAAACATCATTAACAATTTAAGTACACGGCCTTGTAAAGCCTTCGGGCTCGGACCCAAATTAGGAAGTCCAATGAATTTATATATATATATATATATATATATATATATATATATATATATATATATATATATATATATATATATATAAGCAACTTTTATTGAATAATACGGAGTGTTTTATTTTAGTTTTTCCAAATATCTAAATAGTCTTTCGGTTAGATTCGTACATAAAACACGTCCTGCTGTTTTTTTGTTCCAGTTTTTGATTTGTTCTGTCGTAAGTCCATTCCCTTTGATTATTGAACTCATTATCGGGAAAGGTTGTAAGTATTTGTGTTTACGACTGTTGTGTTTTAGTGTTTAGCTGTCTTTAACGATAGTGATTTTTGACTTAAAACAAAGCGTTTATAATGGTAACATGTTGAAAATAGACGTTCAATACGCATATCAAATTCAAAACGATGATGTTTAAGGGTTAAGAATTTTTTCATGTTGATTACTACGTTAGATACCTAAAAATGGTGTGACTAGTTTCCTAATTAATGTTAATTATTGTTGTGTTTCTATTATTCATATACATGATTTCTGGATTTTTAATCGTTTATCTTGATATCTTAGGGTACTGGTTTTGTGTTTTTAATTAAAATGCAACAATATTAAGAAGGATGCAGATACGTTTTGTTTGTTTTTTTTTTGCCAAAAATATCTTCAGTTTATGTATTGTAACAGATATTTGTTAAGTTATTGTCGACAAATACCGTCTTCTCAAAAAGTAGTGACACTGACATATTTTTATACTATATTAGTGCTTACAAAAAATTATAATCAAGTTTTAAATATAAAAATTCTTGATACCATTTATATAACACTAGTATTCTTTTCTGAAATAGCGTCTTATAACAAAATTACTATTATAACTATTAACAAATGAATGGATAACAACACTCCATACAAGAAATAAAGCAAAAGCTAATATAGTTAGGACCATTTTTAAACAGATTCAACGTCATTCTTTTAGAGGGTTTTTAAATAACAGCATTTCTCTTGTGATTTTGATAATTTTCTATTTTTTGAAGGCGACAGACACTGGCATAAATAATCAAAACTGAAATGGAAAAAAACGATATTTTTAATAATGATAATATAGATTATATCTATAAAAAGTAATAATGATAACATAAATTATATATATATATATATATATATATAATATAATATAAATATACAGACATGCATATATATACTTATAAAAAACAGTCTAATAAATAGATATATTTATTAAACAAAACGAAAAGATACACGGATCTGCAATGAAATTGTTTGTTTTTTTTACTTCTAGAATGGTAATACACATATACATATATGTCTATTTTCATGTATATGCTTTTATTATAAAACACTATATTATGTAGATATTGTTTCAGTATTTATTTCCATAATGCTCAATATAAGAGTAAATCGATGCAGTAGTATTGACATGTATCGACGACAGAGGTATTTTTAGCTTATACTAAGTATTACCGTAAATATAGACATTGTAAAATATGGTTTTGATGTCACCATTCTTTATATTATAATATCCGAAAATAATGTGCTTACATACACTCTTGTACGAAATAAATATGCTATAATTCTTAATGATGAGTTCTATAGTAAATAGGGGTTTAAGCCCATACATATTATTGACGCATACGTGCGCGCACCGATCTTTTTAAAAAAATTCATTACTTAATATTACTCAATATTTTATATAGAATAATTATTTACTTTATTTTTTGTATATAACTTATTTTAAATTAATTTTGGGAAAATATGAATTCGGATGGGTGCACCATCTAAATGGCAACGTTTACCAAATAAATACATTTTTCATTTTATTTATTGGTTTACGGAGAATATATATTTCAAAATTTATGATATTCTTTTCATACAAAATAAATAAAAACTTCTGGATATAATTAACATTTACAAAAACAATATTCTGTAAATATTACTCACCGAATATTTTAGAATAAATATTTTAACATGCATAATGTTCGTTTATTAGTTTCATTACTTCATCTCCATATAGAATAGTTTGATTGCAGAAATTCCCCTCTGGATCAAAGTATCGTAGGTTTGCAATAACAGATTTCACATACAAATTGTCTAGATTATTAGCCACTATCTAATATACTTTTAGAACGCCATTTTAGACACATTTAGTCGTTATTATAAAATCCTATATTACTACCTAGGAGAAGCATCATCACAATTACAAGCATATTTAGAGGAAGTAGTTCTTATTTCCCCTCTAAATAACAAGTCCTACTACCGCTTTCAGTTATCACCGGGAGGTATTCTTCCCTTTGGACAGATATGGGGGTTGCATCATTCAGAACTGAATCATAAACTCTTTGACTTAAAATAATCTTTCCCTTTTCCGTTACAAAAATAATAAAGTCTCCCCAGACTAATTCCGATCCTTCTAATTCGATGAGCTCTAGCCACAACTATATTCCGGATTTACGGTATTAGCATGATAAACAAACGTTAATGTATCATTCAAACATGGCATCGCATGATGCCTACTTTTGCCCTCTGAGTAAACTGGTCGCGCGTTCACTTTGTACATTTATTTCAGTAATTATTTTTATTTTTCAAACATAGTGACGTGTTTTAAGTAATTAATTTAAATATACTTTATTTAAACCTTCGCGATCTACTGAATTCTCTCGCTGCATATATTCTTCTCAACTCTCTCTCTCTCTCTCTCTGCCTTTCTCTCTCATTCCCTCTCTCGCCCTCTTTCTCTAGGTCGCTCCGAATACAAAACAACAAACACTTATTTCCTCTCTCTCGCTAATTTTTAGTTTTTATTGCATATCTTTCAAGTAACTATGTTTATTTACTCTCTCGCGCGCTCACTTGCTTTGTATCTATTCTTTCTATTTTAACACTGTTAAATTATTTTTATACTTTACTATATTTTATCTTTATTTTTTTTCACCACCCTTATAATAAAAATTATACAAAAATACTTAGCAATTGATATTTTAGTTTTTCTTTTATGGTATATCTTTTCAATTAACAATGTTCACTTAAGTTAATAAAGTAACATAATATAAGTATCTTATATAATTTGTCAAACTGTTAAGATATTTTCCAGTTTTTCTTCTCTACCTCATCTGACAGTCCTGCATGCGTGTTTGAAAGTAATGGTCTGGTTTGAGGCAGCGAATCACCGATTTTAACACCGATTGCCTTCGCTACAGTTTTAACGTAAATTACATTACATACGGAAGGCGATTCTTATTTATTAAAATTTATTTTCCGGCCTGATCCTCGAGATTGCGCACACATAATTTTTTTTGTAGGGCATAAATTTGTAGATTAGGTTCACTTTCATAATTTTCTTTAGAATGACTACTTTCATAGGTTTTCGACTATGCTGATTATTTTGCGGAGACAAGTACATATACAAATATAAAGACCTGTATTATGCACTGTCATTCACTGGCTGCCAGGTTTGTACGCGCGCGCGATAACCAAATCTACTTTTCTCCTACCCACACTGCCACCCCACAATTTTTTTTTTTTTTTTTTTGCATTTGCAGGTGGGTATGCTGACAACAATTATCACGGTTAAATTTGGGGGAAGTATCTTTTCATACCCCTCCTACCAAAAAAGGGAAGTGTTTTTTTTCCAAAGTCATTCTTTATACAGTGATGTTAGGGGTGTCTATTCCAAACGACGTTCTTAATTCAATTCGTACAAGTTATTCACAAAAGAAAAAAATAGAATTATTGCTTTTAGGGCTATTGGCTTTGTTTTTCTATCAGGACTGAATATCTGGTATACTCTCGCCCTGGTCTGCTCTCGCCCCCCCCCCCTTCTCTCGTTTTCAAAAGATTCTTTTCAGAACTACGGACTTTCGGACTATTGGTTTTGTTTTTCTATCAGGGCTACATCTCGGGTCAGCTCATCTCCCGACCGTGTCTGCTTCTCAATCTTTCTGATCGATTCTCTGATGCTCTACTGCCACAATTCAGCCGTGCTGATCTTTTTATATTTATGGAGGTTGTTGGCGTTGTTAGATACAACCCCCTTCGATAACAAATTAAAGCTAGTCAGGTAATGTTTCCACTGGAATCGATTGGTCAATGTCAATTACTCATTCCTTGCTTTAAGTTCCAATGATAACTTGCCGACGGTATGAGGGTCACCATAGACTAACCCAACACGAATTACATGTTGTCAACAATACAATTTTTCATACACAATGCCCATTCCACCTGCTCGATCGCTTAACCAAATACAATGCAATTATATTTCTCACATATTCGATGAAACCATCCGACCATAATATATTTAATCTATAAAAAATAATAAAAGTATGAAGAAAAAAACTAAAGTTCGTTGATTAAGATAACCGCTTTGCGTCCAATGCATTGCATAATCGGGTTCATTCTGTTACGTTACTTTTGATCGATCATGTCAAAAATTTCATTATAGTATTCATATAAAAGACTAGAACTTGCCACATCATGTATGTGAGAAATATGTTGCAGAGAAAAACAGCATGTGACTAATACATTTAAAAATACGATTTGCACATTATCTAAGACACTCAAATGTCACAGAGATCCACCAGGTCAAACTTGATATCAGTACCTCATATATAATCTGATAGTAGAATTGTAATTATAGAGAATATCCCCATGTGTGAGAAAATGTTTGTAATGATAGAGGGACACGAGTTTACGAATAGCAGAAAGGGTAATGAATTTCATGTATCAACTCCAAGAATGATTTAATGAGAAAGAAATGGCATGGAGTTTCAAAGTCGATTTCTCACCAAGAACAGAACCATCTATGATAATATCAGGGAAAAGTGTGTATGCACATGATTGAAAGACACGAACTGAGTTTTAACAGGATTAGACGAAACAAGGCATTCTTTACTCCAGCCCACAACCGAAGCTAGTACGGGTTTTAAATCAACTGCATATTTCTATTAATCGCAGGAAGATGAGCGAAAAGCAACACAAGAATAGAAAATGTTATCACAAGCGTAAATATTCTGAATACTATTCTTAGGACGCTCACCGATACACAGAAAATATAGCCCTGGGTAACACCAGCATTGATAAGTAAATAAGACGCCATCCAGAGTATCTCGCAAGAATAGAAAGAAAAAAAATAATATCAAGCGCCTTACGACTAATACTATAACGCTGATATTTTCGAAGACTAATTCTATGCACGTAGAAAATGCTTAAATTATATATATATATATATATATATATATATATATATATATATATATATAATTGGATAACAAGAGTATGAAATGAAGACACAAAACTATATATTGGTAGGGTAGATATAGAATGGATCATTTATTGAATAATGGAATATAGGAAAAATTTGAGGGATAGAAGGGACTCTTTATGCCAGGGTATTTCGAAGCCTATTGCTTCTCATCAGCAGAGTAGAGAAGGTGCTAGGTAGCATGGGGAAGAGGCGGCGTCTAGCGTAAGGTTCATTAGGGATGAAAAAGATTAAGAGGAATTATAGAATGTTAGGCGAAGCTTTATTGAATTCTAAATTAATAAGGAGAAGCTTATTATATATATAGTATGATATATAAGAATATATATCCTTATATAACATACAAGAAAAAGTTCTGAAAATTAAAAAAGTTGACAATCTTTTTATAATTTTAATTACACTCACACACACACAAATATATATATATTTGTGAGACATTGACTTGGGGTTATTAGCTGGTTGGATGACCGCCTCCATTGTTGAGACGAAGTAGGTTCATTTCACAGTCAGATTTCGGCGCGGTTTACTTGATCTGTGTTGGTTATAGAAATTCTTGTGTGCAGGGCGTTTGCTCAGTTGGTAGAGTGCTTGCCTTGCATGCAAGAGGCTCGGGTTTCGAATCCTGAGGTCGGATGTGTCTAACTGATGAGCCCAAATGAGAGCAAAACTCGGTTCTTGGACTTCCGGTTCTTTGACTGTCATGGCTCTTGTGGGCTGTGACGTTGTTTGGCTGTGGAATTTATTATATACAATCTCTAACATTCTGAAAATCATATATATATTCTATTACCTTATTGTCATGATTAATAGAATAATAAAGACTGTTTTATTTCTGAGGTAAAAAATATTGCAGTCATTCAGCTTTCACTTATTCCAAAATATCTTAAGCAGATGATGAAGGGTGCTTCTTATTTTCAGCTTCTCACCGAAGATATTTATCAGAAGCTTTTTCCAACAGTTGAAGAATTTCATCTAACGTATACGCTTAGTTTATCATTAATTTTATTGTGTTCTAACGTGACTTCTCTAATACAGAATTAAAATACCTCCGTGCATTATATAGTTTTTAAAAAATAGCGCTTAACATCAATTCTCTTTTAATCTAGATGTAAACTATGCCAACATGGTGTCTGTTGAAAGAAAATCTTTCAAGAGCTATGTCATCTAAAAACTAATAAGATTTTTATTTTACTTCAAGTCAAAGGTTAGAACAAAGTGAATTGGACTAAAGCAATCAATAACTTTACTCATTACTTCACAGAAGACTATTCTTATTTTATATAATGATCGATACGGTGATTCGAACATCCTACACTTCTAAAATGGATAGAAATTCACGCAATGCAAGGCCTTTAAATAAGACTTGATGCTGACGTCACTTCCTGTAGATTTTTCGCATTTCCGGTGAAATCCATTCAAGAGCAATGCATTTAAATTATCTCTTCCCACTGCGTCACAGTCTTTACATTGTCCTGTTGCGAAGAGAAAATTGGGAAATTACATATAAATCAATGTTGCACTCATTTACTGATACTGCGAACAATTTCGAAAGTGTAGCTTGATAAATTGCCGGAAGACAAGATCGGACCGTTCGTTGGGTAGACACGGGTCGGAAATGACACTGGCTGCGCAGTTGTTACAACTCCGACCTCCACTCACCGTGAAATCTCTTTTTCGACGTTCCCATTTTCGAATACATTCAATGTAATTTCACAAGACATAGAACTCGCACATTACTACATATATAATTCTGTTGTAAATTACTGTTTAAAAATTGCCGACAACTTTTTCATTTTAGGTTAAAGAAAATAGTTCAATGAATTTTATAAGAGAGGAGTAATAGGCGTGCAGCTGTTAACTGCGTCAAGCAATAACATATTGCATGCATCTAGTTTCTGGAATAATTCAAGGTAAACTTCAATAATTCAAGGTCAGCTTCTCATATATAGCTCAATCTAAAATAATGAGGTTTTTCATTATTTACAATTTATAAGATTTGGAACAGGTTAATAAGTATACGTTCAACGAATTCACAGTATAAAGTCATGCATTAATAAAATAGTGATTCAGTATCATTATATTAAATTATTATTTTGTCACTAGCTATATGTATACATATTATATTATATATATATATATATATATATATATATATATAATCGTGTGTTTGTGTGTGGTGTATATGCTGTATACTTGTGTTTATACATTATATATGCTTAAACATGCAAAATATCTTTAAATACAATATATGTTAATAAAGATATGTATGTACACGAGCTATATATATATATATATATACATATATATACACATATATATATATAATACATTCAACAATGCCTAATTTAGCACAAAGAATCTTAACATGCAATAACAAATAATTAAATCAGCACAAAAAATCCCTTAATCTATTAAACCTAAAACTAACTGTAATTGTAATAACAAACATCACTCAATAATGATTGCATCCATAAAGATGTTATATATTCTTGCACAAATACTTAGCTCCCACGCAATCCTCCCATAACAGACACTAATATTTCGTCTTCAAGTTATCCTTCTTCCCATCCTCCATGTGATATAGTTATTAATCCAATACACCATTTGTGCAGCCCCTCCATCTACAATCATACAACTAGTAATAATAATAATAATAATAATAATAATAATAATAATAATAATAATAATAATAATAATAATAATAATAATAATATTTCTCCTAACAGCCATCCTAACACTAACAACACTCATTATCATCTCCAAAATAGTCCTCACACAGATATTGTCCCACCATTTGTTGAACACTATGAACAAAATTCAAACCATTTAACTAATACAAATCAGCAAATTAATATTAATACCAGACCTCGAGCTTTAAAGAAAGTACATACATATATCGGCGCTACTTCAACGTTAATTAAGAAAAGAATATCAAACCATATTTCTTCTTTTAACAACCATAATTCTAATAATAACCAAGGAACTTCTCTAACTACTTTAATTAAAAAACTTAACTCTAACAATACCCCCTTCTCAATCAAATAGACTATCATAAAAAAGTTAAGTCTTATACTCCAGGTTTTAAGTCATGTCGCCTCTGCACAACCGAAGCTATAACTATAACTATACTTCCCCTCAAAGTAACAATATAATAAATTCTAAAAATGAACTGATCTCTTTTGTAAACATAAGTCCGAATTTAATTATGGCAATTTTGAAATTACATAGTTATTACTTTTACCTTTTATATAGATATATAATTTTTTCTTCAACTGTATCGTTTTTTTTTTCTTCTAAATACTTCTTAATAGTTCATAATTTAATAATCCTTTATGTTAATTCTTTATTTCTTCTTTGCATGGCCGGTTTTTTATCTGCAATTTCTGCTTTATTCTTTAAACTTTTCCATTTATCTAATATATCAATCTACCCACACTTTATATATTGTATGTATGTTTACTTATATTTTACTATATGCATTTACTTACTTTCTTTCTTGCTTTTTCCTGAATTTGCAGATACCGGCCATCCTCTCCCCTTAAATAAATTTTATATTTTTATTTTTTATATTTCATATTTTATTTATTGTTTATTTATTATTTTCTATTTATTTATTAATTTATTTATTTTACATTTAGTGTCTTTTAACAACTCTTGCTGACATTTTTAAGTGATGAGCTGTACATTTCAGTTGACCTATATTATTTTGCCCTATATATTTTTTCGCGCCTTTTAACATTTCCTGTCTGGGTCATTTTGGCATTTGTTTTTCTATTTTCTATTTGATTCTATCACTATTTAATTTTTCCTCTTCTTCTTCCCTAATCTTTCTTATTTATATTTATGTCTCGGCAGTAGAATGAAAAGCATATCTTATTTTTCTTTTATTAATATTATTGGAATTTTTCCCCCTTTTTCCCTTGTACACATTTTTCTGAATTATTCCATGGATTTCTGCCTTTGGATTATTATGGACCATCTTCTTCCAATTACGGGATTTCCGTGGATTTTACTTATGCAAATGTAAATTCAATTAACTTTCTTGAAGTTATATATTTGGATTTTACCGTCACTGGATTATTTATCTTCCACCAGACTATCCATTCACGTGTAATCACCTTTTTCTTCAGCATATTCCCTCGGCTTCACTTTTTTGTTATCAATTACTTGTTGTTTACTCAAATACTTTTGCATGCAAAATCCGATCCTGCATTTTGCTAATTCCTACCCTCTGATGAGAAGGAAAGTATTTCTTCGAAACTCCGCGGATTAAGGACTATCCACTTATCAAGTGTTTCCTTTTCAGATTAAATATGTTTGAACTCTTTTTCAAAGTCTTTTTTAACATGTTTTATTAACTGTTTGCTCGTATATATATATATATATATATATATATATATATGTATATATATGTATGTATATATATATAAATATATATATATATATATAATTTAGCAGAACTCATCCATACGTTGCTGTTAGGAAATATAGCATAAATTCGGAAATTCAGCAACGCATAATATTTACTGTGTTGTTTGAATACAACTATAATACGCATGTTCTTGCATGTTTTTAAGTTATATACACTCCAGTTTTAAATAAAACCCCGTATTATAAATTTACTATTTACTTGTCTAAAGGCGAGACAGTAAAAGTCGAAAAAACTTTTAAAAGAAAAAATACAGCTAAAAGAACTGACTTATACAAAACGTTGTTTATTAGTTTAAAAATAACAGTCCTGAAAACTTAAGTGTTTATTTAGTTTAGTTAGAAATAAGCTTGGCAGTTTTGTGTTTTTTAAATAAACTTTTCAATTTCTTTTAATACTTACTTACGAAGATGTTAGGCGTTAGAATATAATAGAGATATTTCGTAGTAAAAAAAAATGATACAAACTTTATTAAAGTTAGTATCGGATTTTTGAGTTGTTTAAATCAATTAATGCCGTGAAAAATACGATATCGATTTGTTATTAAATAAAAACAAACAAAGGAACTTATTAATCGATTTTTGTTGTTTACAAAGTTTAGTTGTGAAAAAGGAAGAAGTTCTAAAGAAGAAGAAAAAAGAAAAAGAAATCAAACTATTAATTTACTGGAATATTTTGTGTATGAAAAACAAAAATAAACTGTCATAAATGTAAACATTTTCTTTTCTGATTTTTTTCTTTTGTTTTTATTTGGATCTCGTCTCGTTATTTATGCCGCTATTTTTTTGCATATATTTTGTTGCTGTTCATGTATTTCTGTGTAGACAAATGTATGTTTTAAAAGGATTGTGAAAATATATTTCTATGTCGGCGAAAGTTTGTTTTGTCTAGTTGAAAAAAGTGTATCAGTGAAATTCTTCTAATTAAATTTATATCATTGAATCCAATATTATCATACAACGTTATTGTATAGATTAGTGATAACGTAAACGGAATCAATTATCTTTCTTTGCAGTGAAAGTTATATATTTATACATTAGCAATTAAGAAATTTGTGAATAAAAATTTATTAAATAATTTAGTCGACTTTTGCTGACTGTTAAAAATATCTGACAACGCAATCGAAAAACTGATGGGTTTTGAATTTGACAGTGTTTTTATTTTCCTTTTTCTGTCTATTCACTTATTTGTTCGCCAGAAAAAGGTTGTTTTGTACAAAATTTTGTAATTAATGTTTTATGACGGTAGTTTATAAGTAATGCGTCCTATATTTTTTATTTTGCTCGAATGGTTTAGATGAGATTAAAAATGACATTGGTCATAGAACTGATGCATTTATTACCCGAATGTTTCATCTCTCTGTGACAGAAATGAAGGGTATGAGAGTCTTAGAAAGCAACACCTATAATGGACGTTTGTCAGCATAAGAAATGTGCCATTATATATATATATATATATATATATGCATATATATGTATATATATATATATATATATAGTCTTATTTGAAGTATTCTGAATTTCACTGGGTTTATATAATTCAGTAATCGTTCACATACCAATAGATTTTAAGCCAAAATAGATGACTTAAACTGTAAACTACAAAATTATCATATATCATAATTGAGCATTCATATACTGTTTTAACAAAATCCAAGACTTGAAAGAATGGGTTGATAGCAACAAAAAGTGTATTTCATTGTTAGTTACAAAATTGTATTTCATCGTTAGTTACTATTCGGATAAATTAAAACATTTTGCCCTTGGAAAATTTTCACAAGAACAGCCTTTCTTCAGACTTATTGAATAAAAAACACTTTAACAATAAAACCTTATGGAAACCATTTCCCTTATCAGGAAAAGAAATGAAGCGAAAATATTTTACCTATATCTCATCCTTGCAATGTATTTTTTTCGTATCTCCATTAAAAAATTCAAACAAAATGCCATATAATGTTATATATATATATATATATATATATATATATATATATATATATATATATATATATATTAGCAAAATACCCGTCGTTGACTGGGTTCAAAAACAGCCTACAGAAAATGGACTTTGATTTATGAAAGTATGATAGATTATTAAAAGGAAAGGGTTGTAAATTTAGGTTGAATTTTGGGGTATCAAAACCAAAGCTAAATATGATGAAAGTAAAAATAAAATAGATAAACCCCATAATTTATTATCCCATACCTGTTCACACTGAAACACTTATCACAATATTCTGTGGATCTATATTTAAACACCTTGTTAAACTTTGTGATATATTTCCATTCTATGGAGGTCAGGTGCCAACGAATATCCCATAATTTTATTATATCATATTTCTTCAAACTGAAACATAATTATCAAAGTATACTTACGTAGATAGATATGAAAAGTCTTTATTAAAGTTTGTGACTATTTCCGTTCTATGCAGACCCCACAATTTTATTATACCATATACAGTTAAATCATACTTATCAAAATATTCTTATGTACATCTATATCAAAAACATTTGTAAACGTTTTTTTTTTAGTTTTTAATTTTTTATTTCCACAATTTGTGGACCAGGCGTGAACGCAGACCCCACAATTTTAATGAATCACCGTTCTGCTAGATCAAATACCAATTCCTGTTTCTCGATACATTTTCTATCATTATATGCAATCAGTTTTTTAAAATAGTCAACCATATAGAAGCCTATTTGTGACCAGACACACACACACATACATTCAGCTTTATATATATATATATATATATATATATATATATATATGTATATGTATATATATATATATATATATATATATATATATATATATATATATATATATATATATATATATATATAGTAGAAAAAGGTACTTCAACAAACAGAACACATTTATATTACTTGTTGGCTTATGAAGAGTAAAATTAAGATATCAAACTAAAATATTTCTAAACCGTGTGTTTTTAATAAAAATCTATTACATTTGATTGTAGAAAATGACTAAAATTTAAAGCTAAAAATAAAGGGGTCTCAATAGCAAACAGATAGTATTGCATTAGTCGTATCTAATGATTATGAATCAAATTATCGTGCCCAAAGGAAAGTGAAATTTAGAGAATATGCATTAATTAATATCTAATATCCATTGTCAATGCTTAACTTCTAACATATATATATATATATATATCAATTGTGAATATTGATTAACAATTATAAATCTATTTACTCAATATTAATATATATATATATATATATAAAATGAGTAAAGTTTCGTAATGCAGTTGCTGCTTTTGCTACCAATATATTCAAACAATCCTTTTTTACGAATGACGTGTTTTCGATGCATTCATGTTTTGTACGTTTATGTAATATATAATATTAACAATTGACGAACTGTTTTTTCTTTGACTTCAGAAGCAACAGACCTCGTATGTTAAGTCATACTATAGAATGACAGGAAAAAAAAGTAAATTAAAAGTAATATTGATAGTGTTATGAAATACGTAGAACAGAATATATTATCTATCGATCTAGCTATCTGTCCATCTCTATCTATCTATATATCTGGTGAGATAGACAAGAGATGGATACGGTGAATATTTATAAAACCTGTCAACATATGACAAAGCTCGATCATAGACAATTTTACCGGAAGGTCTGGTCAACTGATTGGATTTACGTGTAAGTCACGTGACCAGGTTGGCTGGAGATCATTGAGGAGTTGGAACTTTAGATTAAAGCAAAGCGGTTGGGCTTTACGGTGGTCTCTCCTCCCCTCCTGGGAAGGAATGGCGTGTCTCTCAATGTAGACTATTAAGACTACAGACAAAGAAACTCACTTTCCATTTTCATCTGCACTACATCCTGGAAAGTGAAAAGAAACTAATATGAAAATCAATCATCGTCTTGGAGTCAATATGTTTCGTTCAACAGGTTCCAGCCTCCTCCAAGAACAAGATGAAGTCAGGATGGACCAGGTTCATTGAGCAGAGAAGATAAATTTATGTCGAAAATACATAAGACACACACACACACACGCATATGAACATTAAACGATCACAAAACATAACAATGGGTTCAGAAAATGAAGAACCACCAATAAGCATTTAGTAACACATTTAGGAAACGTCACAAACACGAAACGTATACACCGTTTACATGGGTGCCGTTCATGCTAGATGATGTACATGACGCATTTTGGTACACCATTATATAACAATAGTATAATGATTTATCTGCTATTTAATTCATGTCACACAAGAATCGACTGACACATAAGGTTTTATTTCTTTTATTGATAAATCATTCATTTAAGCCAGTTCCCTTACGTGGTTTCTTCTTTTTTCCCCTTTTTCTTGAAGTTATTGGCATTCCTATATAATTTAGACTGAACACCATAATATATGCAAACCAATGAATTTGAGAAGAAAGGTCAATATTTTTATATTATATTTTTATTATAGTGAAAATTTGATATATGTAACAAAAACTACGCAACATTTTCCAATGACATTACATTATTTTATAAAGCGTTTTAAAGCCTGAAATATTGAGGATTAATCTTTTTTATAAATTAATAGTATCTCTATTAAAATAATACGCACTAATTTCATTAGTTTTTTTTTTCAAAGCAAATTCATTAATATAGACTATATATAATGATAGCAGCTTTACCCGGTGGAAGCATGACTGATCAAGAACAGAATCGTTACTGGTTGCCGTGGCCCGAATAAAATAATATGACATCCACTGTCGGGCATTGGTTTCCAGTGACAGATAGTGAAAGGCATTGTCTGTGATTATCGGTACTGTTGGTTACTGACGATTAGTGCTGGTTTGGGGTGATAATCTGTAGGTGCTGGGTGATTGTAAAGAAGCATTTAATAACCGTTTAGATTTACCGAAAACAAAGTTAGATGACTGCCTTCTTGCGAAGACAGCGTATTTCTAAGTGCATTGTTTCTCGGTATACTGCAAGCATTATTTTCTTAAATGAGCTGTAACACATCTTCTAAATAATAAAATACTCCACAGAAAGTAAAAGTGGTACGAAAACAAATATATAACAAATATCAAAATGAGATCTGCTGAAACATTATGTAATATTACTATTGCAAGTTATATCAAACCATTGGGTTAACATGCATTGGTTTTCTTACCTGCAAAGATTGTTTAATCCAAAAGCCTTCACATGTGGAGGTTTAAGATAAGAAAATGCCTTCCGGAATAAAGACCTTAACCTCTCCATGTTCAGAAAGGCTTTCGGAATAACCATCCTTTGAAGGTTGGACAATCAATGCACATTATTCAACCAATGCTGTGTTTACAGGTTGAGAGTGTTCTGTCCGAGCAAAGAAAAAGGCAATATGTGTTTGATTCCATTGTATGTCAATTACGTTTGCGGAAGGAAAAAGTTAGCAGTGTGTGTTAAAATGTCAATAATTCTGAAAGCTTTTGTTAGAGTTCAGGTAGCTAAATTTATAGGGTTCCAGTATGTAATTTTAATAACGGTGAGCGACCATCAATACTTCCAAGAGGCTTATATGTTTTTTTAGCAGAATTGCAGCATGTGTAGAAGATGAGTTATTTTTATATTTTTCATACAATTAGTGTAGTATTTGTTCTGATACTACACTTTTCTGTCCTTGGTCAGTGGAAGAGAAATCCTCCATAACCGAGACAATTTTTATTTTTGTTCTTATCCGGAGGACCTCTTTTGGGGGGTAGGCGGATTTTCACCACATTAAAACCCGGCCTTGTGTGTAACACTGTCCTTGTTGTAGGCAAGTAAATAGGAACAATAGAATAATGTTAAGGTTACCACTAGTTAAATTACTACTAATTAAATTACTACTAATTAAATTACTACTAATTAAATTACTACTAGTTAAATTACTACTAATTAAATTACTACTAATTAAATTACTACTAGTTAAATTACTACTAGTTAAATTACTACTAATTAAATTACTACTAGTTAAATTACTACTAGTTAAATTACTACTAATTAAATTACTACTAATTAAATTACTACTAATTAAATTACTACTAATTAAATTACTACTAGTTAAATTACTATTAGTTAAATTACTACTAATTAAATTACTACTAGTTAAATTACTACTAGTTAAATTACTACTAATTAAATTACTACTAGTTAAATTACTACTAATTAAATTACTACTAATTAAATTACTACTAATTAAATTACTACTAGTTAAATTACTACTAATTAAATTACTACTAATTAAATTACTACTAGTTAAATTACTACTAGTTAAATTACTACTAATTAATTTACTACTAGTTAAATTACTACTAGTTAAATTACTACTAGTTAAATTACTACTAATTAAATTACTGTTTTGTGTATTATTATGATTTTATTTGCTTTTTAGCACTATTTTGACTTGTATTGAAGCTTTTTTTTATTATTACAGCATTTCTTATTAATTATTAATAATTAGTTAGGTGAAAGTATGCAAGAGTAGCTGAACAATACCACCTCCTCACGGTTGTAATGGGTTGCTAAGAATCACATGATTATTTCAGTTCGATTCATTAAATGATTAAGTTCAAAAAGAATATAATGAATGTATCAAGCTCTAAGTATGAATATAAAAAAATAAGCGAACATTATTCATCAAACCGCAGCATATATGTATAGCACAAAGATAAGGCCCCTTTTGGGCGAGCAGAATGAGAAAATAAAGTTTTAGTCCTAATAAATTATTTCATGGGTATTTCTGCAGGTTAAAACCCGTGTAAACATAATAGGCAAAGAAAAAAGATGTTTATCAAATCTTTCTTAGAGTTTCAACTACGCCGAATTACTGCGTAAAAATAACCAACAAATTCTCCGTCGAAAAACAAAAGAGAAACGATGTGTTTTCACAGTAAATCAAAGAAAGGACACTTTTATAACAAAAACAGTCTAATAATCTAGACATAATAAATTTGTATGTGGCATCTGTTGTTGCAAACCTATGGTACTTTATTTCAGAGGGGAATTTCCGCAACCAAAACCCCATATATTGAGATATACTTAGAGATAGGATGGCATATTATGTATATATATTTTTTCGATAGTTTTTAGCAGGATTAAATGGTCAGTGATGAATTAGTATGACAGATACTTATGGTAAATAAAAACAAAAATATTTTTTGTTTGAGTCCACGAATTCCATCGTTGAATGAATTATCATTTCATTACATCGTTGAATGAAATATTTTATTTAAACTTTAAATCACGTGTATGTTTAGTAGTCACTTAAATGTACGTTCATTTTTTTTTTAATGTTTTCAATGTCCATATTATTTGTTTGTTGTGGCCATAGATATGCAGAAATAATGACACTAACGCTGATATTAAGTTGAATAGCATATTCTTGATTAAACGTCGTATTTTAATAAGCCGGGTGAGGAGAGTACTTTCCTTCATCTTCCTCAGACTCAGTCAGTCACTTGTGGCGCTCTTTATTAGATGTGGACTAATTAATTCGTAGTTAGATATGGATCCCAAAACTCCCGTCACAAGCCTTTTACTCTGTAAGAGGATTTCTAATTTCCCTTTAATATCTTTGCCTTTTAGAGTTATCTGTTAAGGGCTCAGTAAATTCTTTTTTTCCCGACATTCTTTGTTAGGGAGTATGCTGAGGAAGTATGTTGAGAGAGTATGTTGAGGGGGTATGTTGAGGGGGTATGTTGAGGGGGTATGTTGGGGGGTATGTTGAGGGAGTATGTTGAGGGGGTATGTTGAGGGGGTATGTTGAGGGAGTATGTTGAGGGAGTATGTTGAGGGGGTATGTTGAGAGGGTATGTTGAGGGGGTATGTTGAGGGGGTATGTTGAGGGGTATGTTGAGATGTATGTTGAGGGGGTATGTTGAGGAGGTATTTTGAGGGAGTATGTTAAGGGAGTATGTTGAGGGAGTATGTTGAGGGAGTATGTTGAGGGGGTCGAGATTAAACGCCTCGATCATTTGTTTAACTTTATCCTGTATGTTGACGGAATCCATTTCATGCTGTTCTTTTTTATTATTGACTTATATGGTCCTTAATGGTGTTTGCTTAAATAAAATAATGATACATAAATACACACATACACCCACGCGCGTGCACAACACATACATACACACACACATGTACTTGTCTTTGGATTGCGTACACCATTTGGCTGATCCTCCTAATGATCGTGCCCAACTCCCAATACAAAATATTCTTCTAACACTTAAAAACAATGGTATTATAATTATTGGCATTTTCTTGTGCATTAATCGCAAGAAGTTGGTAAAAATATGATTTCTTTGCGTGGAAATATACAGAGAGATGTAAATCGGTGTCAATGGATGAACATATGACCCCGCTTGTTATAAGTCATCATACAAGGGGTAATACTACTCGAGGGGATTTCCACTGATACCGCCAACCTGATGAACTGCCTATTTTGAAGAGACGTTGTGTAAAACGGCCCATATTATGGAAAAATCGTTTGGGTACAATTAAGATAATAAGAAGGTTTTTGTGGAATTTGTAATTTTGATTTCAAATGATTTTTTCAAATATGTTTTCGTTATAATACCTTTACTTTATATATCATATTAAACAGCGTTTTTCGCTCTATCTAAAAGTTCAAATTACAATCGTTTTAAAACAGCTATGTCTTCTTTGAAGAACATTGAATACAAGCAAATTCGAACAATGTTCTTATTTCAATTCAAGATAGGTCGCATAGCAATGAAGCGTTTCGCCCAGAAACTACTACTTAACGCACTGCACAGCGATGGTTTATGAAATTTCGTTGCAGAGAGTCTTGAAGACAATGAGCGTAATAGTCGGCCATCGGGTGTTGACAAGGATCAATTAAGAGCTTTAGTCGAAGTCAATCCACGAACAACTGTTCGAGAACTTGCTTATGAATTAGACATAACATATATGACGATTTCCAACCATTTAAGAGAGATCGTAACGACAGAAGAACTTGATAAATATTAGTACTTCGCCAATTGAACGATGGCTAAAAGAAAAATCGTTATGAAGTGCAACCTTCTATTCTCTTACGCAACAAGAACGACCCGTTTCCCGACCGGGTTGTGACTTGCGATGAAAAATGGGTACTTTGAATGCAAGCGAAACTAATATGGCGAAGAAGCTCTGTCAAAAATGTATGAAATGCATAAGAATTTTCGACAGCAATATCAGTCAACAAAAAAGATCCAATCCTCCTCCGCAATAATACTCGACCACGTGTTTGCTTTTACACGAGTTGTATTTTTTCTTTGAAGAAAAGATATTTTTTTAACTTACCTCCAACTTCCAACATTCCTAAAATATGACGAACTTTGTAGGTTTCCATCTATTTTAGTTCAGAAAATATTATTTATATTTGATGGCATGTACCGCCCTCTCTACGCAGTTATTCATCTACTCCTACCAAAATATAAGAACCTAATATTTTATGCATGTAGGTTACAAAATTATTTAATTTGTATAAGAGAACACTTATTTGTTATATGTTTGCATTTACACTAGTTAATTTTTTTAATATAAATTTTTACTTAGTCACTGCAACCATCAATTTTTTTTGTTGTTTGTTTAGAGTATGTCCACGTGGGAATCCTGACAGCGATTATCATGGTTACATTTTGGGCATTTTTTTTTGAAAACCATTGTTACAAAATAGGGTGTATATTCTGAAAGCCGTTCTTAACATAGGGAGGGCACTGTCCATTCCGAAAGTCATTCTGAACATGAGGAGGTTGGGGCTTGGGCAACAACAACAACTTTAATTTGGGGGGGGGGGCTTGGGCAACAACAACAACTTTAATTTTTTTATGCGGGGTGTAGGGCATGCTTCCACCGAGAAACGCCGGTTAACGGATCCTTGAGAGGTTTAGAATATCTTTCACAAATTTTAGATGATTTGAGCCTATGTATATAAAGTATGATGTAGCTTATTGTAGGATTTCAGATTATTATGATTTAAATTTAATGTTATGTCCAACACGTTTTCTATTTTATTTATTTACATCTAGAGTTACTTGCAGTTCTAACTGCTTAAAGAAAGAATAATATATTTTCTTTAATAAACAGTTTATATTTATATATTTAATATTAAGTCGATTATATTTTTCCGAATTGCTTATTACAACAATTAACGAAGAATAGCGCATCATGTTTATATAATCGTCTTATCACTCATAGTAGGTGCATAGATTTCCTTCAGAATATAGAGATAAACTATATGAGTAATTTGGCGGACTCTAGAAAATCCGCAGCAGACTTCAAATTAATAGTACTTTATTGGATTTGCTCACAGATAAATCGTTAGCAACTGATGTGTGGATAGACAGACCGACCAACAGTTCTTTTTTGTTTTATACTTTTTGAATAATATTTAAGAGTACATTTGAATGGAGACATTTGAATTTGAATTCACTGAATTTGTCACTTTGTTGTGTATTATCATAGTTACATTTTGGGCAATAGATTGGTTTTTATTTTGAAAATGTGTGTCTTCCATACTTGAAACTATTAAATTATTTAGGCGTTATTTTTAATGTATGGCGTTTCTCTATGTTTCATGCAAAATTTCGATATTTTAAAATAGTATTACTTTGTCAATTTGATTGACTTATACTTTCTGAATTTGATCTTGAAATCCGTTATTAGATTTCAATTGATTTTTAAAGAATTGTTTTAATTTTGCTAATTTATAAATATAAGTTTAAATAATTAGCTTGCGTTTTTACAGTTTTTTAATTAATTTGGAGATGCAATTACTTGTCAAATATAATCAAAATGTAACCAGAAACAAGAAAGTTGATTCATTTCATGCACTATTTTTAAATTTTATTCGGTTACAAATTATCATAGAAAACTGTTATTTTTTGTTTGTCTATCTAACTACTTAATTCGATGGGGTGTACTTTTTTTATTTCACCAGTAACAGATCCAAACTTTTTTTAAATTTCTGAGCATGAATTCAGATTTATATCATTTTGAATCCGTCATTTTTGTGTAAAAAAAAAAAAACAGAAACATTTGCTCATTCATTTTATCTTTAAAAATATTACTAAGCGATTACATATGATCCGTTGTGTCACAATGACGTGCACTTTGATTTCGTTTCAAAAACTGATGTGTATTTACTATAACATTCCATTCTACATAATTGAACATAAATTTTACTCTCGAAGTTACATTATAAAGGAGATGACAAAATAAAGTAAAATAATGCAAGGCCTAAAAAAATGGAAGTTTTCGAACGCGAAGGAGACAGATATTCGTAGATATATTCGATAATTCGACAAATAATCGAAAGTGGTTGTGATACTTATGAAACCTTTCTCTATAAATTTTATTTTGACACATAAAAATATTATAAAAATCGAAAAAATAAAAAATATTATAATCAAGCATTAGAATTATATTATGTTTAATAGTGTTTGCTTAAATAAAATGATGATACATTAATACACACATACACCCACGCGCGCACACACACACACACACACACACACACACATATATATATATATATATATATATATATATATATATATATATATATATACCTGCTACTCCACATGGGTTTGATGTGGCACAAATTCAGGTTTGATGTTCCGCGTGATCATAACATAACGCGACACAGTCATTCATTGTCGGCAAATAAACTACACATTCACATTTCCTAAGTTCACTCAGCATTTCCTCATGGATGGAGGCGCCTCGAGCCATAGGCAATAAACTTTCCTCTCGCGATTGGCGTTTGGCCTCGAGGGAACATATAATGTTACCCCGGGAATTCGATAAACATGCAAAATAATCGAAACCTGTTAGTCCACAGCTTTGGTTTACTTTACTGTATACCACTGCCGGTATACACCTAGTTTTTACTATCTACTTTATGATCGTCTGTTGAATGGGAATATTTTTAATTATAGAAAATATATTTAACTGGTCATTATAAAGTTTCGTACATAGCTGATAGGCTAAATGTTAACAGGTCAGCTAAGTTTATTTTAGTTCCATGCAAAATGTAAAAAATAGAGTGACAATGATATTTTTTGACGTAAAAATAAAATCAATTTTCTTGCAAATACTTGAGATGTTCGTTTGACTAAATATTATGATAATTACATGAATCCTCAACAATTATCTCTAACGTTTTTTAAGCACATATTAAAGAAAAAAGCTTCAATAAGAAACCCATTATGAAGATTAAAAACTTTCTTTTACTATGTAATATGTTTAATGTCTGAATTTAAAAAGCTAAAACTAGATATATTTTTTTAAAGGAATTTAGTGAAAAATAACGCAATAACCAATGTCATTTAATACTAGTGGAATAGTTTTGAAAGTAAGGTTTCCTATTTTTAAATCAAAGGTTTAAGAACTACAAAAATGGCAGTAGTACAATTAAAATAAGCGATCTTTTGTGCTCTATAATTTATTGTTCTACATAGTCATCACAATTCTCAATGCATTCTGTCGGGAATTCAATAGCGTATCTTTGCTTCTGGCACACGTCTATGACAGGAGCTGCTTACTTTGATTCTTTACTACGTCAATATCTGCAACAGAAAGATGAAACTTTCCGGAAATAACTGACTAAATTCAGCCATCATAACAATGAATGGTACAATCACCTCTGATCCATACTGAATAAACAAATAGGAAAGTCCCTCGTATATTTCTTTATAAATGATATCCGGATGTTGGTTACAAGCATATACTTTATATGAACTCTCATTATACAATTTTAATAATTGTATAAAATATGATGATAGGCAATTCAAATAGAGTATGCTTTTTAATAGTTTATTATTTTTAATTTGCAGTTATTCTTTATTTTAATAATCATGCTGTATTTGTTTATTCATTTTTATTCATTCATTTTTTTATTGTTTCTATTGTGAGGTTTAAATCGTTAGATGTCGCAACGTTTTGCAAAGAAAAGATATCCCGCAATTTCCAATCTAATATTATCTACGTTCGATAAAAATTCATTCATGTCAGTTATGTCGATCAATTCGCTTCATACTTTTGATAGTCGTTGTATTATACGTGAATATGCACGAACAATCACATCTATTTACAATTTCTAGACTGAATGCCGAGACGGTGGCATTACTTGTATAGATCGACCGAAACCAAGCCGCAGGCGCTTCTACTGTATCTATTAGTCGTCGCATACAAACGAGAAATTCTCCGACAGAGCATCGGTAAATTGACGTTGGCTTTCTACGTATCCTGCATGTAAATATTTGAATTCACTCAGCCTTGGTCAAGTGGTACTTTTGAGCGTAGTAGAAATCACTATGACTTGTTTGTGTAGCTCTAGTGGATTTCCGTTTCCCCAAATTTCTCTAGTACAGCTTGCCACCAACTTGAAGGCCATATCATCATTTGAAACGACAATCTAAATGCTCGGCCACCTAATTGCAGGATAACTGCACCCCGAAGCGGCCAATGTTGAAGCTGGGGCAGTGACGTCACCATCAAATCATACAGCCCTCTAGTGTAATACAATGAATACAGCCATCCAGCCATTCTCCGAGCTGTCTGTTTAAGTGTGCCTGTGTGTTTGTCTCCTCTTTTTCTAGGAATTCTTTCATGTCGGAACAAACCCTACAACCGTTGTTAGCATATCGATGAGTCAGCAGGCTGCAGGTCCAATTAGTGTGGCGCGTGGAATACGATGGAAACGCGAGGACTTTAGCTGGCAGCGATTCTCCCCAGATGGATTCTAGAATCCCGAAGTAGGGGAAGATCACTGGATTCTCCCGGGCCGCGTTTACAAGTAGGCTGCTGGCAGCAATGATGACAAGATGGCGAATCTTTCTTAAATGTGAAACAAAAAAGTAAAAAAGAAATACGAGGAAGAAAAGTGAAAAGAAACAGTGAGACAAAAAAAGAAACTCAGCTACGAGGCAATGTCTGCTCCTGATAGGTATGCCGCGTTCGGATAGAGGTGTCTATGTGCACACACACACAGTGAGATAATTGTATTCATACATATGCTTACACAGCAACGCAACTACGTGAAGGGAAGCAAAGAAAGACGGTTGAATGAGGAAAAGATTTACTCCAGATATGGCTCACGGCTGTTCAATTTGGCTTCCTGCCCCCACTAGTGTTCATGTATTTTAGGGCAATGTACATACGGCATTGGGAGCTGAAGATAGAAATAGAACTGCTCTGTCGAAAAGAGCTTGTGTGTGTGCCTGTGTACAACAGAGAAATAGAGAGAGTGAGAGGGACAAGTCAAGATAGAAAAGATGTTGATAGAATGGAGTGGAGGAAATACCGTCGTAAATTGGGTGCATTGTGTTCTTGGGGCAAAGGGGGAGAATAATCGATAGATCGAATGAAGTAAAGCATTAGAACATTTTATAATCGGTTGGAATAAAAATGAGAATTGATGAAACGCATCTTTAGAAATGAAGAAAAAACATCTCTTCTGTGCATCGAAAGGGAAATGAATGGAGTTTGAAGGATATCGTTGGATTATCGCTTATTTAGATCGAAATTGGGAGCATTGATGTATAAATACATACATTGAACATTTGAATATATTTTACGACTGTTTTAGAATCGGGATGATTATATATATATATATATATATGATCATCCCGATTCTAAAACAGTCGTGGAATACACACACACACACACGCACATACACACACACATATATATATATATGTATATATATATATATATATATATATATATATATATATATATATATATATATATATACTAAAAAACACCCTTCCTAGAATTAATATAATCAATCACAAAATAGAAGAGATTTACACCACTTTTATATCATGCAAAAAGGTTAAAACCAAAATATAAGGCGACTATCAAGAATCCTTAAGTCAATTTTCATAAAAACTCATTATTTGATTTTGGTTCTAAAGGTTTAAGCTTAAGGGGGCCTAAAAAGAAATTGAAACCACAGAATCTATCTTGTTTTCTTAATATTTAAAAGTGTGGATGCATTTAATTCACATTTGAAATATTGAGTCTTAAAATGGCATGTGTATATATTTTAACATGAAAATAAAATTATGGAAATATGTATAAATTAATGTTAAATGGCTATGTTAAAATTACATAACATTCGGCGGTATCTAAATTCTTACGAAGGGTTTTGAAATCCTCTTTTCCTATCTGACATATTTCTAAACAAAAATGTCCTGTCTGACATATTTCTAAATTAAACTTTCCTGTCTGACATATTTCTAAATTAAAATTTAAATTTCTATTTGTACTCCTTAAAATATTGTATACCTTCCTTACAGGTTTGTAAGTTTTTTGTTAAAATGTGAATAAATTTTCATTGACATACAGATAATGTTCATAATTTAGATGTCTGAAAAATTAGTGATTTCAGTGATTCTCAAATTATCTGCAATATACCTTCTAAAATATACCTGCCAGATAACTAGTATGCAAATACGAAATATTCTTCGTTTTGCGATTTAATTAATTGACTTTCTTTTATAGAATAATTCAACCAGCTTTTAAGAACTTCTATTTCCTTCGTCTTTTCTTAATGTACATTTAACATTTGAACCTTTACTAAAATTGTATTTGTTGTAGTCTAAATTACATAGAATTAACAAACAATTGATAAATAACAAACTAAACAGCATATTTACTTCTATATTATCAATAAAGGGAAGATACAAGTAAGGAAAACTGTTCTTTTATGACAGAAAGATGTCTGCAAACACATACCACACATTAGATATGTTTGAATTGAATCAACGTAGAATAAAATTTGGATAATTACTGTGTGAACAAGTTAAAGGTATATATTATATACATAATATATATTTATATGCATATATATATATATATATATATATATATATATATATATATATATATAAGTTTACAGACAATTTTGAACGAGCATTTAAAATTGTGGTACGTTCTTAAAAATTCAGTATCTGTTTGCTATATATATTATGGGATGACTGAAGAATTTTTATGATTTTCGATTCAAATGAACAGTTACAAAAGGAATTAGAATACACCCTACTAAAGCCTGATTGTCACAGCTGGTGAATTAAAAAAAAAGGCAATCCGGACGTGAGAGCACTTTATAAGAACGTTATGCAATAAAATTCTGTTTTAAACTTGGAAAAATTCACAGAAACATATGGAATGTTTCGGACTGCGTTTGGGCCAACTTGCATGAATCCAGCATCAGTTTTTTTTAAAGTGGCATAAAAGATGCGAGGAAAGCAGATGTCGGCGATAGATTATGAGATGGGCGATAGGAGTAACCAATGTTGATTGTCGAAATAAAAAATTTCATGGATACGGACATTAATTTTTCTGTAGAGACAATATGTGTGCAGTTTGATGTCAGTGTGGGAACTGTAGATTTGTGTGAAGTTTATCTCAATGGTGCTCAGAGAAAGTTAAAAAGAAAGACATCATGATAACAGGGGGATTGTTCAACTGATCGATTCTGATATCATGGTTCTTGATGCTCTGGTGCTATGATCCAGAGACCAAGAGACAGAGATTGCAGTAGAAGTATACTGACTCTTCCAGACCAAGAAGGCCAACCAGACCAAATCCACCCAGAAACTTATAATTATCAGTATTTTGATAGCACGGTCATAATCTACATATACTGAATTCCCACTGAATAAAAAGTCAACAAGGAATACTGTGTTGAGGTTTAAAAAGGGGTCAGAAAGAAATTCCCTTAGAACAGATTAGCACTCTTCAAATTGGGTCAGTGGCATTTCCATCAGGAAAATGCACCAATCCACAACTCCATCTTTGTCACAGACTAGTTTAACTAGATGAACATCAGCACAGTTCCTCACTCTCTCTATAGTCAAAACATTGCTTTCTGTGACGTTTGGTTATTCCCCAAGGTCAAGAGGTCAAGAGATTATGAGTGCCCATATGAAAACAGTCTGGAAACTTATTGAAGGCACCTCATATGCATATAGTCTTCCTCCTCTTTCATAGTAAGATTGAGACTTTTCCACATTTTTGGAAAAACAAACGTTTATAGCTAAACAGTTTAGGTTATAGTTGTATTGCTTTAACAAATGTAAGGCTGCTTGTTTCTGTAGTAACAAACTTGGTATGTTTTACATTGCACAAATTTTCATAGTAGCAAGTGAACATTTCAAGACAGATTTCCGTTCTTGAAAATGTTCGGGTTTTTTTCCTTGAATTTTAGCTTTCCTTTTTCTCTGTCTCCTAATATCCTATTTGTTCTATGTGTTTTCTTTTTTCTGACAATCTTGTTTTTATCGATGCTTAATTATGTCTAACATTCAATATTCAAATTAATCTATTTTGACCCTGAAAATAAGTTACTAATTTTTAGATCGTGTTTTTCTGACACGGTCGAACTTTTCTTCCTGGAAGACAAATTCATAACTTCTTAGCGAATGGAAAAAATAAGCTCAACTTATTTTCATGTTCTTAGTTAAGTTGCAAAGTGGAATAAAACTCTTGCGTTTTAAACTTTTAAATTTAGATATACATATCCCGACTCAAACAAAAATGTATTAGCCGAAATAAGCACAATCAGAATAAAAACACATTTGCCAATGCAAAGTAAGTGCATGTATGTTTGAAATCGCTTAGGTTTTGAAGCATTTCTCACGCAGATAGTTGTCGAGATGCTTGAAAAAGTGGTAATCCAACATTTGTGTTGTATCTAATATAAATCTGAATTCTCGTCACGACTGCTGAACACCGATAAGCAAAACAAAACAAGGTAGTATATTTATAAGAATGTGTATTTACAAAAGTAGAGAATCCTATGTTACAGAAAGAGTGATCCGAGAATGTTATGAGTCTTCGAAGTAGCCTGCTCTATACATAGTTTCTAGAAGCGTTCATGTAATCAAGAATTAGTATAGATCAATATCACCCATTAAAGCTTTTTAAAGCTCAATCATTCGCTTTTTGAATTAGTTTCTCTTATTAATGTATCATGAAACTGTAGAGTTGCTAGATTTTTCTTCCATAAAGCTCACAAAGCCAAAATTCAATAAATTATTTTATTTCAAATTCATTGCTTTTAATTGTTATTTTCAATCAACATCATGAAAAATGATCAATTTCTTTTCGTCTTCCATGAAAAACGAAGAGATCTTTTTAATAGAACCTCGGGCGCCACCGTTGCCTATATACACCACTGTATATTTTTCTTTCTCTTTCTACATGTAAACATCTTTGTTTTTTAATGTGAGGAACGTTCTCTACGGAATTATTTCGTTTATAGATTTGAGATAGAGGAGTCTAACCTGTGGAAAAATACATATTGATTTTAGCTGATGAAAATAGCTGATAAGAGATATTATTTTAGAAATAATTGGACCATGGAATGCGAAAGTCGACTAAACGTGTTATTTCTACGCATGCGCAAATATACATTAATATTTTTAACAATGTTATTCTTTAAAGTTTTTGTAAGCTACATGTTTTGGCTTTAATTCTAACTGATGGCACACAAGTTATACTTTTTTACTACTATGTATAGGGTAAAATGTAATAATCAATAAAGTATTGGTTTTATAATATTAATGCAAAATAAGGTGAAATCTGCATGAATTAAAATATCATATTTAAGCGTATTTTAAGATCGGGCAATACCGGACGAGCTTCTAGTTTTATATATATATATATATATATATATATATATATATATATATATATATATATATATATATATATATATATATATATATATATACCGAACAAGTAGTTAATAAAACAGGTTAACAAGCACTTTGAAAAAGAGTTAAAAACATATTTAATTTTAAAATGAAGCACAAAATAAATGGATAGTCCTTAATCCGCGCAGTTTTGAAGAAATACTTTTCTTCTCATCATGTTTATTAAATTAGATTAGCAGAATGCGGGATCGTATTTTGCTTGCAAAAGTATTTAATGAAACTACAAATAAATCATAGATCATACTTGGTAACAAATAGTGAAGCAGAGGGAAGAGGGTGAAGTAAAAGGTGATTTCACGTGAATGGATAGTCTGGTGAAGGGTAAAATATCCAATAACGGTAAAATCCAAAAATCCAAATTCCAAAATCCAAAAAAGTTGATTAAATTTCCATTTCCACAAGTAAAATCCAAGGGAATCGCGAAATTGGAAGATGGTCAAAAGTAATCCAAAGGGCATCCGTGGAATAATTCACAAATGTGTGTGTGTGTGTGTGTGTGTGTGTGTGTGTGTGTGTGTGTACTAGCAGTTCTGCAGCTTTTGCTCGCGCCTTATGTACTGTTCATTGCTTTATGTGCATATATATATATATATATATATATATATACACTAAAAAGTTTGATTCATATCCATGTAACCTACATCTAAACTTCAAGTGTTTTCACCCGAAATTGACGAAGGAGTTTGGTAGAGTCTGTAAAGGTCAACTCTTTCAACTTTGATCGCTTGGTAGCAAAATTTTCGGTCAAAAATTGATTAAAACGCTTACTGCATGTCTTGTACACAACCTTATGCAAAATTTCAAGAGTTTAGACCAAATATTGGCTGAATAGTTTGCTAGAGACCGCAAATGTCAAATCTTTTGAACTGTGACCCCCTGGCAGCTAACTTTTCGATTAAAAGCTTGCTTTATGTCTGAATACACTTTATGTAAAATTTCAAATGTTTGAATAATTTGGAAGAGACCATATAGGTCAATTTAAAAAAAAAAAACTTGGACCCCAATTTTGAGCCCTTAACATGTATTGTTTTGAGTCAAATAAAATTACAAAGATTTATCCATGTCCAAGTAACCTATATCTAAAATTTCAAGTGTTTAGACCTTAAATTGGCGCAGGAGCTTGCTAGAATTTTCAAAAGACAAATCGTCGACCCTTGACAGCCAAATTTCTGGCCGAGAACCGATTAAAAAGTTTTTGCTAAATCTCTAAGCACCTTATGTCAAATCTTGAGTCCGCGCACTGAAAATTGACGGAGTAGTTTGATAGAGAAATGTACACCCACATACACACACAGAAACAATTTCTGTGTGTGTGTATGTGTGTGTACGTTCTTGTGTGTATGTGTTACACTAGACTAATTAATTCTCATCCGTTTGGTTACAGTAATTTTTAATACTTGTTGCACGTTGATTTCATTATAAATGCATAAATTCCGAAATATTTCTTAAAATATTCTTCTTGCATGATTAAGAAGCTTAAGTTTTTTACTTCAATATTTTTCTTTGTGGTTTATATTGAAGGAAAACGTGTGCTGTTATGTACTTCGTGTGTATGAACGCACATTTTAAATATATACTCCTATATTTTATGTGTATTTATATTCATCCCAAAAAACCCTTTTTCTATTTATTTAAACAGAAAATATAACTTTCTTATACAGGGGTCGTGGAATTGCATAATTCTGCAAAAGATCTAGCAATATTACATATTCTTTTAAACATAACTCAGCATTAATGTCCAAGGGAAAATTAAATTGTAAGCTAAACGTTTTTGGTTTCGATTCTTAGCGGTCGAGGACAAGTCATTTTTTTTACTTTTTACATCATTACTATATATTTTTTCCAATATAATATGATAATAATTACGAAATCTGCAGTAACCAAAATATCATATCTAAGCGTATTTTATGACTAGCTTAATAGTTAGAAACAAATAAAGCATAATATATATATATATGTATACATATATATATATATATATATATATATATATATATATATATATATATATAATGGAAGCAACATAACTTTTAAGATTTTATTTTTATTTTATTGTAAGGAAAATGAAAATTCCATTGTTCAAGTTTTTCAAATTTTAAATGTGCACTATTCTCTCGTTAGATCTACAATAAAAATATCTCCCTATTTCTTGTTTTTTTCTCCACATATACATTAATTTATTATATGGCTGAGTAAGCAGATGCGAATCTTGGTATATCAGACATATATATATATATATATATATATATATATATATATATATATATATATATATGTATATGTATATATATATATATATATACACGTCTGTTATACCAAGATTCGCATATTTACTTAGCCATACAATGAATTCACTTATGTCTTAAATTATATACTCAGTCTGCTATTTTCTCAATTAAATGTATATCTATCCAAGAAAATCTAGTATTTAACGAATAATGACCGCTTCTCATGGATCTTTAATCGTTTTAATTTTCTGCTTCGAATGCGTAAAATAATTGATTGTGTATCGAGTTTGTTGACACCATAATCGAATTTAATTGCTGAAATAAGTCCTGCATGTGCACGAAACACAGACAATTCTTTTAATAGATTTCCTCGTTTTCATCGAGTCATGCCACCTGAGTGAGCATCATTTGATGTCGTGCATTTATTGAGTAGTATCGATGGTGCTGTCTAAAGGAGATTACAGTCTTCATTTCACCCAACATGTGTGTGTGTGTCGCGTTTGCCCCGACCAGTACAGAAAGCATCTCATGCGAAAGAAACCAATAAAACTGAAGCAAATATGAACGAATCAACATCTTTATTCCACATCTTTCAGACCATGGAATGATAAGACTGACTTTTCTTCTTTTTTTTTCGCAGACATTTATGTTGACGTCATCAAAATAGTTGTGTTCTTATCTGTCCGTTTGACCTTCTCTTTTGACGTACAGCTCACCCCACCAAAGTTGATGTACAATTATTATTATTATTATTATTATTATTATTATTATTATTATTATTGTTATTATTATTGTTGTTATTATTATTATTGTTATTATTGTTATTATTACCTTAACGTTCTTCAACTTTCTAGGCAATTATATGCACAAATGTCCTGTTAATTACTCGTACTAAGATGAGCAATAGCTGTCTATTACGTTCGTGTAAAACCAAAAAGCATGAATCAAAGTCCGATAGGAAATTATCCATAAGTGTTACCTGCCTTCTCAGGATATAGGTCCCCACGCGAATGTGACATTGGAGAGAAATCTTATTGGCAATTTCATTAATAGAACGAATCAGAAACAAAGTGTAAAATAAAATCGAGATACGACAAATGAATCTTCAAGCATGGAAAAATGCAATTGCTTCATCGTTTCTAACTAAAGATTTTATTAGCTTTTCGGCCGCAAGGCTTTTGAAATTCACTTTGCCAATTCTTCTGCTTTGCAATTCATGACTGCAAAACTATCTTCTGCGACTTTAATTGTTTTATTATGTCTATTCGCATAACGCTTCTATTTATTTCTCCTCCTTTTTCCACCCTTCGGATATATCATTTTTAAAACCATGAACTTTAATTCAGCGCCCCTCTTGGTGAACATTCTAATTAGTTCAAATCTTCTAAACTATACCTGCAGAGATTTTATTATAACTGCATATTAAGATTGCTTGTTTTTCTTTTACGTCTATATCGCCGAATATGTAATAACTTGATGTGTTTTTCTGTTTGGCCAATTTTCATAGCATATTCGATGTTTATTAAATATCTGAGTAGAATGTTCATCTCCTTTACGTTCTAAATAAGTGTTTCCTTTTATGTCAACACAAGGATATTATAAGTTCTAACACATTTTCTATTTATTTCTTATATCCATCAATATTTATTGTTTTTTTAAAATTTTCTTTCTGTCGTTCATATAAGTAAATGCATTTTGTTCACTGCGAGAAATTCTCTTCAGATTTTGGTTTTGACAGATTATGAACAGTGTGGTTGTTAGTTCGTGCCGAAACACAATATTGCAGTCGATTCATTTCATGCGATTGTATGAAAGGGAATGTCTTTATAATCTACGCCGTGGAAGAAAGTGTCAGTTTATAACTTCTCCGTAATTAAACGCTATAGATCCGATAGAATTTGACCATTGCACAATCGATTCCATAATCTGTTACTGTATTAATTAGGCAAATCGCGCGCACGTAGATTCATTTTAATATTCTGACATCATTTAATTTCAACTAAAACTGATGGGAAACTAGCATGTTTGTTTGTTTCTAAATAGGCAAGCAGCTCAAGCACTGTAAAAGCGGTGGGCGAGTGTTTATTTAAATGGACATTTGTTGAGATCATTTGCGAGCATTTGAGATCTAATGGGCCGGTGGGTAGCAGTGCCGACTATCGCAATGGTTGTAGGTTCAATCTCCATATAGGGAAAGGTGCTAGTCCAGCTGCACTGATGAGTTGTGATACAACGAAACAGTACTGTATATTGATGACTATATATTTTCAGTTTCCCCTCTTTGGCTAGAGCGTTGTCATAAGTGTATCTCACCGGCTACTTAATTGCCTATAAACTAAGGTTCGCTGTTAGCTTGTTTGTAAATAAACAAGCAACTCAAGCACTGTAAAAGCAGTGGGATTTTTTTTATTTAAATGAATATTTGTTGAGGTCATTTGCGTTAGAACTACCGAGTATCAACGCGATGGTTCCAGGATCAATCCCAGGCTAGGGAAAGCTGCTAGTCTAGCCGCACTGTGTTATGAAAAGGGACAAGCCCTAGTAAATAAGAAAGCAAACCTGGAAAAGTTGAAAAATTATATTAGGAAAAGGCTAGAATCGAACCCAGTAGGCCAATGTTAAAAGATAATATATGTGTAAATCCTAGGAATGCAGAACGATGCCATTGTTCTCGCAAATAACTAAATATTATTTGTTTTTATATGTCAGAGATAGAGCGATTATCCATTCTTTTCGAAATAACTGGATATTAAAAATATCAGTTAAAAAGTGGACAATAACAAAGTTGAAATATTATGTAACAAATAGGTTAAATGATACAATTTAATTTATGGATTTCTTTTGTTTATGAGATGTGTTAGATACATGTGCAAAGGGCACGGGTAAATTGAAACGTGATAAAGTCACGTCGTATAAAAGGAGATTCTTAATATATTGAGACAGGGTTCGAAGTTAGAGAGAATCAGAGAATCACAGGCACAGTAATAGAGTCAGTTAGAGACGAAAGTTGGACAGGTACAGTAAAGCTGATGCCCTTAAATGCAAAGGGGGTGAGAGGAGACCATGTAGCCATAGAAGCTTGAATTCCTAAATCATCAATCGGCCGGCTGCTGAGTAAAAATCACCATCTATATTTTGTAACTGTTTGTCTTTGTGTCGCCATTCCACCAACTGCAAGGTAAATGTGTTTTTTCATCATCTTGTGAACGAACTTTGTATAAATTCCTCAAAGTATTATGTTTTCTCTCCTTTCTTATTAAGTAAAGTATCCCCCTCTATATGTGTTAACAAGAACTGTTGCATAAATATCTCAACTCTGTATTAATAATATAAATGACAAACGAGCTATTTTCAAGAGAAAAGAATTTATGTTATCAAACATTTTATAAATAAACATTCCATCCTCAATTTTTATATCTAAATCCAGTAATGTAACATTTGTTCTTCTTTGTTAAAAGTTTTATTCTAACTCCATAGCATAAATCAAATGTTTTTTTTTTTTTCATATTCCTAATTACATACATAAAAGGCCGTCTATGAATCTTCTTCAACCATGATAATTATATGTTATGGATGTCATTTTTTATTAATGATGACACACACGCGCGCGCAGATACACACCCATACACACACTTACACACACACACACACACACACACCCACATATATATATATATATATATATATATATATATATATATATATTCTAGTCTATGTGAATACAGATTTGTCCAGAAAGGTGCAATATCTAAACCAATGGGAATTCCTATATTTTGAAGAAAATTTTAATATAAAGAATGTATTCATTTTTGTATTTGTCCGCTTTCACATTTTTATGAAATACTAGGCTGTATATGTGGTCATAGTCGATCGTTCTGTTACGCTTATAGTTTCTTGAATAATCTTCATATTAACATTTAAATTATATCAAGTATTATTGCTGCATATTTGAGTACATTCTTATAATTTTGGTGGAACTGATTCACGAGTTGTTAAATTATCACTATTCACTTGTTAAAAAGAATTTTCATGAACGAATCTCAAGATTAATAATTACGGTTTGTGTAGAAATTAATTTCAGTAAAGCCAATGAATTATCCATTTAAGTCTGGTTAATAATAGATTAAGAATCACTATTTAAAAATTCCACTATATGCATCAACGATAACTATTAAAACTTACAAATTTATAATAAGTCTGGCAAAAGAAACGCATCTGAATTTTTAAAATAAATTTAAACACGTGAATCAATACGACAAACTGCCAATCTGCAAACTGTTGTCACAATCTGTACGCAAATGTTTATAAATTATGACCTAAAATTAAAACTAATTGGGCATTAAATAAACATGACAGATCGACTGACCATTTAATCCTTTAAAAACTTTTCTTAAAAAAGAATGCTTTTAATTCAATACCATGAAGATTTGTGGAACAATTAGTAAACCAATTAATTGTTAATTATTACAAATACCCTCACCGTAATAGTGCTAGAGCTATGACTTCTGCGACTTTGATTCCTTACAAGACTATCCATGGCCGTCAGGTTTTGACACGGAGCGGTGTTAGGACCATAATCAAGCTAACAGAGCTCTGGACAAAATCTATCAGGAATCGATATTAGTCGCCCTCGCCCTCTGACCGTTAATACCTTTGCGTGTAACAATGGAGTGAGATAGCTTCTGTACCATTCCTTTGTTCTACTCAAATCATTTCGGATTTCGCATGCAACGTTTGAGCATTGCGAGTCTCGGTTGCATTACTGCATGTAACAAATAGGTACGAATAACGGAGATGATTTCATGCAGATAATCCTGAATCAAGACTCTCGTGAGATCTACGCGAAGTTCGTCTCGGAAACAACATCAACAAAAACGTTTCCACGTGCATTTCTGTGTATGAGTAAACATGGCCGACTATTACGTTATACGAGTTTCAGTTCAATTGTCTTCACTTACGTTTGAAAAGTTACGAGCCCAAAATTTTGTTAATTTCTAATTTCATACACACTGATTCGGAAATATACTTGCACGGTTTTAGATTTATAGTAAAGCAATGGTTACTCAATACACAGTCGCAAATCTGTTGATTCGCCTAAAGTTTAGTTTGAGAAGAAATTGACAACGACAAGGAATAATGCTGGAGTAAGCGGAGAAAGTTTGAGGTTATTTCAGATATTTTCTTATTGTAGAATAGTTTCTGTAATAGGCTTTGAATGTCTAGTCTACTCTGGTATTCAAACCTTAAAAAGGCAGAAAGATTGCTAACTTTCCCAAGATTATTAGCAGAAGTGGTTTCTAAGTAAGTTCCACCTTCAAAGTACCACTTGCCGTCTATTTCCACATGCCAGCTATTTTTAGAATGAACAGCTCATCGATCTTTTCTTGTCGTAAAATTCATATTATTCGTATAAAATCGGTAAGATTATCTACGTAGATATCATAATTAACTTTTTAATAAAAAATCAATTGCTAAATGAATATCATAATCCATTGATTTTTATATTGTGATGGCGAGATTGAGTAATCAATGTGCTTTAATTGTTCTCATTTATTAACTGATCTTGAGAGTAAGATCCTTAATAAAATCATATTCAGTTGCCGATGTATGTCATGGTTGTGTCAGATTGCTCGTCTCAATAACTGCCGCCGCCCCTGAGGCAGGTTGAGGTCAATATGGACACTTTGCTCAAGTTGGCTCATTTTTACGCGTGCAATCTCCAGTCATGTGGGCGCCATTTGGAAGATAAACAGTTCTATTCCAAAGCCGGAATGACTTAAAATATTCACCAGTGTTGCTGCGGGGCTTATGTCCTGGGGCTGAGCTAACCGAACCATTCAGAAGGAAGCAATGATACCCGCCAGTTAATCGTGAGCCAAACATTAACACTTCTCTCTATTTCTTTTTTTAGGGAGGATATCTTTAAAAAGAAAGAACAACGGTTTAAGATCTATGCATTTGCTTTCATCCATTTTATTTCATTGTTTGCTTGAAGAGCGGACCTGATAAAATGTGATCATTATTAGCGTTAATATATCATATGGTGTCAATTGATACATTGCAACCGGGTCAATTCCCTGAAGACTTTTGAGCAACGCTCATTACATGTATAGAGCATATTTACCAAGGTGTTATTATTTTAAACGGACATGTTCGATTATACGCAAAGAACGAACATATATGTATAGTTACAATGCAGAATTATACGTCATTTATATAGGCACTTCTATATGGACAATATATACACATATATAATACACATTGCACATATATATATATACATACATATATATATATATGTATACTAAATATATTTATCAATCTATATATCTATCTCCTCTTTACAGTAAAACTGTATTGGAATATTACCAAAGTTATCATTGTGAATTGAGATTGATTGAAATTCTGTATATATATATATATATATATATATATATATATATATATATATATATATATACATATTTTAAGTTTTTCGTTTTTTTAAAAAGAACTTTCTTTCATTATACTATTGAATTACCTTTTTTATAAACAATCTACAAATATTTCATTGCATTTAATGACCACTGCACTATAATGTCGTATCATACTATGCTAAAACCAGCATTTAGTTATATGTATATATTTGCTAACAGTTCTTTCCTCTGAATCGAATTTGAAACTTCGTGGAATTGGGATTTCATTATATATATATATATATATATATATATATATATATATATATATATAATGATTCTTTGAGAGGTACAGAATTTAAATATTACAATAATGAAGGGGAGACTTTATTATTTATGATCAAAAGTAAAATGCGTTTCAAAATAAACAAGGGGTGTAGAAGAACAAAAAAAAAGTCAGCTGACCGGTTCCACCCTCGCTTTTTCAATGCTGTATCGAGTGATTTAAAAAGGGTAACTCGAAAATATGTACATATTCAAAATAAACTTACGTTGCGTTCCGTTATGGGAAGTAAAAAGTAGAGGGCAGCGATTAAAATAAAGCAACTTTATGATATTTTTCGAAGATATTAGAGACTAATCAAGCTCAAACCTAAGAGACAATTCCTCTGTTTACAGAGACAAGGCCTTCTCAACCGATCGAGAACAGTCTCCAAGATGTTTAAATAGAATGTTGAGTGAGCACGAGTCAGAATTGAAAATGAGTGCCTAAGTTCGCTGCACGTGACGAGGTTTTTAATGAGATGGTCAGTTATTGAAGACCATTATGTGTTGGCAAGTACGTCTGTTTCTCGACATATCCCAAATCTGATTTTGTTGGGTACATGCTGCCGGACTCTTCCATCCAATTTCAATATTGCTCGACCCACATAGTTGGCACTGCAACCACATTCAAAATTGTAAATTACATTATTACTATTATTATAATGGGGTAGAACATCTTTTCAAAAGTCAGCTGACGCCACCCTTTTTATTGATTTTTTTCCTCTTCTTCGCCCCTATTTCTTTATTTTAAAATGCATTTTATTTTTAATCATGAATTATAAAAGTCTTCACTTCAATATTCCAATATATATATATATATATATATATATATATATATATATTAAGTTATGCAAATATATTTATGACAAGATACTCGAAGGCTTTCATGTTCTAGCCACGCAGAGGATCGTCATAGTAAAATGAAGAGAGTTCATGTGACGGGTATTTTTTATATACCCACGTTGAGTTTACGCTCGCTTCCTAACCAATCAGATTAATTGTTATTTGCTCCAATATGCTGATGTTTCCTTTAGCCACTGTACGGGATTTTCTCAAACAACAGTTCGGTTTACTCTTACTTTCTTTTCTTTTTTCTGTTTTGTATATGGATGACGCACTCCCTTGTGAATATGTTGAATTAATAGATGATCTTATTTTAACACGTGCATGCTTGAAATAGTTTGTTTTTCTATTTTAGGTTATGTTTAATTTTGCTTTATTTATATATGTGTCTTCCGTTGGGTGCTATTTTACTTGTATAGTTTTCTATGTCAGGGTATTTCTAAGAAATTTCAATAATGTACTTTTGATTGTTTTTCCTTTTTAAATCCCTCGATACAGTTTTGTAATAGCGAGGGTGAATACTATCAGCTGACTCCCACCATTATCTTTTTCTTTTTCCTCTCTTTTCCTTTTTAAAGAAAATGTGTTTTACATATTCCACTGTTAACCATGAATAATAAAAGTTTCCACTTTATTATTTGAATGTTTAAATTCTGTACACCCAAAAGAATAATGAAATATAGTTTCACCGACGCCTTACGTTTACGAAACCAATACAGCTGAGGTTAGCTAATACGTCTCTCACCATCAATATTTGCAACAGAGAAATTAAAATTTCAGATCATGAGATATATATATATATATATATATGTATATATATATAAATTTAAAACAGTGCAATTTAATTTAATGACTAATAAATATGGTAGAAGATAACGTACGTACATTCTCTTCGAACAAAACAGATACATTTTGAAATATTTATCTGTACAAAATATTGAAAAATTACATTTTTGTCTTATATATGTATATATATATATATATATATATTTATAAAATACACTTAAAATATATTTATTCAAAAGTTTTTAATACCAAATAGAGATACAAAATACACATACGCGACTGTAAAATTGATTAAAATATTCAATTGACTAGATATTAGAGTTTAGTAATTTGTACAGAATTAAAAAAATAATTCAATGGCTATAATAATATAATGTTAACAATCTATAATGTCAATATAAACCGCCAAAGTGTTGAAGTGATTTGCATTAGTGTTAGTGAGAGTCAGAAGCCAAAATGAAACCATCGCTATTCGTGTTTAAATCAAAATGCACAAATAAATACCTGAATTGCGAGGACACTAGCTACTAAAAAGAAAAATCCCTAATTCCCTCACTATCGACAAAATCCAACCACATTCATATCGTCAAAAGGTTGCATTCCTACGCCTGTTTTAAGCGGAATGTTCTCTGATAAACTCACAGTACTTGCTTCCTCCGGACTAACTTGACCAGCAGCAAAATTCAACCTCTTCACTGTTGAGGTTCCTAGATGCCGGAAATTCTACTACCCTGATAATTTTTCCCCCTCAGACTAGTAGACGTTGGAATTCCCTCTTTGTTTCCATGCTGTACAACTCTGCATGCGTTTAAATGTAACATGGATAGAAATCTCGATGCTCAACTGACCACAGTTCCAAATAGTAGTTCTGTACATTCAAAGTGACAATATGCCTTGTTTGAGATAAAAAACATGTAAACAAATTTTCAACCACTTGCAAATGCTCACCAAACGAACAAAAACAATTAGGTTGATGCAAAAAAACCAATATCGTTTTCTCACATATGTTACTTTTATATATGATTTCTGAATTAATTCATTAATATATATAACCATATTATATGTCTTTTTGAAGCGCGATTTTCGCTCTATCGAATCGTGTTATTCGGTACCGTTCTTAATCTCTTCATTCATTTTTGAAGGCTTTTCAACAGCATGGACAAAATTCAAATCCGCATGATTTTTTTTTTTCCAGTTCAAAATTGGCCAAAAAGTTGTCGAGACAATGATGCGTTTGACCCAGCAACCACTAACGAACGCATGGCACAACGGTGGTTCAAGAAATTTCGCAATGCTGACGAGAGCCTTCAAGATGAAGACGGTTACAGCTGGCCGATTGCAGTTGATAACGAACATTTGAAAGCCTCAATTGAAGCCGATCCTCGCAAAACCACATGAGAAGTTGTTGTTGAACTCGAGGTCGACTACTCAACAGTCGTTTGCCATTTAAAGCAAATGGGGAAGTAAAAAACGTTGGATAAATAGGTGTCACATGAATGAAAAAAAAACTGTCCGTTTTAAGGTGTCTTTTACGCTCCTTCTGCTCAACAAAAACGACACATTTCTCGAGCGGATAAAGTGTGATAAGAAGTGAATGCTCTACGACATCCGGCGACAGTGGGTGGATGCCAGAGAAGCTCCACAACACTTCCCGAAGCCGAAATTGCACCAAAAAAAGGTTGTGGTGACTGTTTGGTAATCTGCGTCCGGTCTCGGCTATCACAGCTGTTTAAATCCGAGCAAAACGATTACGGTGGAGAAGTACTGCCAGCAAATTGACGAAATGCAGCAGAAGCTCCAACGTATATGTCCGAGACTGGTCAATATGAAGGGACCAATTCTCCTTCATGACAACGCTCGCCCGCATGTTTCACAACTACCCTGTAGAAGCTGAACGAATTGAGCTACGAGACTGCCTCATTCGTCATATTCACCGGGCCTCTCGCCCACCGATTATCACGTTTTTAATCATCTCGACAACTTCCTGCACGAAGAATGCTTCAAAAGCCGTGATAATGTCGAATCGGCTTTCAATGGCTTGATCGGTTCAAGAACTCTGGATTAATATGCTAATGGGATGAATAAACTTTTTTTTTTGCCAAAAAATATGTCGCTTATTATGGTTCTTATTCCGATTAATACAATTTATTATGAAAGGAGTTATGATCGTTTGAAGTTGAACGTCAAAAAACATTATTTTTGTACTAACCTAATACTATGAACTTAAGAAGTTTTCTGTACTAGTTTGGCTATTGTGAATTCAATTTTCCAGGGAGTTTTGCTTAGAGACATCAAGTTTGATTTTTTAACCCATCTCGTTTTTACTATCATACATATATTCAGAATTTAGAAATCAATCTATTATAGATAACCAAGGTTTTCTTTTCATATATCACAACGGACAGCCGAGGACTGCGTGATTTGTTCGTTGTACGTACAGCTCAGCACCGCTTCTCTTTTTGCAAGACTATTTGGACCACGTTTAGTATAAAGCACCTGACACTCCCAAATAGTCGACTCATATACATGGTAAAAACATAGAAGCATTCGGACCTATCAATATGTCGATCTAAAATGTTCTTTAATTATCAGATTTTGTTGTGTGCTATTTTAAATTGCCGTAATTGCAGAATATTTAATTTTAGGCACTGTCAAAAAATTGAAAAATAAACAAGTAATTAAAAAAAACGAATTAAAATCGAATAAAATCTATTGTTCTTGAGCAACATTTTTTCCAGAAAGATAAAAATCTGATTTTATCATATGAAACGAAGAATAATATAAAACGTTTTCTACTATTTTTAATAGAATTTAAAATTAATTTTTTTTCAAAACAACACCATTCACCGCCATTTTTGTTTCGACTACTAAACTATTAAAATATTTTTTAAAAAGTTTTTGAGCAAATATATTTTTTCGTCTGAGTATGATTTAGGATAATTTACTATAAAAATAGGCAAAAATATTATGATATAAGTATTTGAATTTCAAATAATTAAAACTTTTTATATCACTCTATAGATTTGCGTAGCGAAATTAAAAAAAAATATTGATGGTCTAAAATTAAGTACAGAGGCCTGTATAGGACTAAGTAAACTATATTTAACGTTTGATTTGACGATTAAGTGAAGGGTTTAATTCTTTTGCCGTAAGCGATATATATATATATATATATATATATATATTTGTTACCTACATAACCCACGAAGTTAAGCAACGATGAGGCTGGTGATGGGTGACCGTTTTGGGAATGCTAGGCGTCGTATTTGTTGAAAATAACTCCTGCATCTAGGATCACGGTTGGGCCACCATAGGTGAATAAACAAATAAAAAAAATACTGAAAAAATTATCCTATTTTTAGCAAATGCACAGTTATTTATCGATGCTTTTCTTTTTTTTTTGTATCGATTCTTTGCAGTATTTCCTATTATACTTCACTAGATATATTGGGTTCAATAAAAGAAAATTATTAATTTATTTTTCAAAGATTTAAAAGTAGTGCTTTTTGGCAAAAGTAATAAAAATATATAATTTTATTTTAGATTAGCAAATTTAAAAGATAATAATCATTATTAAAATATACAATGAATTTCACAGTTCAAAGCATAAAAGATGAAAAATAAAACTCATTCAAAATTCGTATTTTCAACCTTAAAATCTGATATGTGCGCAGGTGTTTTTTGTGTTTTGTTCTTTTTGTTGTTGTTTTTTCATTTACAGTCTTCACCCTTGTTATAATACAATATATTTTGGTCAGCTTCGGCTAATTATTTTGAGCATATTTGTACCCACAATTAAAGAAAAAGGGTGTTTTGTAGGCAAATATATGTATATATATATATATGTGTGTGTGTGTGTGTGTGTGTGTGTGTGTGTGTGTGTGTGTCGATTATGAAAAAAGTGCACCATTATAAAGTTCAATCTTCACGTAATAATGGGTGAAAATTTCGTGTTGATTGGATAATCACTTGATTTTGGTAAATTTTTTATAGAAGGATTCTGTCAAAAATACTTACCCCCTCTTTTTGTTTTGGCCGTGCCTATTTAAGTTTATGTCTATTGCTATCAGTCTCTGTCGCTTTATTTTATCTGCTTTAATTTTCTTATTTTATTTATTGGTTATCACTATATATTCGTCTCTATTTCTTTTTCTTCATATCTCTCTTTCTGCGTACTTAGAGTCAAATAAATTAATTATTAAACTTAAGATATGAATAATGCATTGTTTACATTACAAAAAATATCAGAACAAGTATAACTATTTAATCCGTAGCTAGAGAGAAAGAGAGAGATAGATTTGTGACCTCAGGATAAATAATTCAACGGGCGCTCAATGGTTAGCCAAACGAGCAACGTTTTTTCCTAGTACAATAAAATTTGCATACGATATTCTATACTGCTGATGATACTGCAGATCAAAAGGACTGAATGATTTGTTTAAATATTGCGTGAAAGCTGCTTTAAAAAAGACTTTAAGCTTTTGGTTTACACTTATAAGTATGTTCATGTCAAAAATAAAAAAATTCTGCATGAATATCAATAACCAAAAACCACTTTAAAATCATTTAAAATGCCTGCATTTGATGTTTATATTAATTGCGTTTGTTAAATTGATGCATATATAACTACAAAACTGCATTTAGATCATTATTAAATAATTTAGTGTTAAGACAAAATGAAAATAATATTTCCAATGTTTACATACACGAATGATGTTATTTTTGTGAAATCTAATTTAAATACATTTTTCTTTTTGAACAAACTTGTATTTATTATAAAATCGGCATGTGAAAATCTTGTTGCACCTGTTAATTAATTTCGATCTACGACAACAGGTGAGTTTCTGCGAAGTCGTGTTTTTTGTTGTTGGTTTTAGGCTTAAATTACCTTTGCCGCTTATTACTTAAAGTCTCAAACAGTTTATTTCCGTTTTCTGGAAACTTAATTCTATTTTGCCGGTAGAATGCCCTCATATTAGCATTAATAAACGTTCTCTGTGGTGCAGTAAAACACTGATCCCATGAGGTTTGCAGATATTGTATTCACGTTAATGATTTTTAAAAAAAGTGGCAGTTTGAAGTGGAGTTGGTCGACGAAAAAGGGACAGCGGTGAATGAGTAGGGGGACAAGTAGAAAAGAACATCACAGGTAGAAAAAGAAAAAAGGGAACGTAAGGGGCATAACATAAAGTAGGGATTTGTATAGGATCGAAAAACATAAAAGAAAAGTGTAAAATAAAAGAATCAAAACAAAACAGAGGACGAGATAATTGTGGAAGAAAACTGAGTGATTGAAGTAGTGATACCCAAACAGAATGGAGATAGGATAGAGAGGCAGGGAAGATGGCTTTTTCAATCATTGTAAGAGGAGAAGAGAATAAAGAGGAAACAGCAAAGATCGGCGGGCAATGAAGAAAAGAATTGAACACGAAAGGTGAATAAAGAAATTGAGCGAGAAAAACGAAAAAGAGAAATCGTTCGGGGAAAACCAATTGACGAGATTGAGTGAACTGAAGGAAGGAGGTCGAGAGTGGAGAGATGAAGGGCGAACGAGCTGTGAGAGCCGTTTACATTCGGGCTAGTCATTTAGGCGGGAGCTCCGGGCAAACGGGCTGGCGACAGGGGTGGGTCGGGCGCGGACGGCGATGCCTGAGGGTGTTGTTAGCAGGCAATTGCCTTCAAGCGTCGACATACGCGCACACAGACACTTGTTATTATTATATTGTTTTGTGTTTTTTCTCCTTCCGTTTGTCATCTATGCGAATAGCGGATTTGGTGTGCTCTGTCTCGGATCAGTGTAGCGTATATCGTATTTAGAAATGGACACCAAAATTAATGCGCCCTTTCGCTTTATTCAGCTTGTTCATGAAAGTTCGTCTCACAAAAGAAACTGTAACGAACTTTAGAAAACCTAGATAAATATCTGCAGGCACTCTGCGCCTAAGTCTCATCATGGTTACCACATGGTCATTTCACAGACCTTTCTCTTCTTGGCAGCGATCTCTCCGAATATAAATTAAAATCTGATTTGATAGGGGCAAAGATAGCCTTTTCAATTACCTTTCCATTTTCGCTTCTTCTTGTTTTTCCTCACTAATACTTCTTTTTCAATCATTTCGAAGGATTTGGTGAGAAAACACAGCGGATAAGAAAAAGATGCAAGGTGTCCTTACTACAATATTTACACAGTATCACGTTATCGTCGCATTTGTGTACTGCAACGCATTATACAGAAACGCGAAAAAACAATGGCGTGCCTGCGTTCGGATATGCATAAATGATTGCTTTACTGCCTCCCTCTCTCCGTCCCTCTCTATTTCTTTCAGTCCTTTTTTTTCTGTTAAACTAAACGCACACAACACCCAAAGCATCACAATTCGAACGTATTCTACGTTCTTTATTCATAACACTACAGCATAAGTATGTGCTTAGCAATGTTTATTTTTTTGCGTACGTGTAGAACTGATTGAGTGTATTTTCTGATTATTATTATTATTATTATTATTATTATTATTATTATTATTATTATTATTATTATTATTAGCTGCTTCAAGTTTATGCAGATTAGGCCAAGCGCAATTACTTCAGGAGAAATAAAGAAAGCAAGAGAATATTTTTGCAGGAATAAAGTGTTGATAAAAGTTAAGATATTCAATTAAGAGTATATTGACAATAAAAACTTCGTTTGATTGTTATGTAGTAAGTGCCATTTAGGCCCTTCTGTAATGTTTTGTTTCTCCGCCTACTTTCTTTTAAGTCTTCACATCTCTTCTCTGTTCTCCTTTTTTATCGTACTTATATTTTTATGCATCTATCAATCGGGACAAAGTAAAGTATGTTGCTTTTAGTGGTTCGTAAAAGCCCTTGGCCGGCAGGCAGCTGGAGACGAAGTCGAGATGTGATATGTCAACCAGCGCCGCAGTTAAAAGTGCCGGTGGCAGTGACGGGGGCGGCGAGGGGTAGCGGCGGCGGTGGCGGTTGGCGTTTTTCTTTGCCAGCAATCTTTCATCTTAGATCGTTACAAATAAACACTGTCGATTTGTCAGACATTTTCATTATCACTTTCTTTTGATATAATAGAAAATGCCTTCCCCATATCTTATTTCGTAAATCGAATGTTTTACCAGCATTCCGTTATAATTACGATCGATTAGGTCGTCGTAATTGAAAAAAGGAAAAAAAAGAATATAGTGAGAATATTTTATCTTTCTGCGGACTATTGTCCCCAGTAATAATTCGTTTTTCGCAGATACGCCCTCCGGCTTTCTTTCCGTGTATGGTTCAATTACAATGATGCCTCCTTCTATTTAACTACAATCTGTATTGATTGTTTGTGTGCGTCAACATTTCTTATGTAATACTTAAACCCAATGAACCACTGGTTGCATGAATGAATCAGATGCTTGATATAATCGACCGCATAGAACGTGACATACATCTGTTCCAAAACGTTGCATTTTAAATCCTGTAGGAATCGATGACGGGCGGTGCGTCCAACCCCTTTTTCTTCTTTTAAAATCATTAAACGCGTACAGTGAATGGAAGCATTTTAAATTGAACTATTTCTGTTTTTACTTTTGATGATGCTTTTCTATATATGATAAGTTAGCTTTATCTCAACGTTGCCCGAGTGAATAACCCAAGAAAACCCATGAATCTCATTTTATTATTTTGAAAAGCACGTTTTCGTAACACATTGTACACAATTTATTGCACAGAAATAATATTTCATCACCCAAATATTAAATCTGAAAACAATATATTTATTCCAACAACGATTTTCATTAAAAGTGAAATAACAATAATAATGACATTAATGACGACCATAATGATGATAATGAGAATGATAATTGGAATAACAAAAAGAAAGAGAAAAAGAAAGACAAGATGAAGAAAAAGATTTAAATGGAAAACGGAATTTTTACAAATAAATTTTGAAATGGAAACAAAAGTTGTTTGTACAATCGACAGTTCAGAATTCTTATCACAAAGTAAGTAACGACGTATTTTCTTTTCCACACGACAGTTTGAAGTTTGGAATGCCACATACAAATTTGGAGTATCGGCCTTTTGTTATTATAACTGAATTGTGTGCAAATTGATAAAAAAAAGTGTCCTATTATATTCGTCTAAAACTCTATTAACCGTAGTTCCTCGGTCTTGGGTTTGAAACTTCATATATTTATTGGTCCAAAAGATGATCGCTTGTCAAGAAAAAAGAAGTTGGAAGAGATTGCATTGGCAGCAGAACAAACAACTCTCATAAGACATCTTGTAAAATATGTCAAATTTTAGAAAATAAATGTATAAAATATGAGATGGATGTTGTAGTTTGCTTGAAGCAATGTGTGTAGATGTGTTTGAGGGCTCAACAATGCAGAAATCGGGGCAATTGTTGAATACCGGGTAGGTAAATTAATTATTGATAATGTTGACAAATTCGATCATTTTCAATTATAATAATTATTTACCAGTGTGAATGGTTGTATCCAGTTGTTGTGTGTATAAAGTTCCCAAATTTTCGTAGATATACTCCATTGTCAAGTGATCAGAAAGAATAGATTCAACTCTCAGAACAGTTGTTTTGATTTTAAATTGGTTGTTGAAACTATCGGGGGAAGTAAGCTATTATTTGAATAAAATCACGCATATTGTTTGGTAGGGGGATTTAATATAAAGAAAAGAAACAGTAGAGGAAGAAAAAGAAGAAGAAGAAGAAGAAATTGAATCTTCAAAAAATATTAATAATCTAACTAATATCTTAATAATAATAATAATAATAATAATAACAATAATAATAATAATAATAATAATAAAAAAAAAAAAAATAATAATAATAATAATAACAATAATAATAATAATAATAATAATAAAAATAATAATAATAATAATAACAATAATAATAATAATAATAAAAAAATAATAATAATAATAACAATAATAATAATAATAATAAAATAATAATAATAATAATAACAATAATAATAATAATTAAAAAAAAAAATAATAATAATAATAATAATAATAATAATGATAATAATAAAACAGAAAAATGAAATGATAAACAAGTTTTTTAAATGGGGCAGAGATTGTTGCACAGTCGACAGTTTAAATAGGTCAAACTTAACTTGATTTTACTCGGTCACGACAAAAATTATCTCGCAATCAATAGATTCAAGCCTTGATTTTCGAGTGTGAAAAGTCGACACTTTTTATACAATATATTCGTGATTGTGATATTGTTTTTTGAAAATGTTGAACAATTTGTTTATAAAGTTTGTGAAAGTAAAGTTTGCGAATGCGTACGGATCGTTTAATTGTTGCCATTTCAAGTTTCATTGAATGTTTTGGTGTATTGCAATTTGTAACCTTGTATCGCCATTCTTATTTCGGTTTTGATTTTTTCTTTCTTTAAAAAACGAAAATTGCTGTTCGCGTAAGTATGTATGTGAGCGATTACTTCGCGATTACATGTCTACCGTCTGTTTGAGGGAAAATCTAATTTCAATTCAAAAGTTTGCAATAATATGTATCAACTAATGTGAATTTAATTTAAGTTGGTGTAAAATATGGGGATCCAGCTTTCAATGAGTAAACTTATAGAGAGAGATAGGTAGAAAAAATTATAATTTAATTCTGAAAACGAAATAATAATACAAATAAAATTAAAGTAAAAATTAATACGTACCGAACAATTTTTGATGCCATTTGCTATTTCCAGTGCAAGCAAGGCAAAAATTTCATTGACCAACAACACTCTTGAAAGTGACAATATCACTGAAATGTTTTAATCCATATAAAATAAAATACAATATACTTATAATCAATTCTAAATGCCCAACTAAGAACCGTATGAAATATAACAAAATGTAGTCACAGATTTCTGCACTTTATTCGTTTATTGATTTTATCAGAGAAAGATTTTCTACACACACACACACACACACACACACACACACATATATATATATACAAAAAAAAACGAAAGTATTATATATATATGTGTATATATATATATATATATATATATATATATATATATATATATATACTAGCTGATAGCCCGGCGTTTCCCGGACGTACAATACGCTTAAACATGATATTTTAATTTATTCAGATCGCGTATGTATTATTATAAAATGAATCCCATATTGATTATTATATATCATGAGGAATAATTTGTTTTTTTTTGTTTAAACTATAAAGCAAGATGATATTTGAACTTAACGATGAATGCCATGGAAAAGTTACTTCTGAATTTTGTTTAGTCTTAAAATATGAACCCATGATTTGCGACAATTTTAAATTGTACCTCTTCTTTTATCGTAAATTGAACTCATTAACACGCAAAAATTTAAATAAAATGGCGAAGTACACTTGGGTTTGAACATATAGGCATTCAATCTGTGGTCGAATACTCTATCACTAAGCTACATCTCAAAATTATAATAAACGTGTTTTTTTTAAGTTGAAATGATTTGCTGAAATTTTATTATATTCCTTGCCGGTATAACGTAAAATATTTCCGGTAAAATTATTCTTTTTTTATCTATACTCTTATAGAAAGCTATTTTTAAGATCCGATTTTTCGATTTTCGGTACTTATTGGATGAAATTCTGCACAAAACATATCTAAGAATACTGCCATAGATGTAAATTAGTATATTTAAATAGATAATTTAGCAGAGTACCCGGGATCACACAATAGTTTTATATGTTATGAATATTTTTACACAAGAGTCTGTGTCATTGTTTGCACCATTGTCTTTGTCATTATCAGATGGGCAACTACTCAGGAACAAAAGGGATTGTGTAGATCACAAAAGTTAAGCGACATGAAGTCCGGTCATTCTCAGATGGGTGACTACTTTGGATTACCAAATGATTTATGTAGATCATTAGTTAGGTAACAATGATCTTGGTCATTATCAGATGGGTGACTTCTTGGGAAAACCAAATGCTTTATGAAGATCACCAAAGTTAAGTAACGATGTGATTGAGCAACGACTATGGGTGACTACTTTGGAATACCAAATGATTTATGTAGATCACGCAAGTTAAGTAACATGTAGCCTGATCATTATCAGATCGGTTACTATTTAGAAATACTAAATGCTTTATGCAGCTCACCAAAGTTAAGCAACACTGTCTTGGTCATTACCAGATGGGTTACTACTTGGGAATACAAAATGCTTTATGTAGATCACCAAAGTTAAGCGACAGTGAGCTTGGTCATTATCATATAGGAAACTACTTCGGAATACAAAATACTTAATGTAAGGTAAGAAACATGGAGTCTGGTGAGTCTGTCATTATTAGATGGTGACTACGTGAGAATACCAAATGCTTTATGTATATTACCAAAGTTAAGCAACAATTGTTAAGGAACAGTCCCATGTTCTTGTAAGTGAGTAAATATGAGATAGGATAGCCGAGAATTCGAACCTGAGAAGCTAGATTTGGAATTGAGAATTCCGATCATAAGTTAAAATAAATAATACAGAATGTTATTGAAAAAAGAATGTGATGATGCAATTTTGTTTTTGTTAATGAAATGAAATTAAAATTGAGATTATATAAATCCGAACAATAGAAAATGTTAAACATATTTGTAAAGTGGGTTAATCGAAAATTAGGTTAGAGAAATCGGTCTTTGTAAATATGTGAGGAATAATGGATGCTTAAACACGTGAGGCATGTCAGGCTACGGGATCGATATGCACGTGTTTTGTCATGCAATGACGTCATGAGCTCGATATAGTTAGAGCTTTAGAAGACAGAGGAGGAGTCAGTAAGTCAGGGGAGAAGATAGAAGTCAGAGGTCGGGCAGGGTCGGACAGACAGAGCTGACATCTGCCTTGGAAGCGAAGATAGAAGATGAAATAATGTAGAGACTTTGAATTCCTTGATGCAAAACCATTGACCGGTCGAATGGAATAAACGAACATCATATTTTTGCAAGTTTCGTCTTCGTGTTCTGTTTTTCAACAGACAAGGTATTGTGAATTTGTATTATAAGACGTGTGTTCCACTCATTTGTTTTATAAGGACTTTGTGTATAAACTCATCTAAGAATTTGTCTCTATCATCTTAAGAATGCATCTCCCCTTCAGCTATTATAAGTAACGACTGTACCTTCATTATGATAACAGACTGAAAATCCTCATCTCAAAAATATACGTGGTAAAGAAAGATAATGTTTATAGAAACAATCCTCGAACTGTCAAAATGTATAAATGTCAATCTATCTATCTATATATCAATCCCTCTCTCAAAGTGTAATATACCCCTTATTAAAATGTCCCTGACTCTGTCTATATCACCACCATGAATACTCTAAAATGAACAAGCAACAACAAATATAACATACGGCATCTCTTTAATATAACCCCTATATAACACAATGAGGTTGGTCATTCTCAGATCGGTGACTACTGGGGATTACTAAATGCTTTATGTAGATGACAAATCTTAAGCAATATTTAGCTTGGGATTGAATTTGATTGATAGAGATATATACTAGCAGAATACCTTTTGTGTAACCCTGGATTTAATGTGATAGGTTAGAAAATATATCAGCAAAGTACCCGATATCGCCCGGGATTGAATGAATGAGGTGGAAATATATGCAAGGCAAATAACCGGCATCGCCTGGGATTGAATGAGATTGATGAATATTTATAATAGCACAATACCCGGCGTATCCCGGGATTAAATGAGATTGATGAAAATATATACTAGCAGAATACCCAGCATTGCTTGGGATTGGATGAGATTACTGGAAATATATACTAGCAGAATACCCAGAGTCGCTCAGAATTAAATGAAATTGGTTCAAATATATACTAGCAGAATACCTGGCGTTGCCTATGATGTAATGAGATAGATGGAAATATATACTAGCAGAGTACCAGGCGTTGCTCGGGATTAAATGAGATAGGTGGAAATATATACTAGCAGAATACCTGGCATCGCCTGGCTAGAATGCGATAGGCGGAAATATATACTAGCAGAGTACCCGGGATCAAGTGGGATTGAATAGGTTGCAATTATACACTAGCAGGATACCCAGCGCAACCCGAGATTGAACGAGCTATGTACAAATATATACTAGCAGAATACCCAAAGTCACCCTGGATTGAATGAGAGACATGCAAATGTATGCTAGCAGAATACATGATGTCGCCTGGGATCGAATAAAATAGATGAGAAGATATACTAGCAGAATGCCTTGCATCTCCCGGGATTAAATGAGATAGGTGGAAATATATACTAGCAGGATACCTGGCGTTGCCTGGGATTAGAAAGGTATTTATGGAAATATATACTAGCAGAATGCTCCGAGTCATTCGGGATTGAATGAGGAAGGTTCAAATATATAATAGCATAATACCCGGCGTCGCCCGGGATGTAATGAGATGGACGGAAATATATACTAGCAGAGTACCATGCGTCGCCTTAGATTGAATGAGATAGGTGGAAATATTTACTAGCAGAATACTCAACATCGCCTGGGATTGAATGTGATAGGTGGAAATACATACTAGCAGAATAACTGGCATCAGCTGGTATTGAATAAAATAGGTGCAATTATATACTAGCAGGTACCCTACGCCACTCCGGATTGGACGAGATATGTTCAAATATATATTAGCAGAATACCCAGAGTCACCTGGGATTGAATGTGAGACATGCAAATGTATGGTTACAGAATACACAACGTCGCCTGCGATTGAATAAGATAGATGAATCCACCGTGAAAAATTTCCTCCACTCTATATCTGTGCCTAAATCAAAACGCGGATTTCATGAACAAAGCGTCTTTCTTAGAACTACACGCCTGTGGAACTCTGTTCCGTCTGCCTGCTTCCCTCCGGACTACAACTTGGATGTCTTCAAGTCTAATGTTAACAAATTCCTAATGAACCGCCCCCTTAAGTAAACACTTCATCAAATCTCCTCACTAACGTAATGTACTTGCAATAACCCTTATCCCTGAGTGGCTTCCGGGCCTTGATAAGTGGTGATCACTGTGTAAAAAAAAATCTAATCATGAATGAAGGGCTTTTTCAGTGACTTTCTCCTGTGTTGGGCAGCCACCACGTCTCGTTTCAAACATCAACAGCAGTCAGAAAGTAAGTTCACAAATGTTGTCGTGGTGGCCATTCTTGTCTGACAAATATTGATCATCAGCCCGACTATCCCACAAACACAAAAACCATGGATACTTTGTGTACACACCCTGTTGTTCTAAAAACAACCCAACTGCCTCAAAATCTCCACAGATCAACCAACCCTGGTCATTATAGTTCAGATCAGACAGTAGCTGATCCATGTTGTCATGAGTTTCTTTCATTTACACCGAATGGCCGATTGGAATTGAAGATTATTTATTTCCGTTGTGAAGGGGGACTGCCTTGAGACTTATGCTGGAAGAGTTGATGAACAGTTTCCATTCAGTAGCAACATCGTGGAGCCTCATTAATTGAATCAAACTAGCAATGTTGTTGCAATAAACTAATGACGAGGCCTGGGTTGTTATGAACTGTCTAAATTCTGTTTTACGCCTTCGGTACCTAACGAATGTTGTCTCAGGTGCTAGCATTTTTTCTCACGAAGACGAGAACCCAGAAGCTGTGCTGATTGATTCTTTTGATACGTTTAGACCCCGTGTCAGGTCATTGAGATCTGCTTGTGTTAGATGTACTGGCAGGTTGTTCTCTCCTGGCATGTATTCTCAACTCTCTGTCCTGTCTAATGCGTTATTAGATTCCGATTCAGAGCAAGATTCCATTGCAACATCTGACTCGGGAATAGGCAGGCCTGGACCATGAGGGAGTGGTCGCATGGAAGACTGAATATCAGGATACTGAATACAATGCGTGTTCTTGTGGTTGATTCCTTTATGATTAATCACGCAGAAATAGCAGTCTGACACATCATCTTTACCCTCTGCCCAAACCATTGGAACAGCGAATGGCATACTCTTCCTTTTTTTATTTCTCCAATTACGCAAGTTCTCGACACATATTTAGCAGCTAACATGGGGTGCAAACGGCTTGTCCTTGTTCCCAAGCTTAATTCCAAATAAGTATGATATGCATCCTTCACGAAATCAGTTATATTTGCGAGTCGACAAAGAAGAATCACATTACCACATATGTGTTATATTAAGGGCGAATGTTAAAGATAATGGGAAAATGGAATGGTAAAAATTCAGTCTATTATTAAGTCTATTAGAAATAGTTAAATATTGTTTATATCGAAACAGAGTCGATTGTCCATTCTTTAAAAATCTAGAAATTAAAAATATCAGTTAAATGAACGCACAATGCAAGTTAAATTATATTGTTTAAAAATAGGTTAGAAGTATAATTGAGAATTCTTTTGTTTTCAAGAAGTGTGTTTGGACAAAGATATGAAAGGCACGTGAAAATTAGTCACGTTGTAAAAACACACGTCTGACGTCATAAACAAAGGAGTTTTTCTCCATATAGGATCTAAGAGTTCGAAATTACAAGTCAGTTGCCAGTTGATCAGTCGAGAGTTGAGAGTCGATAGTGGATGATAGTCAGTTGGAGTGGGAGCCCCTTAGAGGCGAAGGGTAGAACATTAGACCATGTAGATACAAGCTAAATACCTGCCGTCATCGACCAGCCGATCAGATGAATAAAGCAATCACCGTTAATAATTTGTAACTGTTTATCTCGTGTCGTCATTCATCACAACCAAAAAGGTAAATGTTTTTATCATCATCTTGTAACTCTTGTGTAACACTTCCAAGTATTATGTGTCCCCGCCTCCATCATAAATGAAGTATCTCCTCCTCTCCTCCAATATGTGTTAAAAGAACTGTAATAAATATAAATGTGTTCCCATCACAAGTGTCACACAATCATTATACGTTATATGTCCAGAATATGTACTATTCGACATATGTAGCAAAACCTATCAGGATGATCTGTGCATTTGCGTTCAATTTTCTGTCAATCTAAGATACGTGTCTAAAATAGAAATACAAGAAGCACAGACTCTTGTAAAAAGGAGATATTCTTATAAAATCATTCACATTGACTGGAGGTTGCACTTTTCTAAACCATGTTTGAGTGTTTCAATGCTGTTTGTCAATGTAGTTAATGCAGTTTCCATTTCGGTTTCAACTTCCTGAAAGTAAACAAAAACATCATTAGGTTTCAGTATCAGTTGCGGGGTGCTACAGTATAATTTTTATACAAAATAACAAAAAGAATAGGCTATACCTGCGGACTTGTTTTCCTTATACTTAGTACTGTACAAGGCCCAAAAGTAGCACTTCTTATATCTCAGAAAATAGATCTGATCCAAGGAAACGGATGGCATTTTTGGATTCAGCGCACCAAAAAAACTATAAATCACTTGAAAAACCTTCGACCTTTGAAATTTTTTTTTATAAATTAAAAAAACGCGAGCTAGTGTTATCATAAAAAAGGATTTCCGTCTATTTTCTTTCCCGAAACTAAGTAGCAACAATTTATGCAGTTAAACGATATTGCATTCCACTGTTTTAACTAATTAAAAAACGTAGGCATAAATTAATTATTAACTGTGAACTATTAATGTCACTCTTCGATAAAATGTATCATCTGGAAACACTAAGTAGTGCTTTTTATGTATCTCTTGAATATATATATATATGAAAATTAATTGGTTTCTCTAAGTTTTACAATATTTAAAATGAATGGAGAATTTCAAACCGAATTCATTACAATTTTGTAACTTTGCATTTCAAACTGAAAGAAAAAAAACTTTTATAATGTTATTTACTTTTGAAAAGACAATATTTGTCACATATTTGGCAATTCTGAATGAGGGAAAAAGCTAACGGCTAACGATTGATGTCAATGTGAATTTCTTAGTACAACCCATTCAATACAGTTGTCATGAGTTTCCATCATAGTTACCCGGTTGAACCTGGGGCTGGAACACGCAGTTATTTACAATGTGTTTTGAGAGACTCATGCGTGCCTACTTTATTCCGGCAACCACTTCGTCTTTAGTGTGGCACAATTCAAGGAAATTAAAATTACGAAAGAGGGGAATTCTTAGACTACAGAAATTATGAAAATTCTAAGCCAAACGTTTCTTTGTTTTTTTCCGGAGGGGAGACATTGATCTGGGTCCTGCTAGCACGTGTATCACCTTTCTCACATATCGTAATCACTTAGCACTTGACAACAGTAGATAGAAACTCAATATAACAATCTAGATTGAAGTTGAGTTCCTTTTCTAAAACTTAGGGTGGCCTGGCATGTGCATCGCTCATAATACACCTAAAGACGAAACATTAATTTGTTTAAAGGAATATGGGGTTTCATAGATTAGTGAGAATAAACACTCATTGTTCAGTATGTTATGTAAAATAGTCTTCTGGAGAAAAAGAAAATCCCCGGCAAGACGCGGTGTTTAGCTGTGAATAGTTTCTTGGGTTTTGTAAAGTGGTTCTCTTTAACCTTGACACTGGTCCGGTGCAAGGGAAACTCTTATGGGAGGAATATTAAGATCATGATTTAGTGATTTCTTCATCGTCACAGTTCTAATAATGACACATATGCGTATTACAGGCGTCTTACTAAACCTTATTTTATCGATAATTACAAGAAGACAATCAAGCATTTTGTCAAGAATGTTTATCACAGAGGAAAAATTATTAGAGAAATGCGTCAATCACTTTATTTCAGCTAAGTAAAATATAAATATTTCACTAAATATACGTCACAGAAAAATGAAAATCGTATCATCTGTTTCAAGGAAAGGATTGTTGCTGGTCTTCAGAATGATTGTTCATCTAAGATTTTGCTATAGAGCTGGAAAGGGATCCAAGAACTTTGGATTCATTCGTGAACAACCCTAACACCAAATCCAGAAAGGATAAGGGCTCCAGGCGAAACATTTCAAATCGTGATATTCGGAAAATTTCTAACGAAGTCAACCGAAACCCAACCAACGCCAGTGCTTTCATATTTGCAAGAGCTGGAATCGCACCAAGATCCAGACAGGCCTGATTTCATGTGTTGAATGATATGGCAAGAAACATTAAAACAATTTCAAGGCCTCCACTGAGCAAACAACATAGGAAAAACGAATGGCTTGGGCACAGAATTACATTAAAGTGGATTTCCAACGTGTCCTATTTACAGATGAGACCAATGCTACTCTTGACGGTCCAGATGGATGGGCCAAAGTTTGGAACTCGAACGGAACTCCAACCCCTTTAAATGTCCATCGCCAACAAGGGGGTCGAGGCATCATGTTTTGGGTGGGAATCATTGGGGATAGGTTGGTTGAACCATTCCGTGTTCCAGAGGGTGTAAAACTTATCGGTAATGCGTACACGACCTTTTGGGATAAAAATTTGTCACCATGGCTAGATGACCTACCATTGTCACGTCGCTTTCAGATGATTTTTATGCATGACAATGCACCACTCCACTCTGCTGAGGCGACTGCAGCCGTCCTTGTATCTATAGGTTTCTTTGGAGAAACCCTCATGACCTGACCACGGTGTTCTCCAGATCTTAACCTCATTGAACATCTCTGGTCAATCTTGAAAAGAGGTGGTTTTTTTTGGGGGGGGAGAAGGGCAATTTACTTCAAAAGATGCCATGTGGAGGAAAGTAGTTGATGTCGCCAGAACCACAACTCCTTTTAATATCAAACAATTGACTTTTTCGCTAGATAAAAGGTTGTTTAAAGTTATTTCAAAAAAATGGTGTATATGTCGATAAATAATTCATTTATTTGAGGCTTAGCACCTAGGATGTGCTTTTTGTTTATTATTATTTAACAGAAAAATATATTAAAAAGTAAAGTTTTCATTATTAGACATTGTTTTTTTGCCCTAATAAAGACCTGCAACAAAGCGATGGACAGTGGAAATTCTTTGATAAAAAATAAAGTGTCATAATTTTGCATAAATTTCATTAGAATTTTGGAAAATAACTAGCCTTAAAGCAATTATTTGACTGTGCAATTTTTCTTTTTTTGTGACATATATTCAGTAAGATATTGATATTTTACTAATCTGCAATAAAGCGACTGACGCAGTTTATATAAAGACATTTTCATTACATTTGATAAGTTGTATATTCTGAATCTATTGCTTGTTTTTGTTTATACAATAAAAATGGAAAAAAAAAACTTATGGATTGCTTTGTCTCTACACTACTTTTACCAGTTTGCAAGACATATCTAGATATCCTTTCTATATTGGAAAATATTTTACGCACTTTTCGGATCAAAATTGGCGATTTATCAAACGTTGCTCTTGTTGGGAAACAGTGAGTTATAGTCATTAAGGAAGACGTAAAAGTAAATGAAGGTGGATTTTCTAAATATTTCGAAACTATGAAATGTTATAATAGCAAAGCAAGATGATAAATGTCACATGTTCGAATTTAACAGCTGAAACAATTTTCCTTCCACTTTTTTAACTGAGAATTTTAATCGATATTCTCAAACATTAAAATAGATTTTGTGTCTAACCTTGCCTTCGAGGCATACTAAGAAGATCGAGTCATGTTTCAGGCGAAATAAATATCCGCCATTTATAACGTTATGAATGCAGCAACTAATAAAATTTATCGCGTGTTTTTCTTTGTATGAATTTGTTTTCCAGAAAGACACATTACAATAACTTTGCAATGAGTAAAAAGAATCTAGTTAGGATTAATATTGCTTCAAATCAATGTGCATGACTGCCGATAGTATCATTTCATTAAAACAACGTTTCAATTAATTGTTTGCAAACAACTTAGTTCACCTACTATTATGGTATACAACACTTTTTAATATATAAATAGTTTAATATTTTTCAAACAAATGTAGTTCTTTAAAGAAATGAATGTAGAATTTTATAGCAATTTTTCCGAATGTTTTAATTAATGTGGAAATTATTACTGCTATTAAATCATTATAAAAAGTATCATCCATCTTATCATCTTTCACGGATTACGTATATATGAAATAAACTGTTTATTCAAAAAAATGCTATTCAAACTCAGATATTGATTTGGTCAAATTTATGGATGGCGAAAATCTGAATAAATGGTTTTATGCATTACTAGAGGAATACACATCGTAGCTTCTAATAATACATAAATAATTCATTTAACATTACCCTTTGGCACCATATTATACTCTTTTACGAAAATTATAATTATAATATAATGATACTAAACCTTATTATTATTCCTATTTTGATCAGAACCCATAGCATTGTTTGGATTCTATAAAATGTAAAAATTCCATATATATCGTTTTATAGAATAACATTCTTTACTAATGAATTGATCATCACGGATTATATTTGAAATATATATTCACTGCAATACGCTGAGAGACAGGCACATTTTATTTGTTTTGGAGTTGGAAAAAATAGTTTACATTTGGAAATATCTTAGAGCGAAAGAGTAAGCCTTTATTTTCCGTATGATAGGTGGGTTTTAGACGTATACAGCGATAGATGGTGAAGATTTTCGGTGAGTACTTATTTTCGTTATTGGTACATTTAGCTTGTAAGAATTTCTTTCTATATAAGGATAGATGGAAGACTTCAGTTTTGGCATACGTGGATTATATGAGAGAGTTATTAATAACTTGTATGATCCTACATTTTTCTGTGCTTTATAGTTGGCAATTCGTATGGGTTGGTTTATGAGAGTTTTATTTTTCTGTAGTTCTCTATTTAATTTCATGGAGTTTATTAACATCTTTGAGATTAATATTGTGGCTACTAGGGAAGTTAAGTCTCGATTTACTAAATATTCGATAATGTTATTGTGATAAATAAATAAAAAAAATCCAGTGACGGTAAAATCGAAATGTAAAACTTCAAGAAAGTTAAAAGAATTTCCATTTGTACAAGTAAAATCCAAGGAAATCCCGTAATTGGAAGAAGATGGTCCATAATAATCCAAAGGCAGAAATCCATGGAATAATTCACAAAAATGTGTACAAGGAAAAAAATAATATTAATAAAAGAAAAATAAGATGTGCTTTTCACTCTACTTCCGAGACATAACTATAAAGTTTTACATTTGGATTTTACCGTCACTGGATTTTTTTATCTTCCACCAGACTATCCATTCATGTGTAATCACCTTTTTCTTTATCATATTCCCTCTGCTTAACTTATTTTGTTTTCAAGTAAGACCTTTGACTTACTTGTTGTTTCATCGAATACTTCTGCATGCAAAATCCGATCCCGCATTTTGCTAATTCCTACCCTCTGATGAGAAGGAGAGTATTTCTTCGAAACTCCGCGGATTAAGGACTATCCATTTATCTAGTGTTTCCTTTTCAGATTAAATATGTTTAACTCATTTCAAAGTGTTTTTTTAACATATTTTATTAACTGTTTTCTCATATACATATATATATATATATATATATATATATATATATATATATATATATACACTCCTTTATATCCGGGTTATATCTAGGGTTCTTATATCCGGGTTACATTGTACATTAACACAGGCTCTAATGTTTTGGACCAGTGAAAATCTCTCTTATATCCGTTTTTTCTATATTCGGGTCTCTTACATCCAGGTTACACTGAATTTTCTATTTGAAATTAGCTCTCTTTTATGAGGTGATTTACAAGTATTATTAAACTGCCTTTGGAAACACTAGACTTACCATTTTTTGTTTTGCACCAAAAGGATTTAAATTTTGAAAAGTCTACGTATTTACATCTACAACCGTGAAAACTAGATCTACAGCATTATTTAATTCTTTAATAAGTTTTTTGCTTTGTATTTTTGTATATAAGATACTGAGGTCACATGCTTCTATGGATTTAGTTTATTATCTTTCAAGAAATTTTGCTATTTAATTTTTTTTTAATGAATATGAATTCTTTACCACCAGATTCATACTGTTATAGCATTTCTTTTTCTAGTCGAGATTATTTATTTGATTAATAATTAATTTAAACATTTGAGATATAGCTATATTTAAGGGTTTAATGATGTGTATTTTTAAGACAGTAATAAAACGGGCACTGACTTTTTTTTTTGCGTTTTTGTTCTCCAGAACATGCATTGCAGTTATTTTTGCTTTTGTTCTCTAATTTTAGTCTTAATTTTAAACAAATACAGGGTCAAACGATAAAACTGTCGGCCTAGTAAAGCTGGCATGATTCCATTTTCGTTTGATTAAAACCGTTTTTTTTTTCTCTTTCTTATTACAGACTACCTATGTAGTGTACAAGTGCCAAGAGGACTAAGGGCCTTCTAACATACCTGAAAGTGACACAATCTTTAACTAGCGATATCAGAGATACAACTCATGCTTTCTACTGATCAAAGTTATGACAGTATGACCATTGCCAGCACCTAAAAATGCAGCTCCGAGTAGTTCAACGCTTAGGGGCGTGCCCAGGGTGATGAAAATAAATTTGCTGGCAACGTTTATGGTCTTTTGTGTGGTTTCAAGTGAGGGTCACATTATACCACCTTACATCTTCGAAGTCAACCTGGATGTGCTGAAGAGTGTGGTGATCCCCGGTCCAATCAGATAGACGCTGGCAGACGCTTGGTGTGGCAGCAGGACTCGGCGTCGACCTACAAGTTTAAAGGAACCCAGGCTTGGCTTCAGAAGGAGTGCTACGACTTTGTATCTTCCCTCACTGTCCCCTTTCCTTCTCCGACCTGAACCCGCTGAACTACTTGATTTAGTAATACATCAAGAACATCACCAACATGACCTCACACACCAAAACCAGTCTGATCGCCACCAAGTGTTCGCCTGCTTCCGCCAGCGCTTGTGGAAAATGCATGCTCCCAGTTCTGGATCTGGATCGAAGCGGTGATTGAGACTGAAGGCAGCTACATTAAATAGATGTCTTGACTACATAATCAAGTTATCTGAATTGCTTTTTTTAATAAAAGTTTTAAAATAAAACTGTAGAGTTGTGTTCTTTAGGGTTACAGTTTTATCGTATTACCCTGCAATATTGTTATTTAGAATAGGGCTATCGAATTAATTAATACTTAATTTATAGGTATCTCGAATTTTATCTATAATTCCTCTTTCTAACAGTAAGTGCTGTATAGATTATATTTTACAAATAAACGCTATATTATTTGCTGCCAGCGTCTATCTGATTTCACCGGGGGTCACAACACTCCATCCAGGTTGATTTCGAAGATGTGGAGTGGCATCATGTGGCCCTCACTTGAAACCGCACCACAGATCATAAACGTGGTCAGAAGAGCTATTACAAATTTATTTCGAAGTATTTGAAGTTACAAAAGTATTTGTGAATGTGGGATGAGTCATTTTTTGGGGATGTTTGAATTTTTTCAAAAGTTCAAACCTTTATTATTTTATTTTTCCATGCGTCAAATTTAGACAAAAAACGTATGTTTCGTTTTTTAGCAAATAATAATAATAATAATAATAATAATAATAATAATAATAATAATAATAATAATAACAACAACAATAATAATAATAATAATAATAATAAGAAGAAGAAGAAGAAGAAGAAGAAGAAGAAGAAGAAGAAGAAAATTATACTTTATTTACTTCCTTAAAACATCTAGTGTAATTTAGGCATTCGGGCTGTCTATAGTTTTAATGTTTATTAAGACGTTTTCTTAATTTCGAATTTCTATATACTTTAAATTACCTGCAATTATGTTTCATCACATTGCATAATGGAGAGATATGATAATCACATACTGGAATATGTATAGTATTATTATCATTTATATTTATAGTCCCTACCGTTTTGATATAGTTGAAAACGCTTGTTTCTGTATGGTTTGCCCTAATTTATATGCAACTATTGGAAGCTGTACTTTTTAGTTCATTTGGCAGTGATTATATGATTATATTACATATGTTATGTAAATGATGTTATGAAATACTTTATTTTCATACAAGACTACACAGGCATTTCAAAGTTCATTTTTATACCTTCAACATGCGGTTTATATAGTTTTGCATATTTTATCCAATAATATACTCATATCATTGATTGAATTAGTCCTTTCTATATATACCATCTAGTTGTAATAATATTCACTTCGATATATATATATATATATATATATATATATATATATATAGTGAATAAATGACAAAAAACTATATTCCAAAATTCATGATGTTGACCATCTTATAATTTATTCCTTTAATTCAGTTGACTTTTACGATTCTTGAGAGTATCTGTTTCGTAGCGCTAAATCAATCACTTAATTATTATATCAATATGTGAATCTATTATTCCCTTAACTCATCAAATTAAACAGCAGCAATCAATCCGTCAAAAGGAAATAAAGTGTGATTCGACATGATTAAAATCCGAATTTTCGAGAGAGAAGCTGTAAATACCTTTAATATGTTTCAATTACGCTATTTTTAATTAAAGGAATAAATTATAAGATGATGAACATCATGAATTTTGGAATATAATTACTTGTAATTTATTCACTATTTTGCTCTGTAATTACATTGAGCTTCTTAAATAAGGGTAAGTATATATTATTAGAAAATATATTTCTACAGAAATATACACATACATACATACATATATATTTATATATATATATATATATATATAGTGTCGGCAAAAAGAAAGTCCGCACTTGTAATATTTTCAAAAACTGAAAATATAAGCTAAATTTAATGTAACTGTTTATTGGATTCACCTTTTATTCCTCTATAATGTTACTTGTACATATTTTACTTTTAATTGAAATATTCTAGTTTTCACGTCAATTTAAAAATTAACTTCAAATTGAGGAGACAAATAGAAAGTATGCAGAAAAAAATTTGCCTATAACCAGCTTAAATTATCGGCCCTCAAGCAGTTTAAAATATCCACCAACAGGCAACAAAGCATCTCTAATCATAATTATTGTTGTTCCAGGTTATACAACGTAACATTCAGCCCATCTGCCACGACTTTCTCTTAGTGATCGTCAGGAGTCCATTAATCTCCACCTTTCTGGTTTTTCCAATCGAGAAATCGGCTGAAGATAAAAATGCGATGAGTAAACGGTACAAAAGACCGTGAAAAAGCACTAAAACACTGGCAGTGTTCGTGATGCCCCTAAATCTGGTCGTACTGAAGTTACTTCTAACAGGGAAGACAATGCTATCAAGATCCGCAGCCTAAGAAACAGATTTGAATCTGCTCCCCTAATCCAACAACAGTGCAATCTTGTTAAAAGAACAAATTAAAGGAATTTACTATGCGAGGATGTGTTGCAAGCCGCAAGCCAATGATTTCTGTAAAGAACAGAAAGCGCCGTTTGGACTTCGCCAGATGCAATGAAGATCATAGCCCTTCATATTGGTCAAAAGTGATTTTTATGACGAAAGAAAGTTCAATAGACTAGGCAGTGATGGTAGGCAGTACGTCCGTCGGAGGAAAGACGAATAATTTAATACTAGGTGCTCAGTTTAAACGCTGCAAGGTGATCGAGGATCAGTGTTGGTGTGGTCCAGGGCCTATAGTTCGCTTGCAAGGTCGAATTAACTCGACCAAGTACATTGATATGTTGATTAAGTATTTTCTACCCTACTTTGATCGGAATTTGGATGATAATCCGATGTTCATGCAGGATAATGCCTCCATTCGCACAGCTGGCATTGTCAAGAGGTTCCTGGAAGAGCATGATGTTCTGTTTGGAGAGGCTTGCACAATCTCCACACCTCAATCCTATCGAAAACGTATAGCATTACATCAATAAACAGCTACAACATGATAAAATTTAAAATTTGGAAGAACTTTTGACAAAAATTAGAGAAAAGTGGGAAGCCCTTTCCCCGGAGTATTGCTACAGTCTAAATCAAGGAATTTCCAAAAGATTGCAGGCTGTAAAATTGCAGAAGGGCTATGCTACTAAATATTAACTTGTTCATTGTGTTCCTGTTGTATTTGTGTTGCATAAATTTTCCATTGTGCGGACTTTCTTTTTGCCTCCTCAATTTAAAGTTATTTTTTTAAATTGACGTGAACACTAGAATATTTCAATTAAAAGTCAAATATGTACAGGTAAAATTATACAAGAATAAAAAGCCAATAAAATGAGGTATTGTTTATTTAAACAGTTACATGAAATTAAGCTTAAATTTGTAGTTTTTGAAAAAAATTACAAGTGCGGACTTTCTTTTTGCCGTCTGTATATATATATATATATATATATATATATATATATATATATATATATATATACTAGCATTTCAGCCCGGCGTTGCCCGGGTGTTTGGAGGTGTATGCTGAGCAAAAAAAAAAAGAGTAAATTTTTTTTTAATTTGACCCCTATTATGACCCCTTAAAATTTATAGTTTCAGGCTCAAATCACTTTATTAAGTTCGATCCAGGTTCAAGCAACCTATATCTAAAATTTCAAGTGTCTAGACCCAAAATTGTGGGAGGAGTTTGGTAGAGTTCTTAAAGGTCAAATCGTTGAAATTTGACCCCTTAACAGCCAAATTTCTGGCTGACACCAGTCACATCGATTTTTCCAAATCTCAGTACCCGCTATTTCAAATTTCGAGTCTATAGACTAAAAATTGACAGAGTTATTGCGTAGGGAAATGTACACAGACAGACAGACATACACGTTCACTTTTATAGATATATAGATAGATAGACAGATAGATGAAACAAAAATATATACGTATACATAAATATATATGGAAACGGTTTTGTGTTCATTGTAAGCTTTTTACGCAAATATTTCGCAAGTATAAATCATGTAGAATATCTGAATGAATATAATTACCCGTAATAGTTAACTAAAGGTGATCACCCTATAAGAAAACTGAAAAAACTAATAGGGAATTAATTAAAAATGAATGTTTAAAGGAATATGCAAATTAGTTAGATCTTTTGCTAATGAATGCAATTCGATAACTCATATATAAGAAAATTGTATTTTCTTTTTAAATAAATAGAAAAAATAAGGTTTTTAATATGAATATCACGACACACCAAAGGAATACGGAATTATAGGTACATAGATAGATAGATAGATAGATACGGCTTTCATGGATTAGATGAGCTGAGACTTCGTTTGATTGTGGAAATCATTATATATTCACATAGAAAATATGATTAACAGGAGGTATAAATGAATATTTTTCAAACGGGCTTCAATGCGTGTTTAAGTTTATACATAAATAAAATTATATAAGCATTGTAATGAGTCTACACGGACCGAGCATAGTTTTAACATCAACATGTCTCGTTAAGGCTCCGAAAAATACTGATATGGAAATGTTGAAACTAATCGACTCCTATAGATTCCGTAAAAAACTATATATATATATATATATATATATATATATATATATATTGAGGCTCAACCCTTATCAAGGCTTTAAGACCACTCGAGGATACGGAGGTAATGAATTAGAGGTGGTAGTGAAGTAATAGTTAATGATATAAATTGTGTGGAATTTATTTATTTATAAGGACGACCTAACAGGAACTTGTTTATACAAGATTTAAAGGCTACCATCTCGTATTCAGCCGGGAAGCATGCCAGCGGAACAGTGTTCCAAAATCAGGCAGTTCTGGAAAAGGAGCCCTGTTCATGAAATATGCGTATATATTTAGACACAGATAGAAAATGGGAAATCATCATATATATTAATTTAATCTAGTCGAGTTTTGCAAGCGGGAACCGTAGATTGGAGTTCTGGCAAGCACTTGCCATGAAAATAGTGATAGATAAAGACAGGCTATGATTTCTCTTCTGTGGGGAAGAAGTTGCAGGGAAGAAAAAAGGGCATCAACTATTAGGTTTCGAAACCGGTTTTAGACTTTATAAAGGATTGATAAGGCTTACCGGGAAGCTTCTGTCCAAATATGACAACAGTACTCTATTTTAGGGGCACCTGGCTTTTATACAGATAAACGTTCGCACCGGGAGTGAGATACTTACTGGAGCGGTAGAGTGATTCAACTATCTTTCCAGTAATATATATATATATGTATAAATGCATATATATATATATGTATATATTTAATTATAGTCAGTTAATTACAGCCAGTGACACGATTCAGAACTCGTACTGGTTACCTCTCAACTCAAACTCAAACGACAGCCATGTACTGAGGACAGAAATCATATTTATGTTATTTCAAGCAGACAACCTATTTACTATGTCCGACAAATCGCGTGGATAAGAACTCGCAATGAGCTTAGATTAGTGTGTGTGTGTGTATGTGTGTGTGTGTGTTTGTATTTGAAGACACACTTTACAACAGTGATAAATGAAGTGGATATTAATCTAACATCTTTATTAAGTATGACTTTTTATATTGAAATATACTACCAATTGTTTTTTTAATTCTTCGCCTCCCATATGTTGCTTTTGAACCCTACAAAAAGTAATATGTCAATAGTAAAGTTGATATCTCTTTAATAAGTGCCGAGTAATCAGCATAAAGCCATTGGCAGACATTATAGGCGGGTGTATTCATGTTTCGTACATTAATTTAACGAGGTACAAATATCAAAAATTAATTTAACGAGGTACAAATCTCAAAGTGCTCACTACTCGAAGCCTATACATAATTTATCTTTTTTTCTCCTTTCATATATATTCCTTTAAATATCTTCAAATATTCGTTTCTTCAAATATTTAAGTATATCTCTTCATGAAACAACACTGAACAAATGATTTTTGACACAATGAAAAGTAGTCTGTCTGAGGCATATATAACAAACTTAATTTTTTTCCTTCAAAATAACTCAAAATATAGCCATTAAAACCTAAATCCCTGGCAATAAAAGTGAGTACACCCCTCAAGAAAAGTTGTCAATATTAACATACAACATGGCAACTTTCAATATTTTGTGTGGTCACCCCATTACCCAAAACTGCCTTTATTCTCCTTGGCATGGGATTTACCAGAGCTTCACATGTAGCAACTGGGATGCTCTTCCACGTCGCGGAGCTGGTGGATATGAGATATTTTGCGCACTTCCACCTTCTGCTTCAGGATACCCCAAATATGTTCTATTGGGTTCAAGTTTGGAGACATGCTTGGCCAGTCCACCACCTTTACCCTCAGCCTTTTCAGTAAAGCAGTGGTTTTCTGGGATGTGTGTTTTGGGTCCTTGTCCTGTTGGAACACTTAACAGCGAGCCAGTTTCTGGGTGAAGAGGATTATGCTCTGTTGCAGTATTTGACAGTATATGTTGGAGTTCATGTTTCTCTCGATGAAATGTAATTCTCCAATACCTGCACCACTCATGCAGCCCTAGACTATGACATTCCCACCACCATTCTTGACTATGGGCATGACATACTTATTTTTGTACTCCTCACCTCGTTGCCGCCACACATGCTAAAGGCCATCAGAACCAAACAGCTTAAATTTCGTCTCACAGGACATGGTTCCAGCAATCTATGGCCTTTGTTGGCATGTCTTCAGCAAACTGTTTGTGGGCTTTCTTGTATATTGATTTCAGAAGAGGCTACCTCCTTGTGTGCCAGCCAAGCACACCAATTTGATGTTGTGTGCGGTGTATGGCCTGGACAATATCAGGCTGAGTCCCAACCTCTTTAGTCTCTGCATCAATGCTAACAGGACTTCTACGCCGCTTTCAAAAACAGCATTTGGATGTGATGCTCAGCACACGCGCTTAGCTTGTTTGGACGATCGACCCGGGGCCAGTTCTGAGAGGACACTGCTCTTTTAAAATGCTGGATAATCTGCAGCTGAGTTCCAAGGTGTTAGTAATCTTCTTATAGGCTTGCCCATCTTTATGTAACGCAACAATACGTTTTTTTTTAAGATCCTCATAGAGTTCTTTGCCATGTGGTGCTATGTTGGAACTTTCAGTGACTGGTAAGAGAGAGTGTGAGAGCTGCACTACAAATTTGAATACACCTGCTCTCTATGAACACATGGCATAGTTACACTAATGAGTCATGTGACATTTTTGGAGGGGAAAAACAGTACTCAATTTAGACACGGGTAGTTTTTTAGGATTGTACTCACTTTTTAGGGATGTAGTTTCTTAGGGGTGCACTCACTTTTGTCGCCAGGGATTCAGCTTTAAATGCCTATATTTGGAGCTATTTTGAGGGGGAAATAAATTAACTCTCTTATATATGCTGAAAGCAGACTTTTTTTCATTGTAACAAAAAATCATTTTTTCAGTGTTTTCCCATGAAGAAATATACTTAAATAATGTTCGACAGAATACTCCAAAAACAAATTTCAAAAAGTCGTTATTCTGCGGAGTTTCACACAATGCTATTCTTGCTATTTTACTCTTCAGAGAAAAGAAAGAATAAAAATGTGTATATATATATATATATATATATATATATTACTTAACATTATTCAGTACAATATGCATGTAGAGTTATAGACAAAATATTGGTTATTTTTAAATCAACATTGAATTCTGTCTTTTAATAAATTTGTTATCGTATTTGTTTGATACATTTTTATTGAAAACATATTTCAATATCTATAAAAGCGAGAAACTTTGTCCATAATATATATATATATATATATATATATATACATATATATATATAATATAATAACTTTAACAGTATTCGTTGCATCATGTAGGTCTGTTTAAATGTATTCGCAGAAGTATGTACAAAAATATTCTTCACATGTATTTTGATTTTGTTTGCTTTATTTCACAGCAAATTCGACATTTAGCCTTATTTAATGCGAAATAAAAAGTGCACAGATCATTGCATCCGATTTGTTGAATAAAGTTTAGTTGATCTTATTAATTGAATACAAATCACTATTAATCATAGATAATAAATCTATTCCCAACATTATTGTTAAGTTTCGAATGGTATTCTCAATAGTTTATATCGCATATATTTAAAATAGCATCTTTTTTGATTTGTCAGCTGCAGTTTGAAATAATATTTGCATCGTTAAGCACGCAGATTAAATCATCAGATTAAATCGACCCATAAACAGATTCGCCCTTATTTTGTTTTGTAAGAGAACTGATCTTGAATATTTTAACTGGTATCGGCTCTACAAGTATAGACAATTTCTCTATTGCAATATATGTTTCTATAAAAACCTTTCTATTGTAGATTTTAGAATAGTAAAATGTCTCACTCTAAATAGCAAGAGATTTGAACATTTTTCAATATTATTGTATTAGTTAATACACAAACAACAAAAATTAAGAGTACCTTCTACTGTTCAACAGACTTACATTTATACAATATCGGCAACTATTTATTACATTTAAAAAGATTGCACATATCTGTTAATTGATAGCTTCGCATAACCCTGCAATGTTTGTATATACCTTCTTTCTCGCTGTTTATTGGTGTAGTACCTTGCTTGGTGTCAATTAGAGAGGAGCGACGAGGAGAAGTGGGAGGCGACATTCATATCTGGCTAGGTGTTGGGCATTCATTCGGGCGCCTCACACTCGCACAGGGGCTGAATGACAAGAGCAGGTGTGTGCAGGCATGCAGAACAAATTGCACCCGATTAAGCATCTAGTTAGGTAGAGGCTTGCATGCAAGCATGTGGAACAAATCATTTTCTTCCATAGAGCCGAGCTCAGTCTCACTTATACAGCGTTACCACAATTCACGCGTGGGGAGATGGTTCAATGGAACATTTGAATGCCTCACTTCACAAGAAAAGGGGCGAGTTGGGCGGATATTAGAAGGGCGGGGACGACTACGGCCTTCACATCAAAATACCCACAATATTCTTTTTTGTTTTGTTTTATTTTTTGCAAGCGATTTGATAGATGAGTGACTCTTGCTACTTTTTTTGTGTGTATTAGTGCGTGAGTGTATATGCGTATATGTGTTTGAGCGCGCTTACTTGTACGTGTGCCTTCAGTGCTAGTTATTAGCCTGCTTTTTGATGATTGAAATGTTTCTATTGTATTCTATCTCTTTTGTTAGATGTTTTAGACAAGGATTCAGAAAGTTTCATATTTATTTGTTGTATACATTTATTCGAACGTTTACACGCCTCCTTTTAGCCGTTAATACATTTAAGCGTATTGAATAGGTGCTTATATATTCAATGTTTAAGCACACACAAAACATATAATAGCTCTTATCTATACATTATATATAAATTAAGTACTTAACAAATAATGTAATGTAGTAAATTGTTTAAAATACATGAATTAAAATAATAAAAGAGCACTTTGCTATAGAATGACATTAGACCAAAATGTGTATGTTTAAATATTTATAAATGTCACTAAATTTAATTTAATATAAAACATTGCATTGAACTGTCTGGAAAATTTATTATACATAGAAAATAAAAACATAGTTCTGAGCATGTAAAATGCTGACGGAAAAATCAAACTTTAAATTTAACATACAAAAATACGTTCTCGATCAAATGTTAGTCAATATAAAAGAAGGGAAAACAAAAAGTAAAAATGCAAAATGTAAATAGGATTGAAATATTAAATGCTTTAAATTACATTAAATTTACCTAATCTTTTTACATGTTTCAATTATTATCTGACATATTTTTCTCTGACAAAGGTTCATAAAAGAAATGTTTCAAATTGTTATAAATGTTACAAAAGGTTGGCTTTGGTAAAGACTATTTTTACATCTGAAAAGAAACACGTACTTCCCATAAAATAATAGTCCAACATATTATTGGAATTTAATTTATATACATATATTTTTTTTAATAAAAAAATTGAAGATTTCACCAAATCTTATCTGAAAACAAAACAGGTTTCACAAGATTTTTATATTTACAAACCCATTTATACAGAACCGAACATCTTTCTACTACAAACATGCCTATACTGATGAATCTTTGCATATTTATGTTGCAAAAATATAATATTATTAGTGTGTACATTCTGTCAAAAATTAGCAAAACGATTATGCCTCGATAGAATTCGACCAACTATTCATTACAAAATTATCCATTACAAAAAAAAAAAGAATTTTTCATATATAGATTATATAAATTCTTATCATATTTCTTATGTGCTAAAGAAGACATAGTATCTTTGATATTTTACTATCCGAATTTAATTCAGGTGGTGGGGTTGTCCGACTTGCTATTTTTTCTCGTTTCCGTTCACCAATTAAAATTGTTTCGTTCTGATGTTTAAAACAATGCACACAGTTTTTCTCACTAACTTTGTGTGATATATATTTACATACAAATAAATTCACATGGCGTTTTAAGACAACGTATGGGATATTAATTTTAAAAATTAACTAAAAAATTGAAGAAGAATATCCATCGATCGCTAATGATAGATATTTACATGCTTAAAATTTAATTGTAACACTAAATATATTTGTTATGACATTTAATAAAAAATATTATCTGAAATTATACTTAAATGTCATTATTTATATTTTGAGAAAAGATTTTAATACAAAAGTATCGAAAATATTTTATCAACATAATTTATTCGCCAAACATTTGTGTTTACTTGATGTGACAATCGTATCGGAATATGGTACTAAAATCCTCGGAAACGTATTTTTTTTTAATTCATCAGTGTAGCTGTAATTGAAAGTCAATTTTTTTAACTGCCAAGTTTGCAAGTTCATATAATATAGGGAAGTTTTACTGTCTATAATTATGCTAAACGGTTTCTATGGAAAATTCAATTCCGTCAGTAAAATAAACTTGCATATACATAAGGTTGAAGTCGTTTTTGTCTTATATATACATATATATATATATATATATATATATATATATATATATATATATATATATATATATATATATATATATCGTATACATTCTAAAAGCTTGTATCCGAGCGAAATTGTTATGATCTTCGTCGTACTTGCAACATACCCCGAACGGACAGTGGCTATAACAAAATTTCTTGTCATATTTTGTCAGCTGAAGTGCATTTTAGACATAAAAAAGACATTGCAATTATTCAACATTAACTATAATTTATTTGAACTCTTTCTTATCATTAACTTCACATACAATCAAAACCGCTTTATAATTAAGTAAAAGGTATTGTCCACTTATTAATGCACGTGGTCAAACGGATATAGACTTTATAATCCGACAATCATATACTTACTAACTAATTCATAACTGGGAGTTAGAGATATTTGTAAATGGTTCGTTTATCGTTCAAAGTTAACTAGAAGAAGGGTCCGGCGTTACCCATGATACAATAAGGATCAACGAATGGCTTACACCCTCCTTTTATTGCCCTCGAAATCGTCGAAATCGCCCATTTATCAATCAAATAGACTGATCGCCTGCTCTAGTTGGGAACCCACTGCTGAGCATTCGAAGCAAAACTTCGCATGCCTTCCCGCAGTGACTTTATCCATAATACATTATAGTCGACATTGCACTGTAGAAAAGCTACTGTTGATTTTATGAACTTATATTTATATAAAGTCTTAAAGTTAATTAAAGTTTAAAATTTAAAAGTCAAGTATCATGGTTTAATTGTGCCTTAAACTGATTCATTTTTAACGGGGTCCTTTCTTATAAAGAGCCTACTGTATATTTTATAGGTCGTCCGTTTCTGCTCGTGTCGTAATAAAATTTCTCAAATGCAAGTAAGGTTAGGCTTCATAATGTGTTCATTTTGTTCAAAATCGCCATGTCCTTTAATTTACGAATATTTAATTTTAAGGGTGCTGGCAATCGCCTTGTAGTCATAACTTTGATCGGTAGAGAGCATGAGTTTTACAGCGGTGCATCTCCGATCTTGCTCGCTGAAAATTGTGTCACTTTAAGGCATGATAGACGGTTCGTATTTCTCTTAGGATTTGTACATAACTTTCCAACTAGTAGATGATCTGCAATAAAAAAAAGAAAACCGGTTCTCATCAAATGGAAATGGAATCATGCCCGCCTTTATAAGGCGACAATTTTATCTTCCATATATATATATATATATATATATATATATATATATATATGGAAGATAAAATTGTCGCCTTATATATATATATATATATATATATATATATATATATATAGTTAAAACACATAAAGTTTCAATTTTTTTGTAATATTACCGTTTAAGAACAACACGCGGTTGATATTTTTCTCTTCGTATTAACATCATGCTACAAAGAATGAATAAAAAAAAGACATTGTTGCTTATCCTGATGAAAACGTTAGGATCGTCGAAAAACTTGGATTTTTAAACAAATGAATATTTGTTTATTTAAGAAAAAAATCTGTTTTATTTTTACTCTCTGATGTAAACTTATGAATTTCAATATATATATATATAATATTTTAAAAATAAATGTTAATAATTATTTTGTACCTACATGCACTAGCGTTTCACGCTTAGGCAATCATTGGTGTATGTAATGATGATTACTGTTGATCGCGAAATTTGAGCACAATTTCAAAGTTAACATTTCCCATGGCGTATACAGACAGCGGATATAGGTCGTAAACAGTCAAAGAGTATTCAAAGATAAGAATTGGAGCGCTATTGGAGCGCCATATATATATATACTGTCTAAGCAAAATTAAGACATCAAAAAAGGTGTTGATAGCAACAAAAAGTGTATTTCATTTTACATTACAACCGTTTCCATGCCCGGTCGACAATTTCAAACATTTTGAGTAAAGGATTCTAATCTATTAGTCATTATTTAATGTTTTAAAATTCATTATCATTCTAATTAAATATGTTTCCATATTATTACTAAAACAATTACGAAGGGAGATAATCCAATTATGTTGTTAATTGCTAATAGTTAATTCTGTTGGAAAAGAGGTCAATATTATTTCCCATAGCAGCTAAAGGGAGACAATTCAGACCGTTTGATGTTTTCGGTCTAGTGATTACTAGAAAGCGTCTATGACTTAATAATTTATTTAATCAAACAGATCCAGGACGTACTACGATAGCTTATTTAACAAATTAAATATAGAAATTATGTTTTTAATCTTAAAACCTGTTTTTTTACCCATGGGTTTAACCCACACCTTTTATTAATCCAATAACAACTTAGGTTGTTCATGTCTTCAAAGCCAGAATTATAATTGTTTTTTAATAACGATATAGAAACATATTTAATTAGAATGATAATGAATTTTAAAACATTAAATAATGATATAAATAGATCAGAATCCTTTACTCGAAATGTTGTATAAGGATTTATATATATATATATATATATATATATATAATGCAGTATTTTTCTTTATTCTCATATTCAATTAAATTTTAAACATAAAATGGTCTTTAATCTAAGTATTAAAACAATCGATAATTTGTAAACATTACTTGCCATTAATACGAAACTAAAATAAACTGTTAATGCAAGGTGGTTATGGCCATATTATAAATATAGAAATAAAAACTAAAAAAATTATTTTTTTAAAAAATTAATTATGTGAAATAAAGAAATAGTGAAATCTAAGTTAGGAACTCAACGAATAGAATTTTTTTTTAAATGGCTAAGGGTTTTTTTATGGAAACTTCTTATGACTTTGTTCTTACATAAGGATACGAAAATTACGCGATATATTAATATTAAAATGAGCTTTCCACGGAGGTTACCTCAAGGATAAATGTTTCTTACATGCTTCTTTTTCCGGTAAGGGAATTTTTCTTTCTTTTTCTTTCTCTTCAAACAATGTTCTATTGTCAAGAGTGTTTTTATTCATAAAGTCTGCAGAAATGCTGGTTTTTGAACATTTTCAAACAATATAATGTTTGAAATTGTCGACCAGGCATGGAAACAATCGTAACGTAAAATGATATACACTTTTTGTTACTATCAACACCTTTTTGAAGTCTTGATTTTGCTTACACAGTATATTAATGCTCAATTATGAAATATGATAATTTTGTAGCTTACTTTTTAAGTTATCTCTTTTTGGCTTAAAACTTATTGGTATATGAAAATTTACTAGATTACACGAACTCAGTATATTACATACAAGTCTCTCTCTCTCTCTCTCTCTCTCTCTATATATATATATATATATATACATATATATATATATATTTATATGTATATATATACATATATATATATATTTATATATATGTATATATATATATATATATATATATATATATATATATATAATGGCTGCATAGGTTTGTTTCCTGGGTGTAAATTCAATGAAATCTCCGTGATTATTTAAGAGTGCTCAATGGAGGGCAGAGCTGGTATGTAGTATTTTATTATAAAGGATTACAACAATAACCACGTTGAAATTATCAACAATGAGAGCAAAGAAATTAGGGAGGATCTACAGATTAGAAGCAGTCTACTAACTCAAGGAAAATAAAGCATACATCGTGTTCAAAGATCACAAACCCAACTTTCTAAAAATTACAACAACCAGATTAATTAACTCCACTGGACCGGAAATTGGGTAAATCATCAAGAAAATTCCGAAAAAAAAATCAACCTCAAAATTAGACCAAAATAATCTAACTAATAGATTAACACCTTGGATTCGATCAAATGATTACCCAATGTAAGAAAAATGTGACATTATAGATTATTACCCGTCGCTCACTAAGCTCTTCATTAAAGCAATTACGTTTGCAAAAAAATTCACTTTTGTCCCAGGGAGAGATGTTAATATAGTAATGAAGAGCCGTACTACGGTACTTATTAGTAACGTGGCTTCTTTTGACTAACCATAGGCCCCATGAAGTCGGCGTACAGATCTAGTTGGATTATTCATACCACATAGCATTACCTTAAATAGCTACATAAAAATCAAGGATATAGGTTTATACAAGGAAGACGGTCTAATGATAGTTAAGGACTCCACAAGCACAAAATTTGATGGGAAAAAAGAAAATTACATTGTGATTATGAAAAATATGGTTCTTAAAGTGGAAATTACCAGCAATATTAAACATCTTCCTGAACGTCACCTTTGATTTAGCTACTGATATCTATAAACCATACATTAAAGAAAATGCAAACCCTGCTCGCAAATCCACCCATGCTCCAACCACTCCCTCTATTATTAAACACAAAATTAACTGAACGTGGAGTAAATAATAACTCTTCTAATAACGATAAATTCGATAGATACAAAATATTCATAACAATGCACTAAAAATAGCGAATACAAAAATGGCGACATTAGATACAATAGAAACAACATAATTACGACTACATCTCGTAATCGAAGTCAAAAATAATCTGGTGTGCCTCTCCTTCAATCTGATGGTAAAAGCAAAACTTAGCAATAAGTTCCTACAAATTATAAATAAACACTTCTGGTAAAAATATAAACCCGTAAATGCATAAAAACGACCGAATGCTCACTAAGCAATAATTGCCTTACATCTACGGTGGTACACCAGGCTAAAATATATATGGTAGAACACCCATAAATAGTAAAAATTCTACAAAGGTAGCACTTCAATATCCTTTAAAAACATACATATATGGTCATACACTGTAAATGAATAATGAAGCATATGCCATAGACACCTCCGTCTCGGGACACTACTGGAAAATAATGGAAACAAACAAAACCTCTTTAAGCCGAATGGAAAATATTTAGGATGTACAGTGTATGAACTACATGGTTTAACATGTAGTTCATAAACTTTACATTGTTATTTATGTTTAGCGGAGAAACTCATGATTATTAGGTTTAAGGACCGGGAAAAATTATTAAATGTAAGCCAGAATCGGCTATAAGCTGCAAACACTTTGGAGGCTACACTTTAAATAAAATATAAAAACGAACAGCAATAGTAGTAATACTAAAATTCATAACCCCATCACTCCCAATATCTTAATTAATTAATATATCAACCAAGGGAAGAGCTGAAAGAATACAAGGCAATCCCGATACGTCACAATTTAATAACTTACTAAAAACTGACACACCTCTAAATAACATTTAATAACTTTACTTACTAAATAACGTTGAAGAATATGCTAGCATAAAAAACTTAGCTAAATTAAGGAAGGGTTTACTCTCTCGTTAACCCCCAACAGCACTTCATACGCTACCATTTAATACTAAACTAAACGAACAAAAACACTATATTCCACCAACTGGATGAAGGTTATTGAACTTTGCATGCTTACTAATGAGCACCCGAAAGCGATAAACTAAAATAATCTATGAGTCTAGCACCCTTATAATTGAAATGTTGATATATACCTACGAGAAGTATCATCGTAAAGCAGCATTACATCAGTAAACCAACTACATAATTGAAGCCTAACGATAAGTACTCTAACTAAAGCGCTTATGGGAACGAAATGTCCTACCAATATAGACGCATATATGCCATTATGTCTGTTTGCATGTACAAAGTCTGAGAAACTTTTCTCTGTAACGAAGCTTATAAAATACATCTATATTCCAGTATTGAAAAAAACAACAACACCCCGAATGAAAGAATGACAACTATTGAATTTTAGCTTAGATATAGATATGAAAACCTTTTCCTGTGTAATTACTTCAAACACCACGTTGGCGTGGAAATATAACTCCCAGTACACAACCTTTATTTAAATCATATGATTAAGCCTGTATATTTGTTCACTGAAGGTTAATTTGACCCTGTGGATGCATATTTTATTTTGCAATGAATAAGTAAATAAATAGATAAATAAGAGCGATAAATAACTGAACGAATAAACAAAGCGAGGAATGAAATAAATAAACAAATAGAGCTTATCAATATAATAGATAGATAAGGAACTCGCGTCCAGAAAACAAAAACACCCCATTAAGACTTAAGATAGGAAAGTAACAACCATAAGGGTATAACATTACTTCAGATCAAAGCAAAAACTTCGGCCAGTAAACAACCGCCAAGTTAAAATGAAACCAATACTTACCCGCTAAACATCTTGACGAAACAGAATCGTACTTCCCTTCTATTCCTTTCCCACTCCCACTGTGACTTCGTTTTCTTCACTATACCTCCCTCCAATACATCTACTGGCCACATTCACAAACTAAACACCCCTTTCTTGCAGAACGTAAACTATACCCGAATATATTAAAAAAACGGATGTAACCTTGATTCTCGTTCCATTATAGTCCCTTCTTTAGTCTGATGAGATGCTCTTTTTGGCTTGAGATTCAACTGAAAGATACATGCAGATATGTAACCGATTATGTTTGTATATTTTTTTTACAAGGTGATCACCACTTATCAAGGCCCGGAAGTCACTCAGGGATAAGGGTTATTGCATATACAGTACGTTAGTGTGTGGATTAAATAAATATGTATACTAAAGGGGGTGGTTCATCAGGAATTTGTTTACGTTGGACTTGAAGACAACCAAGTTGTAGCCAAGAGGGAATCAGGCAGACGGAACAGAGTTCCATAGGCGTGCAGTTCTAAGGAAGAAGCTTTGTTCATGGAATCTACGTTTTGATTTAGTCACAGATAAAAAGTGGGGGAAATTTTGACAGTGGTTTCAGCTAGACGGGTGTTTTTCGTGAAAGATTTGCGAGGGGGGACTAGAGATTGGAGCTCAGACCTGCCATGAAAACAACGATAAAACAAAGATAGGCTCGCAACAACTCTTCTGTTGGAGAGAGGTTGCAGGGAAGAAAAAAGGGCATCCCCCACTAAGCAACGAAGTCTATTTTGTACTCTGTCAAGGCAGGATAGGCTGTTTGTAGCAGCTCATGGCCAGATATGGCAGCAGTATTCCATCCTCGGGCGTACTTGGCTTTTATATAGATAGAGAATTGAATCAGTAGTGAGGTATCTTCTGGAGCGGAAGAAGGATCCCACTATCTTTCCAGCGACCTTGGCAACATACTTGATGCACGTGTTCCATTTCAGATCAGGAGTAAAGGTCAATCGCAGAAGCTTGTCAAAACATGGGGCTTCTCCTAGACGAGAGCCATCCATCACATTTGATGCCAGATGGGGATCAGAGTGTTGATGATGTAAAGATAGGAGCTTGGTTTTAACCAGCCACGTCTTCCCCCCCCACTGAACCACACGCTCGAGATCAGAAGAGAGAGAATCAGAGAGAGCTTTGTCATTTACAGCCTTTGATGTGTTGCCGTAGATGGTCGCGTCATCAGCATAGATGCCAACGAATGATTTAAGTATGTGTTTAGGGAGATCATTGATGTAGATCAGGAAAAGGGTTGGGCCAAGGATGGACTCCTGGGGGACTTCAGCATTAATACTGCAGGCTTCTGATTTTTGTCCGTCGACCACTACTCTTATGAGCCTATCAGGGAGAAATGGTTTAATGATAGAGAAAACATTTCCAGTTATACCGTAGCTGGAAATCTTGTGAAGTAGGCCTTTATGCCATACCTTGTCGAAGGCCTGTCAAGAGCAATTGCCCTAGAAAGGAAGCCTTTGCCAAGTGATTCACTAATCCTATGAGATATAACCGTTAGCACATCTGCGGTAGATCTTGCAGAACGGAAACCATATTGCATGACACTAAGAAGGTTATTCCTGCTGAAGTGGTTGACTATTTCTCTATCTAATATGGATTCCAGCAACTTACTCATAACACACAGGAGACTTATTGGTCTGTACTGAGAGGAAGATGACTTATTACCTGAATTCTTAAATACAGGGCCTACTGATGAAGTTTTTCAGGGTGTTAGAAAGCACTTCTCCTTAAGGCAAAGCTTAAACAGTTTCGTAAGTCTGGGAGCAAGTTCTGGTTGAAGCCTTTATAATTGGGATGTTGTCAGGGCAAATGGCTTTACGTGAATCAAGTTTCTTGATTAGCTTGGCGACCTCATGCACAGGTATTTGTATGTTATCCAGCGTGTTCTGTGTTATTGGAAGAAATATGGGGAGTTGATGGCCTTCATCGCATAGGGTAGAATTAGCTGCAAGTTCTTGGCAAATATTTTGGCCTTGTCTGATGTTGACGAGATGACCTCAGTTCCATTGATAATGGTTGGGATAGAATGCACACTTCTGTTCAGGCTCCTATTTGTTATTTGCCAAAACTGGTGGGAACCAAGCCGCTGATCAGCTTCGTTGAATTTAACGGACTGAGCATATAGCTCTCTTGCATTTTTATTACTCTTTTACATTGGTTGTTGGCGTTCTGAAAAACAGCTTTAGTCTCAGTACATCTATTACGTTGGTAGCTATGGAAAAGGTGATTTCTGTGCGCAATGGCAGCAGCACATTCAGGGGAGAACCATGGCCGGCTGTTGGGTTTTTGTTGGAATTTTGTAGATGGTATGAATTGGCTTATGCCTACAATTAGCGATTCGGTCAGGTCTGATAATATAAGGACATATCCTTAAACATGGAATGCAGAGGTAGATTAGCTATGAATGTACGGAAGCTATCCCAGTCAGCCATGGAGTATCGGTATACAGTACGGTGGAGTGGTACGTCTGGGGACTTATTACATTTCATTTTATCTTAACTGATACGACGGAGTGGTCAGAGGATCCTAGAGGAGAAAGAACGGAACATGAACATAGCTCAGGGGAAGTGGAGAGAAAAAGGTCTAGAAGGCTTGCATACTGACCTGTAATATCGGGCACGCGGGTGGGCTCGCGAACAATCTGAGTGAGGTCATAAGCAATGGCAAAATCATGACAGAACCTCCCCTCATCGTCCGTCTTATTTGAATGGATCAGCCATTCCACGTTATGGACGTTGATGTCACTACAGATGTGGATGTTAGCCGAGGGATGTGCAGACAGGATGTGGTCTATTTTCTCAGATATACTCTTAAAGATAGTAACTCCGCTGTTATGGGGCCGATAGAGGGCAAATATAAATGCAGTGGTGTAAGCAAGTGCAATACGGAAGCACATATAAGGTAAATTAGGATCTTCTCTAGAGATATCCCTGCCACATGGGAAGCCATCTTTAATGTAGGCACATATTCCATGCCCATGGCGATCTTGGGGGTCAGATTTAGATGTTAAGTTAGAGTATCCGTTAATTATGAACTCATCTAGGGAAGTGGTCGGCCCTATTCCAGTTTCGCTTAGAAATAATATGTCCGGTTTTGTCTCCTGTAATTGGGTTTCAACCTCTGGAAGGTTGGAACGTAGACCCCTGATGTTGGAGAAGGAGATATGATAGTAGGGGTCTACGTTGGAAGATGGGGTTCTTGGTTTATTCGAGTTTTTTTCTGCAGATATTTCATGTTGAGGTTTTAGGATTTGTGGAACAGGTCGGCATACTTGGTTATAGCAGGATATAGAGATAATAAGCAGATTGTATATATATATATATATATATATATATATATATATATATATATATATATATATATGCGTTTGTATACGCGTATATGCATATATGCAGATATTTCATGTTGAGGTTTTAGGATTTGTGGAACAGGTCGGCATACTTGGTTATAGCAGGATAGAGAGATAATAAGCAGATTGTATATATATATATATATATATATATATATATATATATATATATATATATATATGTGCGTTTGTATAAGCGTATATGCTTTTCTATGTGTATTCGAAGATTAAAAGTTTGCCTTTATTGCTAGGCAAAATATTATTTTCATTTTTTATTTATTTTATGGAGTTAACTAATAATTATAAATCATCATCACACCAACATTATTCATGATTAATTTTTATGATATTAATTTTTATGATATTAATTGTTTCGTGATATTAATTGTGTCGTGATATTAATTTTTTCATGATAATAATTCTGTCATGATATTAATTTTTATGATATTATTTCATGATATTAATTCTTTCATTATATTAATTTTTCATGCCATTAATTCATTCATGATATTAATTTTTTATTATATTAATTTTTTTCATGGTATTAATTATTTCATATTAATTCCTTCATGATGTTAATTCTTTCATGATATTAATTTTTTATGATGTTAATTTTTTCACGATTCTATTTTCTCATGATATTATTTTTTTCATGACATTATTTTTTTCATGTTATTATTTTTTCATGATATTAATTCTTTCATGATATTAATCTTTTCATATTACGCTTTTCATTATATTAATTCTTTCATGATATCAATTTTTATTATATTAAATTTCACCTGATATTAATTCTTTCATATCATTTTTTCATGATATTATTTTTTTCATGCTATTAATTCATTTTATTAGATTTAATTTTTTATGGTATTAATTCTTTCATGATATTAATTTTTTCATAATATTAATTTGTTTATTATATTAATTCTTTTCGTGATATTAATTTTTCATTATATTAATTATCTCATGATATGAATTTTTTCATGATATTAATTCTTTCGTGATATTATTTCTTCCAAGACGGCCAGCAATAGTTTGATAATTGTTATTCTATATCTGCAACCCTTGAAACAAAGATTAAGAGGTTATATTTTGACATAAAATGGACTCGTGCAAATACAAATAATACTGAACACTCAGCTCGATTAAATTCAGCAGTTTCTCGGCGAGCATTAAAAAATGTACACAGTCTCCCTTTTGTGCGAACTTGAAATTAACTTAGCAGAGTAATTGGTGATATAAAGAGCTAATGTATGCACTATTTTGCATGTAAAGTTGTCAGTTAGAACACTATGTTCAAAGTAGGCAGCACGTTTGCCCGCAATCAAAAACAACAACGTGTCATTGATTCAGAGTATAGTGTGAAACTATTTTGACGCAATACATGATATCATATAGACATATTATTGAATTTTATGGAGCAAGGCGTCAAAACACAACCATAAATATTTTTTTTTAATAGCCGTTCAGCAAAACAATGCACGTTATCAGAAATCGATGATATCGATGAAAACAGTAAATTGCACTTCGAGTTGCTGTTCTCATTCTCCGGTGCGACTACTGGATGTTTACAACTAAAGAAGAATCTTCCAGAGAAATATATTTGGCTTCAATGAAGATGGCATATTCGAAACTTACGCTTGTGTTGGGGGTTCAAGAAAAATCTTTTTACAAAAAGCAGCGATTTATTATAATAAGGTTAGAATAGGGGTATCATCATAAAAATATACAATGTTGATTAATCAAGTCGAAGCTTAAAAGTCCTTTTGTATTAGGTGGGTATGGTATTTATTGAATGAATATTATCTTGTTTTATTTGGATTCTAGTCATAGATCTCGGATATTTTATTTTTATTTTGCAACTCGAATATCTTTAGTAACGTGTAATATCACGTGTTTTTGACATTTTATTCCAAAGGTGTTCGATGGATTTTAATACGAATGAACTAGTGTAGAATCACAAAGTAAGCGCAAAACAATTCTCAAGTGCTGTTCACTTCTGACATCGTCTGCAGGAAACTGGTCATAAATATCTTGAGTCAGAATTTTGTCAAAATCCATTCAACTGTATAATCTCTATTATCATACATATTTTACAATATTAACCAAAATCCATAACTTCAACTGCGTAATCTCTATTATCATACATATCTTACAATATTAATCAAAATCCATAACTTCAACTGTATAATCTCTATTACCATACATATTTTACAATATTAATCAAAATCCATAACTTCAACTGTATAATCTCTATTATCATACATATTTTACAATATTAATCAAAATCCATAACTTCAACTGTATAATCTCTATTACCATACATATTTTACAATATTAATCAAAATCCATAACTTCAACTGTATAATCTCTATTACCATACATATTTTACAATATTAACCAAAATCCATAACTTCAACTGTATAATCTCTATTACCATACATATTTTACAATATTAATCAAAATCCATAACTTCAACTGTATAATCTCTATTATCATACATATTTTACAATATTAATCAAAATCCATAACTTCAACTGTATAATCTCTATTATCATACATATTTTACAATATTAATCAAAATCCATAACTTCAACTGTATAATCTCTATTATCATACATATTTTACAATATTAACCAAAATCCATAACTTCAACTGTATAATCTCTATTACCATACATATTTTACAATATTAACAAAAATCCATAACTTCAACTGTATAATCTCTATTACCATACATATTTTACAATATTAATCAAAATCCATAACTTCAACTGTATAATCTCTATTATCATACATATTTTACAATATTAATCAAAATCCATAACTTCAACTGTATAATCTCTATTACCATACATATTTTACAATATTAACCAAAATCCATAACTTCAACTGTATAATCTCTATTACCATACATATTTTACAATATTAATCAAAATCCATAACTTCAACTGTATAATCTCTATTACCATACATATTTTACAATATTAATCAAAATCCATAACTTCAACTGTATAATCTCTATTACCATACATATTTTACAATATTAACCAAAATCCATAACTTCAACTGCGTAATCTCTATTATCATACATATTTTACAATATTAATCAAAATCCATAACTTCAACTGTATAATCTCTATTACCATACATATTTTACAATATTAATCAAAATCCATAACTTCAACTGTATAATCTCTATTACCATACATATTTTACAATATTAACCAAAATCCATAACTTCAACTGTATAATCTCTATTACCATACATATTTTACAATATTAATCAAAATCCATAACTTCAACTGTATAATCTCTATTACCATACATATTTTACAATATTAATCAAAATCCATAACTTCAACTGTATAATCTCTATTACCATACATATTTTACAATATTAACCAAAATCCATAATATCAACTGTATAATCTCTATTACCATACATATTTTACAATATTAATCAAAATCCATAACTTCAACTGCGTAATCTCTATTACCATACATATTTTACAATATTAACCAAAATCCATAACTTCAACTGTATAATCTCTATTACCATACATATTTTACAATATTAACCAAAATCCATAACTTCAACTGTATAATCTCTATTACCATACATATTTTACAATATTAACCAAAATCCATAACTTCAACTGTATAATCTCTATTACCATACATATTTTACAATATTAATCAAAATCCATAACTTACACTGCGTAATCTCTATTACCATACATATTTTACAATATTAATCAAAATCCATAACTTCAACTGTATAATCTCTATTACCATACATATTTTACAATATTAACCAAAATCCATAACTTCAACTGTATAATCTCTATTACCATACATATTTTACAATATTAATCAAAATCCATAACTTCAACTGCGTAATCTCTATTACCATACATATTTTACAATATTAACCAAAATCCCTAACTTCAACTGTATAATCTCTATTACCATACATATTTTACAATATTAATCAAAATCCATAACTTCAACTGTATAATCTCTATTACCATACATATTTTACAATATTAACCAAAATCCATAACTTCAACTGTATAATCTCTATTACCATACATATTTTACAATATTAATCAAAATCCATAACTTCAACTGTATAATCTCTATTACCATACATATTTTACAATATTAATCAAAATCCATAACTTCAACTGTATAATCTCTATTACCATACATATTTTACAATATTAACCAAAATCCATAACTTCAACTGTATAATCTCTATTACCATACATATTTTACAATATTAACCAAAATCCATAACTTCAACTGTATAATCTCTATTACCATACATATTTTACAATATTAATCAAAATCCATAACTTCAACTGTATAATCTCTATTACCATACATATTTTACAATATTAATCAAAATCCATAACTTCAACTGTATAATCTCTATTACCATACATATTTTACAATATTAACCAAAATCCATAACTTCAACTGTATAATCTCTATTACCATACATATTTTACAATATTAACCAAAATCCATAACTTCAACTGTATAATCTCTATTACCATACATATTTTACAATATTAATCAAAATCCATAACTTCAACTGTATAATCTCTATTACCATACATATTTTACAATATTAACCAAAATCCATAACTTCAACTGTATAATCTCTATTACCATACATATTTTACAATATTAATCAAAATCCATAACTTCAACTGTATAATCTCTATTACCATACATATTTTACAATATTAACCGCGATTGTCTTTTTTAACACTTAGAGACTAAAATATGCCTTCTAGATTTTTTTTTAAATATCTGAGGTCGATCTGGAGTTATCGGCGACGTTTTAACTGTCTTTATTCAGTTTTTCCACATATTTTCCGTTGTAGTAAGAGATTACTCTTGACTGTAACATTTCATCACTTAAACGTTTTGATATAAAATATTTAATTCGATCTCGACTTAAATGTTTAGCGCGGTTTTACGATTGGAAACTGAACCGTTGTCGTAATATCAATTCATTTACACACGGTAACATGTTTTTTTTCTGGAGATTGTTTTTTTATTTAGTTCTAATAATCCTTTTATCAACTTTTGGTACGTTATCTGAACTGTGTAATTCTGTTTGGCATGATTTTCCGACGGTATCGTTGTTATCCGATATGAATATATTTCCTCATCGTTGGTTGATCAAGTCGAAGCTTATTTAAAAGTCGCCCGTAATTCACTGTCGGATCACTGTAAATCAGCGGACGGTTACATAACCTCGTCAGTCGATTGCTAGAAATAAATCCACAAAAGAAAAAATATCAACAAGATGGATAATATATTGGATATAAATTTATACAATATGTATGAAATCAGAGCCTTTCTCGGACACGATGTGATTTAAGCAATGAAACTTTCGCTAATTTCTTTTGTTAGACAGACATGCTGAGTTAGGTAAGTGAAGTGCCTTTCAAGTGACGTAGTTACCTTCCATTCTGGAATAGCCCAAGGGTTTTTTCCACCTCTCCTCATTTGTTTCTCCTAACATTAACTTAAACTTTAATATACTGCAGATCATTGTATTTGCTTAGTAAATTATAAGAACTTTATCTAAAACTTATCTGAAAAGAAATCAAGTATTGCCGATTACAGTTTTTAGTTGAATATTTTCTCCAGATTTTCCTTCAACTTAGAATTCGATATTTTATTATATAATCTCGAAATCGGTGAGTCATTCTTCACTTCTATCGTATCATTTTAGATTACCATTCGGTCTTCGCCTTCAATTAAGCGCCCGAAAACTTTGCAATCTAATTAATCTGAATTTGGCTAAAATTTTTATTTAAGTTTGTAAAACTTAATGTTGTCTAAAGTACCCATAACTCACCTTTTCAAGAACTATCACAATGTTGGTAGTTATCGGGCATGTATTGCTTGATTAATTTTCTAATGTCAAAGATCTATTTAATTTGTTGACTTAGAAAGTACAAATAACTGACCACAATTCTTCTAGCTTGCATAACATTTTTCTGATCAATTTTTCGAGTTCAGTCGAACGGAATCTTTTACAATTTTTATTTAAATGTAAGCTATTAATAGTGGTTATCGATCGTCCAATGATTGTTTTCACTGATTACTCGAGCAATCTATTCTTTTACTACTTATTTTCAAATCGTGTTCTTGCTTACATGATCAACCAACGCGAACTGTTCACATCTTTTGTTTATTGTCTATGTATTCCTAACATGACTCCAATATAGACAAATAAACAAGTATTCAACCTGATTTGTAGTCTATACTCAAAGGAGAAAGGTTTATCTATTAGTTCGTCTTTTTTACTAACCTAGAAATTTCAGATCAATATCTATCAATGAAGATTATTGTAAAATGGTATTGTTATATACAGGGTACAGATACCAGTAATTAGATAACTAAAGTAAATAAGATTGAAAATATTTATTAAAAGAAATAGGCTAGAATTAAACTCAGTATTTAAAAGTTAAAAATGATTACATATTCCAATCTTAGGAAATTAGTGAATTGACCATTGTCTTTAGAAATAACTAAATAATGATACAACTAGAGGTCAGAGTTAGAACAATGGAATTCAATTTAGGAATTTTCTTTGTGTTTCTTTGTGTTAGACATGAGTATGTAAATCCATGTGAGAAAAAAATTCACGTGGCTGAAGCACGTTTTGACGTCACAAAGAATTGTAATTTACAATATATTCAGAGAGTCAGTTCAGTCAAAGTAGAGTTCGGGAGTCAGTTCAGGGAAGAGAGACGAGTTAGCTGAAACCCTTTTGAAAGCGACCAGAAAGGAAAACAAGAAAATGTAACTCTCAAAGGTAACTGAATTGCTGATCATCAATCACCCAGCATAAACATCATCATGTATTTTGTAAAACTTGTCTTTGTTGTCATTTTTACTCTCTGAAAGGTAATGTGGCTTTGTCTGTCGTATTTGTAAAACAACTTAATATGAAACACTGTGTGTAACTGAATCCCCTTCATCAACAATGTGTTCATCTCTTATGGGTTATAAATATGAACTGTGAGTAATTAATATGCATTGATTGAGATTGTCGGACTGACTTCCTCATCTTGGTTGTTATTGTCACAACGTTTCGGCCGTTTTGCCCTCCGGCCTTCGTCAGATGTTTTGTATCGAAGTGGGGAACCGTTTGTTAGGAGTCTCGAACCCAACCCTTTATTATTATTACGGGGATACCGTGTTCGGACTCCAGCTAGGCTTTGGGACATAGTTGCTGATTCTTTGTTTTGAATGTTACTTTTTCACTGCCTTCGTTCAGGATTGAACTCAGCACCTTTGGGTATCTGTAAACTTTGATACAACGTCTAGGACCACTCGGCCATATGTCACTAGTTGGTTTTTGTTAATGTTAAACCTATGTTGTTATTCAAGGTTTTCTCTCTATCAAAGGTGTCCAAATTGCATTCAGGTCGAGTGGTCCTAGACGTTGTATCAAAGTTTACAGTTACCCAAAGGTGCTGAGTTCAATCCTGATCGTTCAGGATTGAACTCAGCACCTTTGGGTAACTGTAAACTGTAAACTTTTGGTAACTGTAACTGTAAAAAGGCAGTGAAAAAGTAACATTCAAAACAGAGAATCAGCAACTATGTCCCAAAGCCTAGCTGGAGTCCGAACACGGTACCTCCGTAATAATAATAAAGGGTTCGGTTCGAGACTCCTAACAAACGGTTCCCAGTTCGAGGGCAAAACGGCCGAAACGTTGTGACAATAACAACCAAGATGAAGAAGTCAGTCCGACAATTTCAATCAATGAAAACACCTCATCTAAAAAATACAGACAATTACTATTAATATGCATGTCTCATCGTTGTCTCCGTTATAAGAATGTCTTTCCTCGCTACGCAACAGTATATTTGTAATTTTTTCCTAAAAACATCTCGAAATAATCACGAAAAACACATTGAAATGTTGTTTGCCTTTTAAATTAAATATATTTAATTCTACTGATTTTAAGATGAGAGAAAATGTTAATACTTTAAGGACGTTGTTTTCATGTTTTACCCGAACTCCTTTAATTTACTTCTGCTTGTGTTGCAGGCTTATTATTTTGGTGTAATGTTTAAGAAAATTGTCATAGAAATAGTTTTTGGAATTTAAATAATTTTAACGCACGCACAAAATGCTTTAAAATAAAAAATAGCTAAAATTTAGAACAAATATTTAATTTGCATTTATAAATAATATTTCTCCTGGCCTATAATTTCAAGGATATATAAAGTGTTACTATAAGTTTATAATTGTTTTGTTTTTTGTTTTGTTTTTTGCATTTTCTGGCTCGATTTAATTAAGTAAATATATCGATATTTTAAACCTTTAATTGGACTGCTATAACAATTATAACCATCACACGAGTTATTTGTTGAGTAAGTCAATTTAGTTTGAAATAAATATGCAAGTAACACAGTAAAAGTAAAAATATCAGCATACATTTAATTAGCAAATATCCTTTTCAGTTTATCATTTGAACTGATAATACAAAGGTTCAATTTGTTTATCAAACTATGAAAGGTCATATTTATCGCACGAAAGTGACGTCGATATAATTGTGGATAATTTTGTACCGTCAAAACAAAATGTTGAAAAGTTATTTTTACTTGTGAACTCTTAAATACTAACTTCGAGTCTGCAGATATATGTAGAAAACGAACAGCTAAAAAAAAAACGTGACCACATATTGTTTATTGATTTAGCAAGTAAAACAATCAAATTGCAACTGTTGCCCATCATTCCGACTGCGACTCTGGTTCAGGGCTATTGCATTGACTTGCATTATTCCGGCAACGTAAAGGTGCTTTTGAATACGAGATATTTATATAGTGGAAGACATTAGTTGAATGGAATTGAACGAAAAACTAATACAACTTTATGTGCCACGACTATCATATTATCAGCTGAAACGTTATGATAAAGTATATTTAAGAAACATCGTTATTGTACGAAGATTCATTTCAGTTTTGTTTGTTTTTTACAAATCATTCTGAACATATTTTAACGTTTTATTTTCTTGCACTAAAGGAAATTCTCAGTAGAACTGTATTAAATATTCGATCGGCAATTATGTGACGTTTTTTATCATATAAACATACAAGAATGAAAATGTAATTCATGAGCATGTGAAATAACACACGAACAGAGAAACAGATAATTGTTTTAATGGCAATTTGATCGGTCGTTCTATGAGGATGCTAATCGAAAAGTACAATACTACACTTACAGCTCAAAGTATATTTAAGAAACATCGTTATTGTATGACATTTCTGGATTTTTTAGATTAGGATTTGTTATTCCTATTATTTCGATTCTTCGGATTATTATTCTCATTTTAACGGCCATTTTCACAACGTTTCGGTCGATATAATATCCGAATAAGGTATACCTTGTCGAACTCGAGAATACTTTTCAAATTCGGGAATCTGCATGGAATTTCGAAAAGAACCCGTTACACGGGCTGTAATGTTTTGAAAATGACATTCAAGATAAGAACAGTAGTCCTAAGAATCGATATAATACGAGTGTAAATGGTAGTTATGTAGAATTGCTAACCGGCAAGCGGTAAACATCTTTTAGACGAGCTTCAAATGATAGTTTAAGTTGCTTCCTAACAAATTAGCATTAGATCCTTTCACGAAAATTTGATATTTTAAAGTCAACAGATAGAAAGAAAACGATGTAATGAAGACCCGTAATGTAAAGCTTCTTACATCGATAAAAAAAACGGTTTATTGAATAGAAAAGTGATTGGTGTTGCGAACAGATGAAACTATTCTACGAAGATACGCTTGGTACTTATGTGAAGTTGCTAAAACACAAACGGTTTTCATATTTTAATGAAAAACAAACGGTAGTTTAAATAACACCCGTTGCAAAGAGACAGACATCCAAGAAATGTTTTTAACGAATACATTCTATTTAGTTATGTGAACTTGAAAAACAGACAGAAAATAATTTAATGAAAAGTGAATTAGTTTTTATGTAAAATTGATAGCAAAAACGATTTTTAATAAAAAACGTTATTTAAAGTTGTTGAGAGAAAAGAAAAATTTTTAAGGCAAAGCTTATTATGCAAAGTTGCGAACATCCAAATAATTATTTAATAGGGATCACTTTGATAGTTATGTTAGGCTGCTGATGGACAGGCATACAGCACCTTTTTAATGATGAGTTTATCAATAGTAATATGAAAATGCTATACTAGACAAACATACAAAGAAAAAAAGAAATCGCATATAAAACATCTTCCATAGTATGTATTGAAAACAGACAGTTAAGCCTCTTATTACTTAAAGGCAATTGTTCAGATTATACAAAACGCCTCGTCCCATATTCTACATAGTATTGTCTTCACTTGTAATTGGATTAAAGCAAGACAATAGAGTTTTAGCATGTTTCTTATCTTTTAAAGCAGTTATAGAAATAATATTTGAAAACGATGCGAAATATTTCTAGGAGTGATTTTACAAGATTTCATAACATTCAGCATCGAATAGGAAATGTTATAAAATTAAATATATATATACTTGATAGAAAACAAATAAAATATCTATTAGTTTCAAACATGAGTCTTCGGAAATTTTTATTTAAAAAGGGATTATTGAGTAGCAAAGCGGCATAATACATAAATAAATGGGAATGGTGAATGAATATAGTAAAGTTTTAAAATACTTTTCCTGTCAATAACTGTCATTTAATGGGTAGTGATGTTATGTAGTGTTATTATTAAAAGATGACGTATGTATTTGTATTGTTCTTTGTGAGAGTCTTACAAGAGATTAGTGTTGAGTAAGAGATGTTCATGTTGTAAGAAGATATAAGACATATTAACACTGTTAGAGAAGAGATGTGGACATTAACAAGTATATATAAAGAGAGAGATATTGCATTTATACCGATTGAGAGGTTGACATTTATACTTTTGACAGTTCTGTTTGAACGGGAGTGCTTATATAACATAAATAGACACATTTTCTTTCTAACACATATATTTTTTTTAGATGATGAATTTCAAATGTTTTTTTACACATAAATAGACAATACATTTTTCATGTAATGATGGACACAGGAGACGGCAGTTATAAAAAAAACATGACGAGCATTTATTCCTTCCACTTGACCGGTCAATGGCTTGCATCCAGGAATTCAAAGTTTCTTTTACATTTTCTTTTTCTAACCCTCTCGCTTCCAGACGGTGGCAAGGTTCGAACTGGTCGGACTCTCGTCTGACTCTCTGACTCTCTTTTGACTTCTTCTCTCTCTAACTAACTAACTCTCCTTCCTATATTGAGAAATCCATGCATGTCCGGTGAGTGAATATAGTAAAGTTTCAAAATACCTTTCCTGTCAATAACTGTCATGTAATGAGTAGTAATAGTTGTTCTAAATGTGAAAAGTAAAATATGAACCATGGATATGGCAAACTTGTACGTTTCGCTTCCTTATTGTGGCGTTTATTTCTCACATTACATAAGCAGTGTTACCTATAAAATGGTAAGTATTGCTATTTTTTGGTTCGGCTGTTGTTTTCAGCGCATTATCTGTGCATGTTTTCAATCGTATTCATCATGAATAAACTGGCCATCTATCCAGCTCATTGATCGCTGACCTTATGTTTTTTTTTTAGCTTTTATAGGAGGTGGCGCATTAATATGAATAGATAACCGATACCATAAAGATAGCAGTGATGGCTTTATAGAAGTTGTTCAATTAGGAATTCAATTAAAACGCTACCACTTTGATGAACTTCAGTAGACAAGAATTTTATTAATGGCGAACCTGCATTCATGAAAAATTATTTAATGCGGATATTTTTCCATTTCTTTTAATTCATTCAATCTATGAAGATAGAACAATAATGATCAATTATCCAAAAATATGCACTGCATATTTTATTGATAAAATATCAGATAAAAAATGGCGCCTTTCGGAAGAAATCGTATAGGAAGATTATATTGGTGTGAGAAAGTTCGTGTCACATAAAATGTCGCGAGAGCAGAGCGTAATTGATAGGAAATCCGGTTCGGTCGATGTCGCTCCAATGGTGGGAAAGAGGGGGCGACAAAGGAGGCGACAGAGCAGCTTCTGAAGCAACAATACTACTTGCTACGTTCACTCATGGTTCTCTAAATGACAGCCACGGACAATGAGACAACAATATGGTCGCCGAGAAAAGCAATCAAGTCTTGTTTTCTTTTCTCTCGCTCTCTTCCCAGTTTCTCTTGAATGTGGCGGGCATTATTATCATGTTTCTATTCGATTAAAAAGAAAGTAAGTCGTTGTTTTTTGAATACATTTAAAACCGATTTATACGGATCAGATGAAGGCTAACATGTGAAAATTACAACCTGTCTCAATGATCCCTTCTTTTGCTAGATATATAAACATTGTTAGTAGGGTGGTCCTCGTCGTCGCCGTGTGCGTTCAGCCAGACCCTGATGATTTGTCATTGATACCAGCGTTTTACGTTCAATCACAACAAACACAATTTGAGTATACTCTATGCTGCTTAGTAAAGTGCTTTCATTTGAGCATAAAGAGGCTTCATCAGAACAAAAAGGTTCACTCGTAAACAAAACGGATGAATGTTATTCTCTGTTTGTTTGCAAGTGAATTACTATTTATCTTTATATTTAATTTATTTGTATTTTAAAGTAAATAACAAAATAATCCGATTGTAATTTACTAATGTATGGTTGCCTATTATTTAGAGTTGAATGGAATTCGGTATTATTCTCAAATAACTTGTTTTATTTTAAATCATGTTGGAGTAAAAGAAGTAACGTCACATAATAAATTGATAGCTAATCGACTGGTGCACGTGAAACAGTTAGACAAAAACGGAGGATATTTAAACAATACAATATGAAATATAGGAGTAGGTTACAAAGGAGATAATCCTGAAATCATGATTTAGCAAAAGTGCAAAATAGTTAATAGTCGAGAAGCGTAATACGCTGAAACTCATAATTTATATAAAACACTTTAAAAATTAGATAGATTTAACGTGTAGAAATTATATGGATCGTTCTTGCAAATTGGTTACACGCGTTAAAATTACGCGGATTCCACCATTTTGTTTGGTATATGAGCTTTTAGTGTTAACTATTCTTTACTTTTTACGTTTAAAAATTTCACAAATCATTTACACGTGTTTCAACTAAGCCACTTCGATGATTACTTTCAATCTTATGCATTTTATATAAATTATGTTATTGTGCTGTTACAATTTCTCTAATGTTGACTAATCTGTATTTTTACCTATAATTCTAACAAAGGGAGGCTGGGAGTTTACATATGAAAATGGTCAAGATAAGCCTGAGTAACAATGTAAAGGCTGCTGCAGCTTAAGATTTTAATATAATTTCATATTTCGGCGAACGCTAAACTGTCTTCCTGAAAATTTCTGTGCATCTGAACAGCTTGAAGACAAATGTATTAAAAAAAGTCTATGTATATATTGATAAACTTCCGAAGATTAGATCAATCATGGCTGTACTGTAATATGAATTTAGCTGAAATCGATTCCCGGCGTTACCTGGAACAATTGAAGCAATCAAGTATTGTCACTTCCTGAAATAACTTAATCGGAATGTTTACGGCAGCCTTTTCCCACCCAACATGCTAAGCGAAAATAATATTTATGTAACAATATTTGTTGAAGGGGAAGAGGTATATTCATTGATCTGATCGTTTGATTGTGTGATGTGTGTGTGTGTGTGTGTATGTGTGTTTGAATGGTTCATATTTAAGTTACAATTAAACAAAATAATATGATGGAATTTAATTTCATAACAAAATTAACTTGGGAGAAACTCACTACCTTAGTTATTGATAGCATTTTGTGTGTGTATGTGTGTTTTATCCGGCTGGATTTCTTTAATATATTATAATGTCAAATCGAGATCGCAACGGAAGGAAGTCGTCCTACAATAGTCTTGCTTTACACCATACACATCTTTAGCCATGATCTAAAGATTGTGCAAAAATAATTGAAACTAAAACGTTTATTGAATTAGAAAAAACTAATGACGAATAATTAATTAATAGTATGACGTTATGTGAATTAATATTCTAAGTATCAGTTACATTTGAGTAGGAACTGTTCATCTGATATTGCTACATTTTCGTGGCTGACAGATAATAGTCACATGTTTTATTAATGTTTATTTTTGAGAGTGTTTTAATGCTTCTACCGTTCATGTCCATAAAATATTAATCCAATTGTGCAGTGTTGAAATAAAATATGATGTCTCGTAGCGCAGTGTTTATATGGCTTTTGAATGCAGATGAATGTTAATGGTGTTGGTTCGTACAGCTTATGTCTATACATTGCACACGTTATTCGTAGTACTAACCTGGTAAACAAATCTCTAGAACTTTTCACGACTGTCAGGTGGTATTTTTATTAGATTAGATCACATCAAATATTTTGAAAACTATCGTTTCACCAGCATGTGATTCTACTTGTTTCACAATGATGACATTCAAGATCTCCACGCCAGCATGTGAACGATATTTTGCAATAGTTATGATGATTTACAGTTTAATAATAATAATAATAATAATAATAATAATTGTTATTATTATTGTTATTATTATTATTTTATTATTATTATTATTATTATTATTTTATTATTATTATTATTATTATTATTATTATTTTGTTATTATTTTTTATTATTATTATTTTATACTTATTATTTTATTATTGGCTCACACGGAGGTTTCACACAGGTCATCAATGATCTCTCCTTCAAAACAGCCTGTGCTGTTCCCTGGAAGCTGAGTGACAACAACTCTCCCCGGGTTTCCAGTACTCTCAACCTCTTTCGATAATAGTTGCAAATAAATAATTTCATTGTATTATCAAGAGTGGTTAATTTAATTATTTCGAAAGAAAAGACTTGAAAACATAGATTAAAAATTAAATTTTCTTTAGAAATGTTCATTATAAAAATTCAAAATTAAAATATATTAAATTTAGTGGCATTTTTTTGAAACAGTAGTACATATACTACGAAAAAGCATGCAATATGTGAAATTCAAAAGATTAATTATACCAGATAAAATCATTTTAAAAAAAAAACGACTTCATTTAAAAAAATGTTTATAGATTGGCATTCTTAAAATTCAAAACATATTGATTTTAGCACATAAAAATTGTGCAACATGTGAAATTCAAGAGATAAAACGGAAAATAAAAATATAGTAAATTACATGCATACTTTTTATCAATTACAAAATGAGGTGAAATGTTATTATTATATATTTTGTCCATGCAATATGTGCATACATCTGCTCCAATTCTCGTTGTTTTATACAACTAAGTTCCTACATCCACAATTTATTAGATTGAAGAGTTTTTGAAGGCAGATGATTATCCTTCAGTGAATGTAATTCTGTTTTCCTATTCGAATGCCAAAGTTGGTAGGAGTGGAATTCTCTGTCGAACCTTTGTTGTGACTTATACAAACGCTACTATGTAATAGTTATGGTTAGAATGGTTAGAATTAGATTACTTATCTCATGGGTTTATATGTCACAGATTTGAATGGACAGTGTTCCTCTATAATGGTTACACTACTGTGAGTGAGAAAATAGTTAAAATTATTCATATAATAAATGGCCATCACCAAAGTTCATGCTTCAAAAATCCTACGTTTATAAAGTGGACGCACTAATGACATGTAAAAACCTGTATCTTCAAAAAAGCATTCAGTGTGTTCAGCGCAGTAATGAGTTCAGAAATGTAATTGGTGCAGATCAATTGTCAACAAAAATGACCAGCAAATAAGTATATGCTCTTGAAGATATAATTGGTTGATTTTTATTAGACTTGATTACATAAAAAAAAGCCGTTGAAACATGCCATTGTAATCGTATTAATCTCCACAAAATTATGGCATTATTCTATTTTGTTGAACGTAATGTAAATTGATCTTCTTGTTGTGGTCTGCATATAGTGCTTTTTAAATTAATCTTCAGATTCGTCTATGGCTCTGATTTGCAAAAATTGGTTTGATTTCAACATCTCTTACGCTAAAATCAGTTCTATAAGATGACTTCTGTAGTTGCTATAATTCGCAGCGAATCAAACCTCTGATTTGGGACTACTTTTCTGGCATGCACTCACTAATTCCAATTAATTATTTTATTGAACAAAATGAACTATCTTGCTCTCAAAACATAATTCTATAATACTATTCGTTAATTGTCTCTAATGTTCGTGATCATTTTATATTTTTCAAATAATAACAGATTATAAATCATTACGTTCTACGATTTCGATATTTCTTAATCTTCACACAAACAGTTTTTGAACTCGTTTAACTGTATGAGATGTGATAAACTTTCATATCCAGAACAAAATCATTATTTTATCTTTGCTTTATGATGTCTTGTTTATTGATGCCTGCTATGCCCCTCTGAAAAATGTGTGCTTAACGATGATCTCAAGTAACAATTTACTGCAATAGTTTTTTTTTCATATAAAACTGTCCTTATTCAAACGTTGAAGTAAATTTAACTTCACAATTATCTTCAAGCTTCTGTTATATTTTTATGATATTGAATTAGCTCTAATATTTGATTCAGCTATGTAATTCGAAGGAAAATCACCGCAATTTTTTTTGTTTAATGTAGGGTGAAACGTGTTTTCTCAATTTAGATTAAAACTCAGAGCTTCATTGAATGGATAAGCTACATTAAATATGGAAACTTTTTATCAGTACTGTAAGTATAAGGGAATATGTGCTCATATTGATAAATCTGTCAGGCGTAATAGCAATACAATTCCATAATTTATAATGCAAAATACATTTGTTGAATAGGCTACACTTTTCAGCCTTTTAAAACCATCTGATATGATTGCCATCCTATTTGATGATATTGGATCTTAAGTTGCATGGTTTTTTAAAACTCTCCAAGCATATGACACTGCATCACAAATATATTCGCAGCTGCAGACTAGGGCAGCTGAATTTTTTTTAAAAAAATGACCGACCTAAAATAATTATTCGTTGTAACCATTTTCTTGTAGTTTTTTGCATTTAATTGTCGGACACTTAACTTTCAATGTTGTTTCTCAAGTACATTAAGCGCAGAAAACTTCATTGAAAAGACGTTTTTTGCCAGTACATTTCCACCACCTGTCTCTTTTTCTGGTCCTTACTATTTCTGGTTTTTGTTTTACCCCCTCGACTTACCCTTTAGCTTTATGTTTCATTCATCGGAACACACGCCATTCCTATTATGTTTCTAAGAGCTTTTTGACTTGACAAAAATGGAAAAACAAAACTGAAAAACAAAACCTAATTCATGAGCGTCCTTTTTTATAACACCATTTGTTTCTTTTCTTTTATGAATGCAAATGGTTAATTGGTAAGCATAATATACAAGGGAAGTAAGATGGCAGATTCCAAGAGCAGGTTGAAAGTTAATTAAAGGGAGGGAAGAAATTGCGTCTGCGATTCGAACAATGTCGACTTATAAATGACACAGTTGGAGTTTAAAATTGAAATCAGTTTCGATTTATTCTCGTACAAGAAGACAGTTCTCTTTGCATTTTATAAAATATCTTTTTGAATTAATCAGATATTATTTACGATAAAGAATTTCTCAAATACATTATAACAATATTGATGAATTAAAAAATAAAAAAAACTATTCTGACTACAGAAGAATTATAAACAATAGTAGGTAACGTTTTTTCTTTTTACTTTATGTTTACTTTTATAATTAATTCTCAAGTTCTTTCTGGTTTAATTTCGGTAGTTTTCTACGTTATATCAGACACACCCACTTAAACAGAAACAAGTGATTTCGTCTAACGCTCAAGTATTTTGCTATATTTCTAAATTCACTCTGCTTACCAGCACTTATTGATTAAATGGGCGGATATTGTAATACCTATTATTAGATGGATTCATACTTTTCATTCATACTATTATTATTATTATTATTATTATTATTATTATTATTATTATTATTATTCATACTATTATTATTATTATTATTATTATTATTCATACTATTATTAGATGGTTCATACTATTATTAGATGGTTCATACTATTATTAGATGGTTCATACTATTATTAGATGGCTCATACTATTATTAGATGGTTCATACTTAATAATAAAGATTGCAAATCAAAGTAGTCAAATTATCGCATAAGTTCTGTCCAGCTTTTGATTTTTTGGAAATATTATAGCATATAGAAATATCTAATGGAACTAAGACGTATGTATTGATGAAATATTTGTATATGGTTTTGTTTGAGCACAGTCTTCGTTTATAAAATTTCATTTCGTAGAAAAGATAAGAATTTTTCTGTTAAAAAAGCACCAAAACACTTATGACATACAAAGGCGTTTTTAAAGCATATAATGATTTATGAATTAAACAAGAATAACTGGGTTCAAATCAACTTGAAATATTCACTTAGCATATGAGGATGATTATGCTTGATTAACTTATGACACGACAGAAGCAATTAAAGATTTGAAATGAATATTTCATATGACATGCAACTCGTCATCATCACATTTAACAACTTTGAAAAGTCCCAATACATTGGAAATTGTTACCTAATACAATGTCTGCTGATCTCAAGTTCTTGTTTACGATTAGCTTCAGATAATTTAGGACGCACTCAAAGGAAAAGTACTGGTTTCATTTGATACGGGTGAATAATGTTACGTTTCCAGGATTCTATGAACTCCCAATAAAGTAATAATGACAAATTAATACAATTGCTTTCATTACGAGTTCCGAAGTTTGGTTAAAATAATATTAGTTCTAGTATTACAACCCTCGAGTAGTTGTTTTATTTGAATTTGAATCGCTAGAATTATTTTTCTACCTAAATATAAATGCCCACCACAACATGCAGATTATTTTGATCATTTAGATTATCTAACAAATAAGAACTGTTTCATCAGTTGAACCCTTGAAATATTTTTTCTGTAATTAGTGCGTTTCGTCGTTGAGATATCAATCAAATCGACTCGTAACTCGTGTATATAACGGGTAGTGTATTAAAACAATTTTTATTATACTAAATAAACGGAAATAAAGAAAACCGATGTACATAACACGACGCCATCTTAGATAATTATCTTTTACAAAGGTGTATTGGTTTATTTATTATTTCAGTGCGATACAACTATTGAACTAGACTATATAATTTTATATGCTATTAAATAAATAACGGAACGGAATTTTAAATCTTGTTTTCTTCGTTTTCAATTTGGTAATTAATTTTCGTATTTTTAAACAGGTGAAAACTAAACCTGCACTGTAATACATACAAAATTGTTTAACAATCACAGTGCTATATTCGATATCACTATCACGCCATATTAATATGTGAAAAATTGTGAAAAAAGCTTGTTTTATTTTTTTGTTTTCATCACCTGTATACGATTCAACGGAGACTCGAAAACGTTCGTGATCCATATGGAACATAGCTTATGTTTTTTATTTACCACAAAAAAAATGATGATTAGAAAAATATTAAAAATATGAAAGGTATAACTAATCAGTTAACTGTTGTAAAGTTTTGCACACACACACACACACACACACATATATATATATATATATATATATATATATATATATATACGAAGGGCCTGTAAAATCAGGACTGGTGCGACAAACCATGTTTATAATGCAAACAACAAACCACAACCACATAATTTTGTTTTTAAAAATAACTCGACTAATGATTTTTTTTTATCCTTTCTGTCACACTTCCGTAAACTAAATGCTAAAATTGTATTGGCATTTAATTTTTCCCCAGTTTTGCATTTACGCCTCTCTTCATTTCACACATGTATTCCAAATCGGTCATCTTGAGCTTGTGAAAAACTGTTACAAACACAGATTAATATCGAAATAATTCCAGTGCATTGATGAGCTACTTGTTCGTCGCTCGGTGTTCATCGTTTCGTTCGTCGGTGTTCTGAAATGAACGACCTGCAAAAGAGAATGTGTTCACAAAAACATGAAAAATATAAGTCAGTATTATAGACATAAAATTAAACATATAAGTAAACATATGTAATCAAAGGTCCTATATTTTTCTAGTATATAATTACCGACACGTAAAGTAAAGGTAATTCCTGAGAGGATTAACAACAGACATCATAAAGTTCAGGTATATACTACATTTCCCATCATCAACAGGAAGTTAATCAAGCCTAATCATCCTCATATGCTAAGTGAGTATCTCGAGTTGATTTGAATCCATCTATCCTTCTTTAATTCATAAAACATCATGTCTTTAATACGCCTTTGTATTTCATAAATATCTTGGTGCTTTTTTACAGTAAAATTCTTATCTTTTCTACGATAAACAGAACATATACTACATTACTTCCTTGAAGTGGATATTGAAAAATGATATAGTAGTCTTAAATAATCTAGTGATCTGAATTAAACGATGTAACAAAGTATAATTAAGGGTATAATGGGTAGAAGTAGTACAGTCGCAAGTTCAGACCGACAGATGTCAATTTCATATCAGTAATAAGTATTAGTTAATATTACAAAGAAAATACACAACACACATATCCTGTTTTCAGCTACAGCTCACACAGCACACGCAATACCGATACTTTTTAAACTGAGCGCATATATTTTCGACTAGTGACATTCATTTAGTATTAAACATTTTTCCATTTAAATATAGTTTTGTTTCTTCAGCCGATGACACGTGAGAGAATTATAGTATTTAAGCATTTTTCATATGAATTCTCCGAAACATCGTGCGACAAAGGGAGTAAACATGCGAGAGCATTTATGTTTGAAATCTGTTTGAACTCGACCTGCTTCCTGTATTATGTGTAATGACAATTAATGGTGACAGTCTGAACATTGCATCTTTGATAGCTTCTTCTGTTCATGGTAGACGGGGAGCAAGTAAAAAGAAACAATGCGATTCCACAAAGGGATGAAATGATGCGTAGTTCACGGTTATTTTGTGGCTATTACGGCTGCGTTATTAGATCGCAAACTCTGCCCTGTGCTTGCGTGCATTCAGAGGAAAACAGCGGCTCTGATATGAAGGCGAAACGGAAACAAGGTTGTTTAGAAGCAATTACAAGTTCATTAGGGTTCGCCTTAGATCCACTGTAATTATAGCCCAATCAAGTAAATTATCTTTCTTTTTCTTCACAACATATTACGCTTTGTATGGGTCGCCCTACTAAGAAAATCATTTCTCTCTATTTCCCCTGTTTGCTCTCTTTCTGGTAGTATTTCTTTCTGCAGGGCTTACCCCACCAACGACAAGAAAAATAATTTTTGACTAATTGAAACTTCTCTTTATATATTCATTTGAAAACGTATTTTGCGCAACATTCAAATTCGCATGTTTGGATTATCGCAATCACACATTAAACGAGACAAGATATAAACTAAGCTATCAAAGGGAATAAATAATGAAACGTTTCTTTCTGAAACAGAATATCTATTTTTTTCTTTAAATACAGCATTTAACAAGTAAATACAATTATTATACGACGTTTTCTTTTTCCAGAACAACGTATTTTAATGACGGGATTGTTCACAGTCATTTCTTTGTTACTAATTGTACGAGGAAAAGCTACACATTTCAAAGAATGGAAACTTAAAATTTAACATTTTTTCAATGCAATGATAATTTATTGTATCTACCAGTCATGATACCTGATATGGATACTAAATACAAGTTGTCATTACGCCGTATGGATAAGGATAGGTCATAATTTTCAGTAATGCAACAAAACTATTTCTAAATAATGAATATACAAATAGGTTTAAATAAACAAAATCGAAGGAAAACAAAAATATGTAAAAAGTTAATAATAAATATTGGATTCGTTTCATTTTTTCAGTCTGCATGATGAATTTTTCAAACGCTGAGGAATCCCCCTCCTCATAAAGATGGCAAGATTTTACATATCGTGAAAATGTATTTCCTTGGATTGGGCAGAATAATTGTTTATAAATAAAAGTAAACTTTTGAAGAATATTTAAGAAGCTATTCCCTAATTAAAGTATGTTTTACTTAATATTAAGAGCTCTATGCTTAAACTATTAGGCCAAATAATAAATGTTTATACTAACCGCAATGAATTTATAATATACTAGCAAAGCGCCTGCATTGTCCGGTCGTAAAATACACTTAAATATGATATTTTGATTAATGCAACGAAAAAAAAAAATGCGTACGTTGTTTGAACCTATAAGTCACGTTATACAAAAAATAAAAATAGCAAAAAACAAAACAAAAAAACACCTAAATTTTCAAGTCTTATAAAATTCTTTGCAGTAAATGAAAAAAAATAAGAAATTTACGTAAAAAAAAAACACGCCATCAACTTACAGTAGATGGTTCAGGGCCCGTTGTTCTATCATTGTTGTGGAAAAATGGCTTTAACGATGATATATAAATGAAAAGAGCGGTTCTGATTAGCGATTATCGGTAATTATCGGAGGTGTTCTGAGGCAAAACTTAACTACGATCACTTCCAGGCTTATACACTCTTCTGTATATTTTAAAGAAAATCTGTCCAGCTGTTTCGGAGTCTATAAGGAATGAACTCACACACACACAGACAAAGCTGCATTTATATAATCGTAGATATATATATATATATATATATATATATATATATATATATATATATATGCACATATATACGTATATGTTAATGTGTGTATATATACTTATATATATAACATTAATTTATTATATTATATGTACATATATACACACATATACCCGCAAACTCATACATACACATACATACATGCATACATATATATATATATATACATATATATATATATATATATATTGTCGGATATATTAATAAACTAAGTGTTGTTGCGTACCATTATATGTCTTATTAAAAATATTATAGATTCTTTATCAAAAAGCTCGATTATATGATTATGATTTTAGAAAATTTTATTAAGTTAAAGAGTAAAGCCTGAATGGGCCTTAAGAAGACATTAATATTCAGAGAGCCTAATGAGTATAAGTCGAATTCAAAGCAAATGCCATACATAGGAATTTTAAACTGAGTACTGGTGGAAATAATATGACCTCTTAAACTTTTTTAAATTCACTATAAAATCAAATATATGGGAAATAATTATATTGATCTTTTTAATATTAATCGCGTAAATTTTAAAAAAATTGGAGGAATCTGAATATTCATGATTAGATTCTATTATATTTGAAAGGCCATCTCCTTACATTTATATTTGAAAATTCATAATGGTCAGATAATTATTTACGTCGTTAATCATTCACATACAAATATATAAACATATACACATAGCGTTATAAATATATAGATATATATAGATAGAGAGATAAATATACATATCAATATATATATGTACTTATATATATATATATGTACTTATATATATGTACTTATATATATATGTACTTATATATACATATGTACTTATATATATATGTACTTATATATATATATGTACTTATATATATATATGTACTTATATATATGTACTTATATATATGTACTTATATATATATATGTACTTATATATATATATACTTATATATATATATATGTACTTATATATATGTACTTATATATATGTACTTATATATACATATATATTATAAAGATAATTTTATATAAATATATGCAGATGCATATCTCTACTATCATATGTAAAAAAAAACTGTGAGTATGTGTGTGCGCTTCTGTGAGTGAGTTTGTTTCCTGTGTAGAAAACGACTGTTTTTTTGAAATTTCACACGGGGGTACTTTATGATTCTTGTACTTTTCTTGGATTAGTTTCTGCCGGAATGATTTCGATAAGCATTAATAATCGATAATTGATATCCAATCCAATAAAAGAAAGAACTGGCGATTTTGACCGAAGTTAATACCTTACACACACCTAACATCACGATTTTATTTGAAAAGTTTTATTACAAGTCGAAAGGCTCGAAAAATAATATCAACAGTATGTATTTGCGATGACAGAAAAGTGTTCGAGATGAATGTTTCTGTTTAAAGTGCCATTGCATTTGCTTTTGCATTCTAAATTTTAACTCCAGCTATTATATATAAAAATAATTTCATAAAATCATGAGTAGGTTATTTACAATGCCATATAGACTGCAATATATTGTGGACTATGTCATTGCGGGAAGGCACGTGAATGTTCCTTCCGGTGCACCGTGACGGGTCCCCAACTAGAGCAGACAATCAACTGATTTGATTGAAAATGTGCTACTTCACAGATTTCGATGACAATAAAAAATATGAGAATGTGAAACATTTGTTGATCATTATATAATACCGGACAATGTCCAGTCTCCCTGCTAGTTATATATATATGTATAATTCGAATAGATTTGCCCCATGTATATATATACATACACCATCTCTCTCTCTCTCTCTCTCTCTATATATATATATATATATATATATATATATATATATACATATGGGGGGGTATCCGGTCGCCTTTCGATTTTATCATGCTTGAGGTAATAACAGACTTACTGAAAGGAATCCAGAATTTCTTTTTTTTACTCATCGATGAAACCGAAGCTACTCAAGCAATACAAATATCGATATATGATACGTATTTTGAGATCTGATTTCATTTTCAACGATAAAGACACGTATTAAAATATATTCGAAGCCAACTTGAAAGCCACATCATTGATTGCAATTTTATGAACACATCTGCGTTCCCTTAAGCACTTACAGATATGTAACGATCTATTATCATCGGCATTGAGAGATAATATAAAGATTTCCATGCACTAAAATGTCTTGAAAGCTTCAATTCTAATCACAAACTTTATAAAGATAAAGACATGTCTGCAGGAAATCCGAAAGAAATAATATGAACTTTTCAAAATTGTCTCATAAACCTTATTTAGAGATTTACTGTTAAAAAACGAGCGCATTTATTGCGGCGGGCATGTTTTCGAAATTATTCTCTTTGTTTATTGATATTTCAGTTAATTAGGAATTGGCTTTAGATGTCCATTTTTATCGCAAACGAAGAAAAAAAATCGACTTGTCTAGCGGAGAGAGATTAGTTATTTTCAGTTTATAAAATAATCTTAGTTTGGAGTTTTTTCTTTACAATTATATTTCTTATGTTTAAATTTTTAAAAAAATAAAAGTTATTGAAGTTTATTTGGTGATAAAACACGCAGCAATGATAACACCTAGAGTTTGAGGTCACATTGGAAAGATTTAATGAAGTTGTATTTAGATAATGCGAATTTCTGTATAAGAGGCATATAGGTAATATTAAACGAATGACAGTTTGCGCAATAAAACGACTGTCAGTAAATAGTGATATTTACTTAAAGTCATAGTAATTTTCTAACATCAACCCTTACTTATGCTCAGTATAGTGCCAGTATTTCTTAATTAGTCCTATTTATTGTCAGTATCTAAACCGAATAGTTTACTATATAGACCTGTTCATTTTTAATGTATAAGCCGATTTGTTTAAAGTATATACCCCTTGTTATTTTAAGTATGCATTCCTAGTTATTTTAGTATATAGTCATAGCTATTTCCTATGTACAATGCCAGTAATTTTAATTGTATAGTTTTAATTTATCACTGTAAAATTAATTAATCATATTAAAACTTTTTATTGCTACTGTAGTCGTAATACAAAACTAAGTTTATTATGACTGTAAAGGGCGCATGTCTCAACATAAAGAGCATTTTGCATTGTATGTATGTTGGCGGTGTTATTTAAACCATCAATAGAGGGGTTTATATTCAAATTCTCCTAAGAATTTACTTGAGTGTCCTTTTTGCGCTGCATGCAACTGTTTTAAAATCTGCACTCATGCTCAATCACCACCCCTTTTTAAAGTTATGGAGCTAATGTACATTTCTATGGAAACGCTTCTTTGTTTAAACTGTTGAAATTAAGTGTTTCTTTTAATGTTTTATGAATATTTGCAATATTTAATCAAGTGTATGTTACAAGTAAAATATTTTAAACATTTCATCAAATGTATGTTACAAGTAAAATATTTGAAACATTTCATCAATTGTATGTTACAAGTAAAATATTTGAAACATGTCATCAAATGTATATTACAAGTAAAATATTTGAAACATTTCATCAAGTGTATGTTACAAGTAAAATATTTGAAACATTTCATCAGGTGTGTGTTACAAGTAAAATATTTGAAACATTTCAGCAAGTGTATGTTACAAGTAAAATATTTGAAACATTTCATCAAATGTATGCTACAAGTAAAATATGTGAAATATTTCATCAATTGTATGTTACAAGTAAAATATTTGAAACATTTCATCAATCGTATGTTACAAGTAAAATATTTGAAACATTTCATCAAGTGTGTGTTACAAGTAAAATATTTGAAACATTTCATCAAATGTATGTTACAAGTAAAATATTTGAAACATTTCATAAAGTGTGTGTTACAAGTAAAATATTTGAAACATTTCATCAAATGTATTTACAAGTAAAATATTTGAAACATTTCATCAAATGTATGTTACAAGTAAAATATTTGAAACATTTAATCAAGTGTATGTTACTAGTAAAATATTTTAAACATTTCATCAAGTGTATGTTACAAGTAAAATATTTGCAACATTTCATCAAGGTTATGTTACAAGTAAAATATTTGAAACATTTCATCAAATGTATGTTACAAGTAAATTATTTGAAACATTTCATCAAGTGTATTTTACAAATAAATATTTGAAACATTTCATTGTATGTTACAAGTAAAATATTTGAAACATTTAATCAAGTGTATGTTACAAGTAAAATATTTGAAACATTTCATCAAGTGTGTGTTACAAGTAAAATATTTGAAACATTTCATCAAATGTATGTTACAAGTAAAATATTTGAAACATTTCATCAAATGTATGTTACAAGTAAAATATTTGAAACATTTCATTGTATGTTACAAGTAAAATATTTGAAACATTTCATCATTTGTATGTCACAAGTAAAATATTTTAAACATTTAAACAAATGTACGTTACAAGTAAAATATTTGAAACATTGCATCAAGTGTATGTTAAAAGTAAAATATTTGAAACATTTCATAAAATGTATGTTACAAGTAAAATATTTGAAACATTTCATCTAGTGTATGTTACAAGTAAAGTATTTGAAACATATCATCAACTGTATGCCACAAGTAAAATATTTGAAACATTTCATCAAATGTATGTTACAAGTAAAATATTTAAAACATTTCATCAAGTTTATGTTACAAATAAAATATTTTAAACTTTCATGAAGGTTATGTTACAAGTAAAATATTTGAATCATTTCATCAAATGTATGTTACAAGTAAAATATTTGAAACATTTCATCAAGGTTATGTTACAAGTAAAATATGTGAAACATTCATCAAGTGTATGTTACAAGTAAAATATGTGAAACTTTCATCAAGGTTATGTTACAAGTTAAATATTTGAAACATATCATGAAATGTATGTTACAAGTAAAATATTTGAAACATTTCATCAAATGTATGTTATAAGTAAAATATTTGCAACATTTCATCAAGTGTATGTTACAAGTAAAATATTTGAAACATTTCATCAAATGTATGTTACAAGTAAAATATTTTAAACATTTCATCTAGTGTATGTTACAAGTAAAATATTTTAAACATTTCATCTAGTGTATGTTACAAGTAAAATATTTGAAACATTGCATCAAATGTATGTTACGAGTAAAATAATTGAAACATTTCATCAAGTGTATGTTACAAGTAAAATATTTGAGACATTTCATCAAATGTATGTTACAAGTAAAATATTTGAATCATTTAATACAATTTATGTTACAAGTCAAGCTTTTTCAACATTTCATCAAGTGTATGTTACAAGTAAAATATTTGAAACATTTCATCAAATATATGTTACAAGTAAAATATTTGAAACATTTCATCAAATGTATGTTACAAGTAAAATATTTGAAACATTTCATCAAGTGTATGTTACAAATAAATTATTCGAAACATTTCATCAAGTGTATGTTACAAGTAAAATATTTGAAACATTTCATCTAGTGTATGTTACAAGTAAAATATTTGAAACATTTCATCAAATGTATGTTACAAGTAAAATAATTGAAACATTTCATCAAGTGTATGTTACAAGTAAAATATTTGAAACATTTCATCAAGTGTATGTTACAAGTAAAATATTTGAAACATTTCATCAAGTGTATGTTACAAGTAAAATATTTGAAACATTTCATCAAGTGTATGTTACAAGTAAAATATTTGAAACATTTCATCAAGTGTATGTTACAAGGGACGCCGGTAAAATTGTGGGATCCTTCTACCAGCATAAACAAATTCCTGACAAACCGCCCCCTTAAGTAAGGCACTCTATCAAAACCCCCAATACTAATGATTACTACAATACTATCTCATTGATTACTGTACACGCAATAACCTTTATCCCTGAGTGGCTTTCGGGCCTTGATATGTCAGGACTCCCATGTAAAAAAATGTTACAAGTAAAATATTTGAAACATTTCATTAAATGTTACAAGTAAAATAATTTTTATAAAATCATCGTCTCGTATTACATTGTAAAAATTTGAATTACTTTTTTTTTACATAAGAGTCCCTACTTATCAAGGGCAGGGGCCCAGTCAAGGATAAGGGTTAATGGAGATACAATAGTTATGGGATTTTAGCGCATTAATTATAAGTAATGGAGATTTTGTAAATTTGATTATTTAGAGGACGGTTCGTCAAGAACTTGTTTACGTTGGACTTGAAAACAATCAAATTGTAGTCAGTTGGAAAACAGGCAAACGAAAGAGAGTTCCACAGTAGTGCAGTTCTAAGTAAGAAGCTTTGTTCATGAAATCTACGTTTAGGTTTATGCACGGATAAAAGTGTAGAAAATTATTGGTAGACGAGTGTTTCTCGTGAAAGTTTTGCATGGGGGGCATAAATTGAAGCTTAGACGAGCACTTGCCATGAAAATAACGATAAAGCAGAGACAGGCTCGCAGGGTCTCTTCTGTGGAAAAGGATTCGCAGGGAAGAGAAAAGGGTATCCCCTACTAATCTACGAAGTCTATTTTAAACTGTGTCAAGGCAGGATAAGCTGCTTCTAGTAGCTCCTGCCCAGATGTGGCAACAATACCCTATCATTGACCGTACCTGGCTTTTATATAGGTAGAGAATTACATCAGGAGTGAGATATCTACTGGGGCGGTAGAAGGATCCTACCATTTTACCAGCAACCATGGCAACGGGTTTAATGTATGTGTTCCATTTTAGATCAGGAGTAAAAGTTTAGCCCAGAAGCGGCTCAAAAGATGGAGCCTCCCCAAGACGAGAGCCATTCGTTTCAATTGATGTCAGATGAGGATCAGAGCAGTGATTATAAGATAGGAGCTTGGTTTTAGATGCATTAAAAGTAACCAGCCACCACTTTCCCCATTGTACCACGTTCTCCAAATCAGGAGAGAGAGAGAGAGAGAGAGAGAGAGAGTCAGAGAGAACTTAGTCATTTACGGCCTTTGATTTGTTGACATAGATGGTAGTGTCATCAGCATAAATGTCAATGAATGATCTTAGGATGTTATTTGGAAGATCATTGATATAGATCAGGAAGAGAGTTGAGCTCAGGATAGACGCCTGAGGGACTCAGGCATTAATACTGTGAGCTTCTGATTTCTGTCCCTTAACCACTACTCTTATGAACTTTGGGGCAAAATAATAAATGCAATTAAATAATAAATACGTCAAGCTGCCTGTCATTTTATATTTTTAATTACAGAGGGTTAGTTTTATAGTGATAATGCAACAACAGTAACGCATAATTCTGGTGATGTTTCGACACTCAAACTTTACTCATGTAAACTCTATATTTAAATATAGTTTGCCATGTAAGTTGATACTTCTCATTGAACGCGAATTTAGTGGTTTGAATTCTTGCAAGTTTAGAATTCATTAAGGGGGCATTATAACTATTACTGTCTTGTTTAATTTCCGAGGCTATAAAACATAGAAATTAAACAAGACAGTTAAGGTCATTAAAGTAATTGAAACCATGAATAACATACATAAAAATTAGCATTAACAGATATCTTAGTTTCTAGCATGATATCACGTAGTGTTAATATCTCCTTTGCAAGGGATTAAAATGATAAAAATTCGATTAGTAAATAATTCCTTATACTTGAACTCCACACAAGTAAAATCTTTGTAAATATAATAACTTTAGTTGGTATTTACACTCTCTTTCCCATCGCGAGAAATGCCATGCAAGCTCGGAAGGCGAGGATTGAAAAGTCAGCGCAAATGTGCATTATAGCCCACAATGATGTATGAACAGCCACGTTAGCATTCCTCGATTCGGAAGCCTTAGACGATTAATAATAAACTAACTGCTCCTCGGAGATAGGGGTAAAGCGGTGCTTGATGAACCTCTGAAAACTGCACATAACTATAACTCAACCCCGTAGAAGCAAAGTCAGCAATTCGAAAAATTGTTGGGGAACATATCTCATCACGTTAGTTGGGTAAATTCTCTTTTCTTACTCTCGTAACGAAATACATAGTATGTGGTGTATTATTGTGGGGGTATTTTCTTGTATTCAGTAAAGATCAAAGTGGCTTTAATTAACCTTCATACATCAAGTATTTCAGATCGTTTTAATATAAATATTAACAATGTGCAGCATGTTAATGTGTTTGTAAATTAACCAAAATCTACATATTTCCTAGTGATGATTTCCAATGACATCTTACGTGAATGAAACTAATAGAAATGTATAAATGCGGACATTTATATATAAAACAAATGAATTTTTTACAAACTGATTTAAAGCATATAATAAATAATAGTCCTAAACATGTATCTGATGACGATTGTATTTTTCCAACTGTATTTTTTTTTCTTTATTAGGATGTGTTGTTTATTACGCTTACTCTCGAGTTAAAACTTGTATTTTCGTAAAAAATACAGTTATAAAATAAACTGATATTTATTCCACAGGGCTGGGAACATGACACATTTACATACGGAAAAAATGTCCCCAGCTCTAAAGAATACAAAATTGTTTATCTTATAGCAGTATTGTCTATGCAAACGGTAATGTGATGAAAGACTTACTGCTATACGTAACATACTGTCGGAAATATAATCCAATTGCATATATTTGTATGTATCGAAGTGACATTAAGGTAAAACCTTCCAATGAGCAGCGCAGATACAGCTCCATACACCTACTCGACATGTATAAACCATTAGCAGGGAGAACCGACGTTGCTCAACATTGCTCTCATGGTTTGAATATATGATCCTTGGATTTTAATGGGGTTAAGTATTGGCTTGATTGTCCTTAACATCAACGGTATGTGGAATATAATGAGTTGTCTGTTGTCACCATTTGTTTTGGATCCGAGTAAAGTCTGTCTGCTACTCTGGTTTAATAGCTTAGTATAACTGTCGAGTAAACTTCATATATTGAGGTGATAAACCGTTATCAATACACCATGATTTTTAGTAGCAGTTGTGAGATATGATCATTACTGTCATCACACTTGTCCTGATTCTTTCTTTTCGTTAGTAAAACGACATCTGGTACCGTTTCATAAACATATTTCTTTCAAACACACCAACGTACAACTAAATGATATCTGCTTAAGCTTATTATGTAGATCTAGAACAGTTTTCTTATTTATCAGCATTATAACATTTATTCTACAACATTTTATGTTATCCAATCGCCTCTTCGGCCTAATTACGAAAATTATGCCACCATACATCAGATGCTGATCCGTCTAGCACTCAGTATTCGTTTTTTTTTATTCTGACCTTACATATTCGCTTTTACGGGTAATTATGTAATCGATAAACTGCCGTTGATTGAATTATGGTTGCGTTATACTTTGGGTTCAAGCGAAACTAAAACTTCAAACACATTTGTAGTAAACGCCACCCCATCTATCCTCAGTTTCAACTCCATAACATAGCATCCGAGTGGACACCATGTTCCTTATCACTTTCACATTGAAATCTCACAGCAAAACAATTTTATCATTTCGCAGAGCAGTCCAGATAACTCTATTAAGACTTTCATAAACAAAAATTACTAGCAAAGGTGGGTTTTCCAATGTAGGAGCATAAACAAAAATAGGTTGCTTACTGTTTATCAGATAGAAACAAACGCTAGGTCATACGACCATCATTTAGATCACAAGAAAAATTCTCGAGTTTAGAAAAAATAAATTTCTTAAAGTGTTCTATAGGTATAAAAAGATTACTTATAATTTATTATCATTTCGCCCTTTTAAGAAGTAATCGCTCCAAGTTGAACACTGTATGGAAAATAAAAAGGCGGTCGGCTTTGACTTGTGCGAGGTTGCAATTTCCGGTCGCTCTATCACTATAGATCACCTTAGTAACATTATGCTTTGTAAACGTTAAATTTCTCTTAATCATCAGAGCAGGCGACGGTGATTTTGGAGTAACGTTTCTTGCAAATTGAGTCACGGGTGGCTTCGTTGTAGGATTCGAATCATTCGCCCATCGGTAATCGTCACTTCCTTCACTGATGATTGCGAAAGCATGAAAGGTAAGTGTCTGTAGATATAATCCAATTTAAAAATAATTATTTAAAATTTATAATTATAATTATATATATTGTTTTGTCAGATTCCAGGACAAGAATTCATTTTTTCCGGTTGAGTATTCACCTTAGTCCTGTAACTAAAGGCAATTTGGAGAAAGTTCATCATTCCTCGTTTAAGTCATGCAAACTGGAATGATTTCGGCTTTGGGTATTATATCTGTTTGAATATTTATTTAGGGTTAATTTGTGGAGTGAAGTATCATCGTGGTTGTTTGAGAAAGACAAAAAAACACTCGAGTATGGCGTCTATTAGGCATTTAAATGTGTATGTGTGTATGTGTGTGTAACTATCCAAATAAAACAAAATTATCACAATAATCGAATTTATCAAATAAATATTAAATTTGGAGAATAATAATACGTATTTTTATTTTTTTATAGAAGTCCAAGGTACCTTAATATTCTATAAGAGCTTCCCAACATAATTAAGTAAAATATAGCTCACATTTACCATTTTTCTAACAATTGTGTAAATAATTATCGATTGGTTTGTTTCCGAGTAAATATTTTAAATGTATATAAGCATACACGATTCTCAGTACAAAGGAAAATTACCAATATTAGATAGAAACGTAAGACTTAATTTCGTCTGGCGAAATAAAAATTGTAAATTTTCACACATCCTTTTACTTTTACAGAGACAATAAGAGAGAGAGAGAGAGAGAGAGAGAGGGGGGAGAGGAAAACTATTGGAAAAATGTATCGTTATAATTTTAAATATCTTTTTAATTACTGTCCATATAATCAATTACTGTTATATAAAAATATTTCAAATAGACCTTGCAATTTTTTTGCAGCACAAAATTATCACTATCCTACGCTCTCTTAATCCATTTAAGATAGAAAGCGACTGAGTGAAAGAGATAGATAGACAGAGAGAGAGAGAGAGATAGTGTGACAATAAGAAATGGATGAGGTAAAAAGAGGGATAGAGACATTGAAATTTTCAATATTGCCAAACTTATACTGTAAAGTTTAAAATATGTTTGGGAGAGAGGGTATTAAAATTTATATAATCGTATTCATTATGCTTATTCTATATTATTTTTTTCACCAGACAAATTTTGAGTTTCCAATCTTTTTCAGTGTTTACTACGACTTGTCTCATCATATTTGCTAGTGCGGCTTAGCGGAACCACGGATCTATGAACGTGTGTGTGCGCATGCGTACGCCCACTCTCTACATTTCTCTACAACCCTGCGTTCTACGCCATGCCGTATTTCCGTGGGGCAGAAGTCACACATAGGAGAAATTACTTCCACCTAGAAGCCACCTTATCAGATAGAATACGCGGCTAATACGAAAGGCGAAGAAAATTACACGTAAGGAAAATAGAAGCAGATGGTCTGAAATCGAATCACAATCTTAGGGTCCCACTCGAATTACCGTTTAAACAAATTAGCTAACAGGATTGCGATTAGAAATACCACCGAACGAATTAGAACTGCCTTGCAAAAGAAAAGAAATAGTTAAGAAAATAGTTTCTTCATTTGAAAACTGATCAAGGTGAGAGACGGGAGTATCGGAATAACAATGATAATTCTCAATGAAGATAATTCATTGATAACGTTGAATGTCATTCTTTAAGACCAATTTCCTGATTTTGTTATTCGTTTTTCCTCTTATTTCGTGGATTAAAATGGATGAGCTGGAAACATTCGCACCAGCATGTTAGTACGGTTCCAGCTTTTCTTGTATAAATGCTGTCACCGCTACGTTGTGATTCATTATGCCCTTTGTTTACAATTAAAACAATCCTGGAGATGAAGCGTATCAAGGACAAAGCGGCCGGCATCTGCACAGCATCGTCACACCGGAGACACAAGAAAGACGCTGAAAAGAATTGTTATTATTAGCATTAAGAATTTATTGGTGACTTAATGTAAGAATCTCCTGCGTCTCTCTTGAAGATGGAAAAAGAGATAATAACTAGATTGGATGGAACATTTTTCTAATTTTCTTCTTTTTTCAGATGCGGACAAACCTTTAAGAGGAAGGCTTATATCCTGTATTCCTGGGATTAAAATCATAAAGTAGAAGGGATTATCTGACAGTAGGATACACAATAACATAGTTATTACTATACAAAACTAACATCCGGTCAATACTCTAGTTTAAACGTAAGAACAATATGAACATTACTGGATAAAACAGTTTTAAAACAAATCATTACTTAAGTTATTAATTGGAAAATCTTGCAAATGATGTTAGATAAATATTATGATGATCATACAGTGAGCTATTAAGTAAATATTCCGATTTAAAATGATATAAACTACTTGACTTAATAATACAACATTTTACTTCTAAAGATAAAATGGTAAATAATTTTTATATTATTTATGAAAAGGAAAGTTTTTCGTGTGCCTGAAGCCAGAACTATACAAACATTTATATTAATGTACAATTATCATATCTGTTAATTCAGTTTAGTATAAACTGAATTAACAGATATTGCAGACTAATGTACTATAACTCAATGCTCGATTCAGAAGTGGATCATTTAATAATTGTTCTAATATGATTATGTCCTTTTTACAGGCTTTGTATCGTCCGTCTTTGAGGATAGGGTAGTATCTGTTTTATCGATATCAATTAATCTTCTCAGGCATTACCTCTTCTCTGGAGATTTAGTTTTTATGCTATGTTCGTCATGGTACATTGATCTAGGTATTATGTCCTCTTTTATAAGTGGTGTAGTATCTGTTTATTCGCCATGGTACTATTCTCTCAGGTATATTATGGAAACCACATATTTTAATTAATTCACTCTTCAGCAAAATATCTATTATTATACTAAAAGAGTAATCAACGTTTCTTCGCAAAATAAATAGTTTCCTAATACTTTAATTGGAATACTTGTCTCAACACGAATAAAATGAATTCTCCTAAAGAGAACGATTCCCACTAATTGTATTTTCCTTTATGAAATTAAAGATAAAATCGTAATAATACTAAAATTTATCCGTGTCATTAAAATTTTTCGGACTACTCGTCTATGTAACATCTGATCTTCAAGTGCATTTTGTCGAACTCGGAGATCTTTCTGTCAAACTTGAGAATCTATACGTTAATCCACTGTGTTGTACGCTCTCGTTCCGTGAGCTATTACTGGGTAAAAATCTTAAGAAATTCTCAGTTGCATTTTGAATGATTGAGGATTAAACCTTCAACCTCCAGAAGTGTGTAACTTACAACTTTATTTTATCAAATACTTATTAATATACAGGAAGGGTGTATTGATGGAAATGTTTTAAAATAGCACTTAAGATATAAACAGTAGTCAGAAGAATCCAATTGATATGCATTGTCAATCTTCATCTAAAAAATTCAGAAACTAAACCTTATGCCTAGAAATATTATATCAATTTTATCAAAACCATTATATAATTTAGATTTTTGAAAACGTTTAATAACATGGTCACAAGTGTACCTATTGCTTTTATGTTCCATTGATTTTCTTGGATACTTGATATCCGGTAGTCTCCTCTTATTTCGTTTTGTCAAGGAGGTGTAATCACAGTGACAAGCCGCTTTTCATTTAGGTTATCCGAATTTAAGTCATGTTGTGTCTAGTAAAAAGTAAACTGTTGATAATTTATGAATACCAGACTCTGTATGTTCGAGGGCTCTCTTTTTATCAAGTTGTTGTATTCAGCCCCTCTGGACCTTCAATTGTCAGTCGGACCGCGAGAGATGTGGTTAGGGATTGCACAACCCTTGTCCACAATAGATTATCAGCGCATATATGTCATCACGGGTATTTATTGTTTTCGAGAGGATGCATTTGGCTGGAATGAAATTAAAAAAATATATTTTCTATAATATACGTATCTATAAACATATGCAAGTTAACTTTACAGCTTTCATTATTTTCATTTCGGCATTTTACATAATATTAGATTATATAAATACTGAATAAACAATTATTAGATTGCTATTTTCGGACAGATTATTTCAATTGTTTTTAAATTTTCAAATATTTCAGACAGCTTTAGATTTTTTTGTTGTATCACAGATCAAAGTTAAATTATGGGTTATTTAATAGCGAAATACTTAACTTGTTGTAAATTATGGGTTATTTAATACCGAAATACTTAACTTTTTGTAAACGCTTAATTGTATTCGCTAAATTGAACATACATCTCTATTATTCATAAAGCTGTGAAAGAAAATCAGTCCCATGCTCTTATTTATACACAAAATAGTGGAGAACGCATAACTATTAAAAATTATAGTGTTATTGATAACGAATGTTACTGATTAATTATATATTCGATTTCAAAATGAATCATATTGATTCATGTCTATTTGATTAAATATAAGTTTTGAGATTAAACTCCTATTAGGAATTCAGTTGTTCATTTTGTGTGAATGTAAGGTTATAACAGACATTCATATCATGTTATTCAACTTAGTTAGCGTTACACTCCATTTTACTTTCACGAGATAGAATCATTTTTCCAGTAAGTTAAACGTTAGTGAGAATATAAAGACTTCTATTTACAAACGTAAATATAAATTGATATCAACCATAAAAGAACCATATAAAGAATTGCAGTTGCCATGCAATACTTAACAATTTAATCTGCAATGCGCATGACTTTAGTAGTTACATGAACATTAAATAATATTTGAATCCAGCAATTTGTATAGCTTTCTTAAAGTCATATTTGAGGTAAGTGATGAACAAGACAAACATCTTTACTATGATGTTCAAAAGCTGGCGAAACAGAGTAATTATGTTAAAATTTTGTTTGTTGTTTGAAAAGGAAATGTAGCAAAGTTTCTCACTTAAGATAAAATAAAAAGAAGTTTTATTATCGAAAAAGAGTTGGCAATTATAGTAGTATAAATTTAGTAGGAAGTTTTCATTACTTTGCATTTTGTAGTCCTATAAACAGATTCGAGCTATGTTTCTCTCTATTTCTCTCTGTTTCAAAAGCAGTATTAATTTCCAAAAATAGTATGAATTTTCGGTAGTTGAACGCATAACGTGTTTTCTTTAAACTACAAGCGAGCAGCTGTCAAGAAAAACAACATGATGAAAACTATGTTCAGCATCTCGAAATTGTTAAATAAATGTTTTACATATATTATGGGATCGCAACCATTTTTTTTTGTATGACATAGTGTTCTTTCAATGTAATTATTTTATTCTAAGCCGAAATGAAACGAAATGACAAATCAAAAATTCTAGATAAAGTGGATCTGATGTTTTATTATTATTATTATTATTATTATTATTATTATTATTATTATTATTATTATTATTATTATTATTATTATTATTCAGACGCTACCAACAATCTTATATACTTTCGTTATCTCGTTCAAATTATTGCGAATAATGCCAGGTATTGTTGCATTTCAACCCATTTAGTTCTAATCTACAAACTATTATGCCATCAAAAATCCTTTCAAAAACTGCTTTACCCAGCAAACATGGGAGATTGCAAACTTATTGTATTTCCTTTCTGACTGTATTGTAATATTTTTTTTCAATTATTATTATTCAATCAAGTAGCATTATCATAATTATTATCCAAAAAATTATTTTCCTCAGCCCAACCAAGCTCATTCACAAACTTGTCACAATATCGAACATGTATTTCACATGTATAAAAATGTATTTCACATGTATAAAAATGTATTGCACATGTATGAAAATGTATTTCACATGTATAAAAATGTATTTCACATGTATAAAAATGTATTTCACATGTACAAAATGTATTTCACATGTATACAAATGTATTTCACATGTATACAAATGTATTTCACATGTATAAAAATGTATTTCACATGTATACAAATGTATTTCAGATGTATAAAAATGTATTTCACATGTATAAAAATGTATTTCACATGTATAAAAATGTATTTCACATGTATAAAAATGTATTTCACATGTATAAAACCTATCTGTAAAAGACAATAAAAGTGATCACGAATCATTCCTTTACCATGTATTTGTCAAATATTAATGAGGTCACATCTCTAAATGAGTTTCTAATGACAGAATGACTGTTTAAAACGTTGAATACGTATATCCAACATTGCTTATGAGAGTTCTGTTAAAAGTCGACTGAATTGTTTTGTTTAGAAAATCCAAACTATAGACATCAAGTTAAACGCCCCATGGTTTTAGATTTAGATTTAGAGGGCATTGCCAGGGCCGCTGCGAGGAAGGTGGGCTCTCTCTACCGTGCTAGAAAACTTCTAACACCCGAAAGTATCCTGTACCTCTATAAGGCCACTATTCGCCCATGTATGGAGTATTGCTGTCATATTTGGGCCGGTGCATCGGCTACTAGTCTCTCGCTCCTTGACAGGGTTCAAAAGAGAGTCGCAAATCTGATAGGCCCTAAACTGGCATCTAAACTTCAGCCTCTGTCCCATCGTCGAAACGTTGCATCCCTCTGCCTGTTCTACAAGTATTATAATGGTGAATGCTCTGAAGAACTGCAAGCACTTGTGCCCCCACGACGTGAACACCCTCGACAGACCCGACAAGCTGCAAAATCCCACCCCCACACTGTAGAGATCCCTAGATGTAAAAGATCTTTCTACTCCAGTAGTTTCTTCCCCAGAACTGCTAGACTTTGGAATTCCATTCCAGGTCACTGCTTCCCCAACTGTACTGACATGCATAAGTTCAAGTGCAACGTGAACCAACATCTCGCTGCCCTAATCCCTACATAGTACCCCAGTAGATGTTTCCCCTGATAGTAGCCCCCTACATTAAAGTGGCAATGTGCCTTGTTTGGGGTGAAAATGTAATAAAAAAAAATATGAAACGGTAAAATATTTTTTTTAATTCAATAATAGCAGGACGGTTGGCGTTGGTCGATCGTAAAATACACTTAAATATATTATTTAAATTCATGCAGATTTCGTATTTATTATTATAGAGTAAATTTTCTATTGATTATTATATTGTACTCAATATATTGTAGTGATTTCAAAAGTTAAATGAATATGACTTATGTACCATGAACTAGAATCGAAACCAAAACATTAGAACTCCAGCCTTAGTCGTTACTATTTCAGCTATTGTCTTATGGATAAGAAATAGAAAAGCATGAACCGGTTTATTGCGCATACGTACAATGGCACTTTAAGTAGACTTACACCTGCCAAGTTTCATTTTTCCTTAATATTTGACCCCTTAGCGGCTACTTTTACCGGCTTCCATACATACATACATACACACACACACACACATATATATACACACACACACACATACACACACACACACACATATATATATATATATATATATATATATATATATATATATACCAGGTAGAAAAATATCCAAAAATTAAGAATAATTGAATTTCAACAAGGCTCGTTGATAGTGCTCAGTCAAAAAGAACAAATTATTTTTTTTACTATTCTTTATTATTTTCTTTTTTTTAGTCATATTTTGAAACGATGCGCTGATGCGTTACTCTTATATTGCTGTGTTTTTTTGTTTTTTTTTCAATTTAAAGGTTATTATACGATCGGTGAAAAAATATTGTTTATATATATAGTTCAACGACAAAAAACGACATATTTTACTAACCTAACATTAAATTATTAATAACTTTCTATTTTACTTTTATTATCAAATATACTGGATGGATGTGCTTTACAACTACTCATCGTTTTATAATTGTGAAATAAGATGGTTGCAATGTCAATTATGAGTAGTAAATGTCACATTATCACATGGGGAATATGAACTTTTAAAAAAAGAAACATGAACAAGAAATATTTCTACACGGCAAAGTGTTTAACTATGAGTGTTTTAGGGTGGATGAGGTAATTCATAGCTTCTATACACAACACCAGTTGTTGTCAGTAGGCGATTTCTGATAATTACATGTATGAGAACTCCTAGTGATTGAATAATAATAATAATAATAATAATAATAATAATAATAATAATAATAATAATAATAATAACATTATTTTCCACATATTAGGTAAACATATTATAGGCATGTAAAGCATACGGCCCTGACGGTATTCAAATTATAGTACACAAAAAACTTCAACCAGAACTAGCGCCCATACTTACAAAACTGTTTAAACGTTGTCTTAAGGAGAATTGCTACCCATCATCCTGGAAAATCTCATATTTTTTTACAAGGTGGTCACCACTTATCAAGGCCCGAGAGCTACTCAGGGATAAGGGTTATTGCGTCTACTGAACGTTAGTATTGGAGATTTGATAAAGTGTCTTACTTGCGGCGGCAGTTCATCAGGAATTTGTTTATGTTGGACTTGAAGACATCCAGGTTATAGTCAGGTGGGAAACAGACAGGCGGAACAGAGCTCCACAGGCGTGCACTTCTAAGAAAGAGGATGTGTTCATGGAATCTACGTTTTGGATTTGGTACAGATAAAGAGTGGGGACATTTTTTTATAGTGGTTTCAGCTAGACGGGTGTTTTTCGTGAAAGATTGGCGAGCACTTGCCAGGAAATAACGATAAAACAAAAACAGGCTCGCAAAGTCTCTTCTGTGGGAGAGAGGTTGCAGGGAAGAGAAAAGGGCATCCCCCACTAAGCCACAAAGCCTATTTTGTACTATGTCAAGGCAGGATAGGCTGTTTTTAGCAGCTCCTGCCCAGATGTGGCAGCAGTATTCCATCCTTGGGCGTACTTGGCTTTTATATAGATAGAGAATTGCAACAGCAGTGAGATATCTTCTGGAGCGGTAGAAGGATCCTACCATTTTTTCAGCGACCTTGGCAACAGACTTGATGTACGTGTTCCATTTCAGGTCAGGATTAAAGGTCAAACCCGGAAGCTTATCAAAACATGGAGCTTCCCCTAGAGGGGAGCCATCCATTTCAATTGATGCCAGATGGGGATCATAGCGTTGATGATGTAAAGATAGGAGCTTGGTTTTAGATGCATATAAGGTAACCAGCCACCTCTTCCGTCTCTGTACCACGCGCTCGAGATCAGAAGAGAGAGAATCGGAGAGAACTTGGTCGTTTACGTTCCTTGCTGTGTTGCCATAGATGGTCGTGTCATCAGCATAGATGTCAACGAATGATTTATGTATGTGTTTTGGGAGATCAGTGATGTAGATCAGGAAGAGAGTTGGGCCCAGGATGGACCTCTGAGTGACTTCAGCATTAATACTGAGGGCCTCTGATTTCTGCCGTTAACCACTACTCTTATGAGCGTATCAGAGAGAAATAATTTAATGATTTAGAAAACATTTCAAGTTATACCTAAGCTGGAAATCTTATAAAAATAGGCCCTTGTGCCATACCTTATCGAATGTCTTGGATATGTCAAGAGCAATTGCCTTAGAAAGGAAGCCTTTGTCATGAGATTTACTAATCCTATGAGATATAACCGTTAACACATCTGCTGTAGATCTGGCAGAACGGAGACATATTTTATGTCACTAAGAATGCTATTTCTGCTGAGATGGTTGACTACTTCTCTATTTAATATAGATTCCAGCAACTTACTCATGACATACAGGAGACTTCTGTACTGAGATGGAGACGACTTATCACCTGAATTCTTAAATACATGCTGATGAGGTTTTCCAGGTTGTTGGGAAGCACTTCTCCTTAAGGCAACACTTAAACAGTTTTGTACATATGGGGGCAAGTTCTGGTTGAAGCTTTTTCAGCATAATAATTGAAATGCCGTCAGGGCCAGTTGCTTTACTGGAATCAAGGTTTTTGATTAGCTTGGCGACCTCACACACAGATATTTGTCTGTTGCATAGCGTGTTGTCTGTTATAGAAGGTAATACGGGGAATTGACGGCCTTTGTCGCATAGGGTAGAATTAGCTGGAAAGTTCTTGGCAAATAGTTTGGCCTCGTCATATGTTGACGAGATGACCATTAATGATGGTTAGGATAGAAGGCATGCTTCTCTTAAGGATCCTGTTTGCTATTTGCCAAAACTGTTGGGAACCTAGTCGCTGCTCAACTACTATGGATTTATCGGACTGAGCAGTGAAAAATGCAAGACAGCTATAGCTCTCTTGTATTTTTCACTCTCTCCAGCCACCACTGTTACAGTGTAATAAAAAATGCAAGAGAGCTATAGCTCTCTTGCATTTTTTATTACACTGTAACAGTGGTTGCTGCCAGTCCTGACTGCAGCTTTATTCTCAGTGCATCTATTACGCTAGTAGCTATGGAAAAAGTGTTTTTATTTTGCGCGATGGCAGCAGCATATTCAGGGCAGAACCATCATCAGTATGCCCTTTTTTAAGAATTCAGTTTATCGCTCTTCTCCCTCTCAGTACAGGCCAATAAGTAACCTGTGCTGAGTAAGTTCCGGGAATCTGTGTTAAATAGAGAAGTAGTCAACCATGTCAGCAAAAATAACCTTCTTAGTGACACAAAATATGGTTTCTGTTCTGCTAGATCTACAGCAGATGTGCTTACAGTTATATCCCATAGGATTAGCGAATCTCTCGACGGCGGCAACCTTTCTATCTTGACATATCGAAGGTCTTTCATAGCGTATGGCATAAAGGTTTACTTCACAAGATATGCAGTTACGGCATAGCTGAAAATGTCTACTCAATTATTAAATACTTTTTTCCGCTGATAGGATCTGAAGAGCATTTGTTGATAGGCAAAAATCAGAAGCTCACAGTATTAATGCTGAAGTTCCTCTGGGGTCAATCCTGGGCCATACTCTCTTCCTGATCTACATTAATGATCTTCCAAATCACATCCTTACATCATTCGTAGACATTTATGCTGATGACACTACCATCTATGGTAGCACATCTAAGACTGTAAACGACCAAGTTCTCTCCGATTCTCTCCCCTCTGATCTTGAACACGTGGTACAATGGGAAAAGGAGTTGCTGGTTACTTTTAATCCATCCAAAACCAAGCTCTTATATTTACGTCATCAACGTTCTGACCCACATCTGGCGTCAATTGAAATGAATGGCTCTCGTCTTGTGGAGGCCTCTTGTTTTGACAAGCTTCTGAGCTTTACCTTTACTCCTGATCTGCAATGGAAAACATAATATAATCTGTTGCCAAGGCCGCTGGAAAAATGATGGGATCCTTTTATCAATCCAGTAGGTATCTCACTGCTGATGCAATTCTCTATCTATAAAAGAGCACGGTACGTCTAAGGATGGAGTACTGTTGCCACATCTGGGCAGGAGCTGCTAGAAAGGACTTATCCTGCCTTGATAGAGTTCAAAATAGACTCCGTAGCCTCGTAGATGTCCTTTTGTCTTATCTGGAACTTCTATCTCACAGAAGAGATGTTGCGAGTTTGCCTCTGCTTTATCGTTATTTTCATGTCAAGTGCTTGACTGAGCTTCAATCTATGGTTTACCTCTCTACAAACATTCCCAAGAAACACTCGTTTAGCTGAAAACACTATCAATGATCCCCCACTCTTTATCTGTGCCTAAACCTAAACGTAGATTCCATCAACAAATCTACTTTTTTAGAAGTGCACGCCTGTGGAACTGTCTTCTATTTTCCTGCTTTCCAGCTGACTACAATCTGATTGTCTTCAAGTTCAACGTAAACAAGTTCTTCATGAGCCGTTCCGCTTAAGTCAACAAATTTACCGAATTGCCATGACTAATGATTAATATATTGACCAATTGACTACTGTACACTCTTAACCCTTATCCGCGAGTGGCTGGGCTTTGATAAGTGGTGATGCCTATGTAAAACACGTTACTATAGGCCTGATGTTACAGAAAAGGAACCGCTCCCAGCAACTACACATATAACATGCTTACCTACTGTGAGAAATATACTAAAAGAACGAACGAGAGAACAAATTAACTACCCTGTATACGGAAAAATTGACTCTAATATGATTTCTCTCGTATAACTTGACATAAAGTAATTAACGTTTGAAATAATCCGCCTGTATATTACGCCGTTCAGTCGTCATCTCTAAATCTATGACAGAATAGTAAAATGGCAGTTGTCGCTTTATGAGATTAAAAAAAAACAAATAAATAAAAAAGAAAACTTTAAATGCTGCTCTTTATACAAACACACATCGTCTGTTCCACATGATTGCTTGTGTCCTGTAATGCTTGATTAAAATAATTAGTTAATCGAAATAAATTCGGACATTTCGTTTAGGATTAAAATACCTGATCTCTGTTATGAGGGCAATTCTCGAACAGTACGTTATTTTTTTAATGGTTGCCTATCATCTCTGAGTTAATTCTATTATTATTTAGTTCAGTGTCGTTTTGGAAAAATGCGCATGGGAAGAGTGTTTCGCACCTCTATCGAAATGTAGTTGCAATTAATAAAGCAATGATAATAGTCATAATAAATGTATTTTAAATTAATAAAACAATGATAATAGTCATAAAATATGTAGTTGAAATTAATAAAGCAATAATTATAGTCATAAGAATGTATTTGAAATTAATAAAGCAATGATAATAGTCATAAAGATGTAGTTGAAATCAATAAAGCAACGATAATAGTCATAAAAATGTAGTTGAAATCAATACAAAAAAGATAATAGTCATAAAAATGTATTTGAAATTAATAAAGCAATGATAATAGTCATAATAAATGTATTTGAAATTAATAAAGCAATGATAATAGTCATAAAGATGTAGTTGAAATCAATAAAGCAATAATTATAGTCATAAAAATGTAGTTGAAATCAATAAAGCAACGATAATAGTCATAAAATATGTAGTGGAAATTAATAAAGCAACGATAATAGTCATAAAAATGTAGTTGAAATCAATAAAACAATGATAATAGTAATAAAAATGTAGTTGAAATTAATAAAGCAATAATTATAGTCATAAAAATGTAGTTGAAATCAATAAAGCAACGAGAATAGTCATAAAAAATGTCGTTGAAATTAATAAAGCAATGATAATAGTCATTAAAATGTAGTTTACATTAATAAAACAATGATAATAGTCATAAAAATGTATTTGAAATCAATAAAGCAATGATAATAGGCATAAAAACTGTTAATAAAGCAATGATACGAGTCATAACAAATATAGTCTAAATTTATAAAACGATGATAATAGTCATAAAAAATGTATTTGAAATTAAGAAAGCAATGATAATAGTCATAACAACTGTAGCTGAAATTAATAAAGCAATGATAATAGCCATAAAAGATGTAGTTGAAATCAATAAAGCAATGATCATAATCATAATAAATGTAGTTTAAATTTATAAACCAACGATAATCGTCAAAAAAATGTAGTTGAAATAATTAAAGCAATGATAATAGTTATGAAAAATGTAGTCAAAATTAATAAAACAATGATAATAGTTATAAAAATGTAGTTGAAATTATAAAATCAATAATAATAGTCACAAAAAAATGTATTTGAAATCAATAAAGCAATGATAATAGTCATAAAATATGTAGTTGAAATATAATAAAGCAATGATAATAGTCAGAAAAAATATAGTTGAAATTAATAAAGTAATGATAATAGTCATAAAAAATGTAGTTGAAATAATTAAAGCATTGATAATAGTCATAAAATATGTAGTTTAACTTAATACAGCAATGATAATAGTCATAAAAAATATAGTCTATATTAATAAAGCAATGATAATAGTCATGAAAATTGTATTTGAAATTAAAAAAGCAATGATAATAGTCATGAAATATGTAGTTGAAATCAATAAAGCAATGATTATAGTCATAAAATATGAAGTTGAAATGAATAATACAATATAAATAGTCATAAAACATGTAGTTGAAATTAATAAAGCAATGATAATAGTCATAAGAAATGTAGTTGATATTAATAAAGCAATGATAATAGTCATAAAAATGTAGTTGAAATTAATAAAGCAATGATAACGGTAATAAAAAAATGTAGTTGAAATTAATGAAGCAATGATAATAGGCATAAAATATGTATTTGAAATTAATAAAGCAATGATAATAGTCATAATAAATGTATTTGAAATTAATAAAGCAATGATAATAGTCATAAAAAATGTATTTGAAATTAATAAAGCAATGATAATAGTCATAATAAATGTATTTGAAATTAATAAAGCAATGATAATAGTCATAAAAGATGTAGTTGAAATTAGTAAAGCAATGATAATAGTCATAAGAAATTTAGTTGTCATTAATAAAGCAATGATGAAAGTCATTAAAATGTATTTGACATTAATAGAGCAATAATAATAGTCATAACAAAAATGTATATGAAATTAAAAAAAGCAATGATCATAGTCATACAAATGTAGTTTAAATTAATAGAGCAATGGTCATAGTTATAAAAATGTATTTGAAATTAATAAAGCAATGATAATAGTCATAATAAATGTAGTTAACATTAATAAAGCATTGATAATAGTCATGAAAAATATAGTTTACATCAATACAGCAATGAATATAGTCATAAAAATGTAGTTGAAATCAATAAACCAATGATAATAGTCGTAAAAAATGTAGTCGGAATTAATAAAGCCATGATAATAATGATAAAAAACGTAGTTTAAATCAATAAAGCAATGATAATAGTCATAAAAAATGTAGTTGAAATTAATAAAGCAATGACAATAGTCATAAAATATGCAGTGTAAATTAATAAAGCAATGATAATAGTCATAATAAATGTAGCCGAAATCATTAAAGCAATGATAATAGTCATAATAAATGTAGTTGAAATAATAAAGCAATGAGAATAGTCATAAAAATGTAGTTGCAATTAATAAAGCAATGATACGAGTCATAAAAAATGTATTTACAATTAATAAAGCAATGACAATAGTCATAAAAAATGTAGTTGAAATCAATCTAGCAATGATAATAGTCATAACAAAAATGTAGTTGAAATCAATAAAGCAATGATAATTGTCATAAAGATGTAGTTGAAATCAATAAAGCAATGATAATAGTCATAAACAAATGTATTTAAAATTAATAAAGCAATGATAATAGTCATAAAAAATGTAGTTGAAATCAATAAAGTAATAAAAACAGTCATAACAAAAATGTAGTTTAAATCAATAAAGCAACGATAATATTCATAAAGATGTATTTGAAATTTATAAAGACATGATAATATTTATAAAAATTTATTTCAAATTAAGAAAGCAATGATAATAGTCATGAAAATGTAGTTGAAATCAATAAAGCAATGATAATAGTCATAACAAAAATGTAGTTGAAATCAATAAAGCTATGATAATAGTCATAACAAATGTAGTTGACATTAATAAAGCGATGATAATAGTCATAAGAAATGTAGTTGAAATCAATACAGCAATGATAATAGTCATAAAATATGTGGTGGAAATTTATAAAGCAATGATAATAGTCATAAAATATGTAGTTTACATTAATAAAGCAATGATAATGGTCATAAAAATGAATTTGAAATTAATAAAGCAATGATAATAGTCATCAGTAATGTATTTGAAATTAATAAAGCAATGATAATAGTCATAAATATGTATTTGAAATTAATAAGGCAATGATAATAGGCATAAAAACTGTAGTAAAAATTAATAAAGCTATGATACGAGTCATAGAAAATAAAGTCTTAATTAATAAAACAATGATAATAGTCATAAAAAATGTATTTGAAATTAATAAAGCAATGATAATAGTCATCAGATATGTAGTAGAATCAATAAAGGAATGATAATAGCCATAAAAACTTTAGTTGAAATTAAAAAAGCAATGAGAATAGTCCAAAAATATGTAGTTGAACTCAATAAAGCAATGATACGAATCATAAAAACTGTAGTTGAAATTAATAAAGCAACGATATTAGTCATAAGAAATGCAGTTGAGATAAATAAAGCAATGACAACAGTCATAACAAAAATGTAGTAGTAAATCAATGATAATAGTAATAGAAATGTATTTGATATTTATAAAGCAATGATAATAGTCATAATAAATGTATTTTAAATTAATAAAGCAATGATAATAGTCATTAAAATGTATTTGAAATCAATAAAGCAATGATAATAGTCATCATAAATGTAGTTGAAATTAATAAAGCAATGATAATAGTCATAAAAGATGTAGTTGAAATCAATAAACAAATAAGAATAGTCATCAAAAATGTAGTTGAAATTAATAAAGCACTGAAAATAGTTATAAAAAATGTAGTCAAAATTAATAAAACAATGATAATAGTTATAAAAATGTAGTTGAAATTATTAAATCCATAAGAATAGTCATAAAAAATGTATTTGAAATCAATAAAGCAATGATAATAGTCATAAAACATGTAGTTGAAATTAATAAAGCAATGATAATAGTCAGAAGAAATATAGTTGAAATAAATAAAGTAATAAAAATAGTCATTAAAATGTAGTTGAAATTAATAGAACCATGATAATAGTAATAAAAATTGAAGGTTAACTTAATACAGCAATGATAATAGTCATAGAAAATATAGTCTAAACTAATAAAGCAATGATAATAGTCATAAAAAAGTATTTGAAATGAAAAAAGCAATGATAATAGTCATGGAATATGTAGTTGAAATCAATAAAGCAATGATAATAGTCATAAAATATGAAGTTGAAATCAATAAAGCTATGGTAATTGTCATGAAAAATGTAGTTTAAATTAATAAAGCAATGATAATAGTCATAAGAAATGTAGTTGATATTAATAAAGCAATGATAATAGTCATGAAAAATGTAGTTGAAATTAATAAAGCTATGATAATAGCCATAAGAAATGTAGTTGAAATTTATGAAGCAATGATAATAGTCATAAAATATGTAGTTGAAATTAATAAAGCTATGATAATAGCCATAAAAAATGTAGTTGAAATTAATAAAGCAATGATAATAGTCATAAAAGATGTAATTGAAATTAATAAAGCAATGATAATCGGCATAAGAAATGTAGTTAAAATAATTAAAGCAATGCTAATAGTCATAAAATATGTAGTTGAAATTAATAAAGCAATGATAATAGTCATAAAAAAATTAAGTTGACATTAATAAAGCAATGATAATAGTCATAAAAATGTATTTGAAATTAATAGAGCAATCATAATAGTCATAACAAAAATGTATATAAAATTAAGAAAGCAATGATCATAGTCATAAAATGTAGTTCAAATAAATAGAGCAATGGTAATAGTTATAAAAATGTATTTGAAATTAATAAAGCAATGATAATAGTCATAAAAAATGTATTTGAAATTAATAAAGCAATGATAATAGTCATGATAAAAATGTAGTTTAAATCAATACAGCAATGAATATAGTCATAAAAATGTAGTTGAAATTAATAAACCAATGATAATAGTCATACAAAACGTAGTTTAAATCAATAAAGCAATGATAATAGTCATAATAAATGTAGTTAACATTAATAAAGCAATGATAATTGTCATAGAAAATGTAGTTTAAATCATTAAAACAATAATAATAGTCAGAAAAAACGTAGTTTAAATCAATAAAGCAATGATATTAGTCATAAAAAATTATTTGAAATTAATAAAGAAATGATAATAGTTATAAAATATGTAGTTGCAATTAATAAAGCAATGATAATAGTCATAAGAAATGTAGTCGAAATTAATAAAGCAATTAAAATAATCATAAAAAATGTAGTTGAAATAAATAAAGCAATGATAATAGTCATAAAAATGTAGTTGAAATCAATAAAGCAATGATACGAGTCATAAACAAATGTATTTAAAATTAATAAAGCAATGATAATTGTCATAATAAATGTAGTTGAAATCAATTAAGCGATGATAATAGTCATAAAGATGTAGTTGAAATAAATAAAGCAACGATAATAGTCATAAAGATGTATTTGAAACTTATAAAGCAATGATAATATTTATAAAAATTTATTTAAAATTAGAAAGCAATGATAATAGTAATAAAAATGTAGTTGAAATCAATAAAGCAATGTTAATAGTAATAACAAACGTAGTTGAAATCAATAAAGAAATGTTAATAGTCATAAAATATGTAGTTGAAATCAATAAAGCAATGATAATAGTCATAGTAAATGTAGTTTTAATTAATAAAGCAACGATAATAGTCATAAAATATGTCGTTGAAATTAATAAAGCAATGATAATAGTCATAACAAAAATGTAGTAGTAAATCAATGATAATAGTCATAAAAATGTATTTAAAATAAATAAAGCAATGCTAATAGTCATAATAAATGTATTTGAAATTAATAAAGCAATGATAATAGTAAAAATAAATGTATTTGAAATTTATAAAGCAATGATAATAGTCATAATAAATGTAGTTGAAATTAATAAAGCAATGATAATAGTCATCCAAAATGTAGTTGAAATTATAAAGCAATGATAATAGTCATAAAAAATGTAGTTGAAATAATTAAAGCAATGATAATCGTTATGAAAATGTAGTTTAACTTAATACAGTAATGATAATAGTCATAGAAAATATAGTCTAAATTAATAAAGCAATGATAATAGTCATAAAAAATGTATTTGAAATTAATAAAGCAGTGATAATAGTCATGAAATATGTAGTTGAAATTAATAAAGCAATGATAATAGTCATAAAATATGAAGTTGAAATCAATAAATAAATGTTAATAGTCATAAACAATGTAGTTACAATTAATAAAGCAATGATCATAGTCATTAGAAATGTAGTTTATATTAATAAAGCAATGATAATAGTCATGAAAAATGTAGTTGAAATGAATAAAGCAATGATAATAGTCATAAAAAATGTAGTTTACATTAATAAAGCAATGATAATAGTCATAAAAGATGTAGTTGAAATCAATAAAGCAATGATAATAGGCATAAGAAATGTAGTTAGAATTAATTAAGCAATGATAATAGTCATAAAATATGTAGTTGAAATTAATAAAGCCATGATAATAGTCATAAAAAATTTAGTTGACATTAATAAAGCAATGATCATAGTCATAAAAATATATTTGACATTAATAGAGCAATAATAATAGTCATAACAAAAATGTATATGAAATTAAAAAAGAATGATAATAGTCATAAAAATGTAGTTCAAATTAATAGAGCAATGGTAATAGTTATGAAAATGTATTTGAAATTAATAAAGCAATGAAAATTATCATAAAAATGTAGTTCACATTAATAAAGCAATGATAATAGTCATGACAAAAATGTAGTTTAAATCAATACAGCAATGATAATAGTCGTAAAAATGTAGTTGAAATCAATAAAGCAATGATACTAGTCGTACAAAATGTAGTCGAATTTAATTAAGCAATGACATTATTCATAATAAATGTAGTCGAAATTAATAAAGCAATGATAATAGTCATAAAAATGTAGTTTAAATTATTAAAGCAATGATAATAGTCATAAAATTGTAGTTGCAATTAATAAAGCAATGATAATAGTAATAATAAATGTAGTCGAAATTAATGAAGCAATGATAATAGTCATAAAAATGTAGGTGAAATTAATAAAGCAATGATCATAGTCAAAAAATGTAGTTGCAATTAATAAAGCAATGATACGAGTCATGAAAAATGTATTTGAAATTAATAAAGCAATGATAATAGTCATAAAACTGTAGTTGAAATCAATAAAGCAATGATAATAGTCATAAAAATGTATTTGAAATTAATAAATCAATTATAATAGTCATAAGAAATGTAGTTCAAATTAATAAAGCAATAATAATAGACATTAAAAATATAGTTGAAATCAATAAAGCAATTGTAATAGTCATAACATATGTAGTTGAAATCGATAAAGCAATGATAATAGTAAACAAAAAATGTAGTTTAAATTAAAATATGATAATAGTCATAAATCAAGTAGTTGAAATTAATAAAACAATGATAATAGTCATTAAATATGTAGTTGAAATCGATAAAGCAATGATAATAGTAAAAAAAATGTAGTTTAAATTAATAAAGCAATGCAAATAGTCACAGGAAATGTATTTGAAATTAAAAAAAAGAAATGATAATAGTCATAACAAAAATGTAGTTTAAATTTATAAGCACTGATAATAGTCATATAAATGTAGTTCATAGTAATAAAGCAATGGTAATTGTTATAAAAATGTATTTGAAATTAATAAAACAATGATAATAGTCATACAAAATGTAGTTGAAATCAATAGAGCAATTATAATAGTCATAATAAATGTATTAGAAATTGATAAAGCAATGATAATAGTCATAGAAATGTAGTTGAAATTAATAAAGCAATGATCATAGTCATAACAAGAATTTAGTGTAAATCAATAAAGCAGTGATAATAGTCATAAAAATGTAGTTGAAATTAATATAACAATGATAATAGTCATAAAAATGTATTTGAAATTAATAAAGTAATGATTATAGTCATAAAAACTGTAGTGTAAATTAATAAAGCAATGATAATAGTCATAAAATATGTAGTTGACATCAATAAAGCAATGATCATAGTCATAATAAATGTAGTTTAAATTAATAAAGCAATGATAATGGCCATAAGAAGTGTAGGTAAAGTTAATAAAGAAATGATAATAGTCATAAGAAACTGTAGTTGAAATTAATAAAGCAATGATACGAATCATAAAAAAAGTCTAAATTAATAACACAATGATAATAGTCATAAGAAACTGTAGTTGAATTTAATAAAGCAATTATACGAATCATAAAAAAAGTCTAAATTAATAACACAATGATAATGGTCATAAGAAACTGTAGTTGAAATTAATAAAGCAATGATACGAATCATAAAGAAAGTCTAAATTAATAACACAATGATAATAGTCATATAAATTGTAGTTGAAATTAATAAAGCAATGATACGAATCATAAAAAAGTCTAAATTAATAACACAATTATAATAGTCATCAAAAATGTAGTTGAAATTAATAAAGCAATGATAATAGTTATAAAAAATGTAGTAAAAATTAATAAAACAATGATAATAGTTACAAAAATGTACTTCCAATTAAAAAAGCAATGAGAATAGTCATAAACAATGTATTTGAAATCAATAAAGCAATGATAATAGTCATAATAAATGTAGTTTACATTAATAATGCAATGATAATAGTCATAAAAATATAGTTGACACTAATAAAGCAATGATAATAGTCATAATAAATTTAGTTGAAATTAATAAAGCAATTATAATAGTCATAAAACATGTAGTTAAATTTATAAAGCAATGATAATTGTAATAGAAATGTAGTTGAAATTAATAAAGCAATGAAAATAGTCATAAATATGTAGGTTAAATCAATAAAGCAATGATAATAGTCATAGGAAATGTATTTGAAATTAATAAAGCAATGATAATAGTCATAAAATATGTAGTTTAAATCAATAAAACTATGGTAATAGTCGTAAAATATGTAATTGAAATTAATAAAGCAATGATAATAGTCATACAAAAAGTTTTCTGAAATCTATAAAGTAATGATAATAGTCATAAAAAATGTAGTGTAAATTAATAAAGCACTGATAGTAGTCATAAAAATGTATTTGAAATTAATAAAGCAATGATAATAGTCATAAAAATGTATTTGAAATTAATAAAGCAATGATAATAGTCATAATAAATGTAGTTGAAATTAATAAAGCAATTATAATAGTCATAAAACATGTAGTTAAATTTATAAAGCAATGATAATTGTAATAGAAATGTAGTTGAAATTAATAAAGCAATGAAAATAGTCATAAATATGTAGGTTAAATCAATAAAGCAATGATAATAGTCATAGGAAATGTATTTGAAATTAATAAAGCAATGATAATAGTCATAAAATATGTAGTTTAAATCAATAAAACTATGGTAATAGTCGTAAAATATGTAATTGAAATTAATAAAGCAATGATAATAGTCATACAAAAAGTTTTCTGAAATCTATAAAGTAATGATAATAGTCATAAAAAATGTAGTGTAAATTAATAAAGCACTGATAGTAGTCATAAAAATGTATTTGAAATTAATAAAGAAATGGTAATTGTCATAACAAAAATGTAGTTGACATTAATAAAGCAATGACAATAGTCATAAAAATGTAGGTCAAATTTATTAAGCAATGTTAATAGTTATAAAAATGTATTTGAAATAAATAAAGCAATGATAATAGTCATAACAAAAATGTAGTTGAAATCAATAAAGCAATGATAATACTCAGAAGAAATGTATTTGAATTGATAAAGCAATGATAATAGTCATAAAAAATATAGTTGACATTAATAAAGCAATGATAATAGTCATAAAAACATATGTAGTTGAACTCAATAAAGCAATGATAATAGGCATAAAAATTCATTTGAAATTAATAAAGAAATGATAATAGTCATAAAAAATGTAGTTGAAATTAATAAAGCAATGATAATAGTCATAACAAACATGTAGTTTATATCAATAAAGCAATGATAATAGTCTTAAACTGTATTTGAAATTAATAAAACAATGATAATAGTCATAAGAAATGTATTTGAAATCAATAAAGCAATGATAATACTCATGAGAAATGTAGTTAAAATTAATAAAGCAATGATAGTAGTTATTAAAATGTATTTTAAATAAATAAAGAAATGATAATAGTCATAACAAAAATGTAGTTTAAATTAATAAACAATGATGATAGTCATGAGAAATGTATTTGAAATTAATAAAGCAATGATAATAGTCATAAAATATGTACTTGAAATCAATAAATCAATGATAATAGTCATTAGAAATGTAGTTGAAATTAATAAAGCAATGATCATAGTCATAACAGAAATGTAGTTGAAATCAATAAAGCAATGATAATTGTCATAGAAAATGTAGCTGAAATTAATAAAGCTATGATAATAGTCATAAAAATTTAGTTTAAATTAATAAAGCAATGATAATAGTCATATTAAATGTATTTGAAATTTAATAACGCAATGATAATAGTCATAAATATGTAGTATCAATCAAGAAAGCAATTATAATAGTCATAAGAAATGTAGTTTGAATTTATAAATCAATGATAATAGTCATATAAATTTAATTGAAATTAATAAAGCAATGATGATAGTCATAAAGGATGTATTTGAAATTAATAAAGCAATGATAATACTCATATAAATTTAGTTGAAATTAATAAAGCAATGTTAATAGTAATAAAAAATGTATTTGAAATTAATAAAGCTATGGTAATAGTCCTAAAATATGTAGTTGAAATTTATAAAGCAATGATAATAGTCATACTAAATGTTGCTGAAATCAATAAAGCAATGATAATAGTCATTAAATAGGTAGTTGAAATCAATAAAGCAATGATAATAATCATAAAAATGTAGTTGAAATTAATAAAGCAATGATAGTAGTCATAAATATGTATTTGAAATTAATAAATAATTGAGAATATTCATAACAAAAATGTAGTTGACATAAATAAACCAATGATAATAGTCATACAAATGTAGTTCAAATTAATTAAGCAATGTTAATAGTAATAAAATGTATTTGAAATTAATAAAGCGAAGATAATAGTCATAAAAACGCATTTGAAATTACTAAAGCAATGATAATAGTCATTACAAACATGTAGTTGAAATCAATAAAGCAATGATAATAGTCATAAAAAATGTAGTTGAAATAAATAAAGCAATGATAATAGTCATAACAAAAATTAAGTTGAAATTAATAAAGCAATGATAATAGTCATAAAAATGTAGTTGAAATAAATAAAGCAATGATAATAGTCATGAAATGTATTTGAAATTAATAAAGCGATGATAATAGTCATAACAGAAATGTATTCGAAATTTATAAAGCAATGATAATAGTCATGTAAAATGTAGTTGAAATTAATAAAGCAATGATAATAGTCATGTAAAATGTAGTTGAAATTAATAAAGCAATGATAATAGTCATAAAAATTATTTGAAATTAATAAAGAAATGAAAATAGTCATTAGAAATGTAGTTGAAATTAATAAAGCAATGATAATAGTCATATTAAATGTATTTGAAATTTAATAACGCAATGATAATAGTCATAAAGATTTAGGTTAAATTTATAAAGCAATGATAATAGTCATAATAAATGTATTTGAAATCAATAAAGCAATGATAATAGTCATAAATATGTAGTTTAAATCAATAAAGCATCGATAATAGTCATAAGAAATGTAGTTGAAATTAATAAAGCAATGATAATTGTCATAAAAATGTAGTTGAAATTTATAAAGGAATGATAATAGTCATAAAAGATGTAGTTGAAATCAATAAAGCTATAGTAATAGTCATAAAATATGTAGTTGAAATTTATAAAGCAATGATAATAGTCATAAAAATGTTGTTGAAATTAATAAAGCAATGAAAATAGTCATTAAATATGTTGTTAATATCAATAAAGCAAGTATAATAATCATAAAAAATGTAGTTGAAATTAATAAAGCAATGATAGTAGTCATAAATATGTATTTTAAATTAATAAAGAAATGATAATAGTCATAACGAAAATGTAGTTGACATAAATAAAGCAATGATAATAGTCATAAAAATGTAGTTCAAATTAATTAAGCAATGTTAATAGTTATAAATATGTATTTGATATTAATAAAGCAAAGATAAAAGTCATAAAAACGCATTTGAAATTAATAAAGCAATGATAATAGTCATTACAAACATGTAGTTGAAATCAATAAAGCCATGGTAATATTCATAATAAATGTAGTTGAAATTAATAAAGCAATGATAATAGTCATAACAGAAGTGTAGTTAAAATTAATAAAGCAATGATAATAGTCATGAAAAAGGTAGTTGACATTAATAAAGCAACGATAATAGTCATAAAAATGTAGTTGAAATCAATAAAACAATGATATTAGTCATAAAAATGTATTTTAAATTAATAAAACAATGATAATAGTCATTAGAAATGTATTTGAAATTAATAAAGCAATGATAATCGTCATAAGAAATGTAGTTAAAATTAATAAAGCAATGATAGTAGTCATAACAAAAATGTAGTTGAAATCCATAAAGCAATGATAATTGTCATAAAAATGTAGTTGAAATTAATAAAGCAATCATTATAGTCATAAAAATGTATTTGGAATTTATAAAGAAATGATAATAGTCATAATAAATGTAGTTTACATTAATAAAGCAATGATAATAGTCATAATAAAAATGTAGTTGAAATTAATAAAGCAATTATAATAGTCATAATGAATGTAGTCGAAATTAATAAAGCAATGATAATATTCATAAAAAATGTAGTTGAAATTAATAAAGCAATGATAATAGTCATAAGAAATGTAGTTGAAATCAATAAAGTAATTACAATAGTCATAGGAAATTTAGTTGAAATCAATAAAGCAATGATAATAGTCACAAGAAATGTACTTGAAATTAATAAAGCAATGATAATAGTCATAAAAATGTAGTTGAAATTAATAAAGCCATGATAATAGTCATAAAATATGTAGTTGAATTCAATAAAGCAATGGTAATAGTCATAAAATATGTAGTTGAAATTAATAAAGCAATGATAATAGTCATAAAAAACAATACAAACAATTTTCATGTAAAAAATTTCTTGAAATATTATTTACACTCTTATGTTATTCTTTTTCAATATAGATGAATTTTATGCCGAACAATAGATTAAAAGTTAAAAATAAGTCAATATTCGCTATAGCGAATGAATATTTTAAAATAAACAACAATATATCGATTTAAACGCTTCCCAATCACGACAAATTCGGGCATAAATTTCAAATATTTCTAATTCCGATTTTATTATTTTTAGCATTTTCTTTTGGTCCATTAATAAATAGTAATTAATATTGTGGAACTAATACCTGTCCAACTTATAATAATAATCATAACAAATAAAATAGTTTATTAACTCTCGTTTTCTGATTTTTATAATGCAACAGCAACAATGATAATGTGATGAGACACTGATTATTCTAAAAATGAATCTGGCCATTTTAACATTATTCTTTGTACTAGGAACATTTTCCTATCTCCACTGCGACGGTATCACTTGCAATGTTCAAAGAAGACATTTCATTTTGTTCTCAGCGGTGCACCTCTTTTGTTTTTGTTTTTTTTTGTTGTTGTTGTTGTTGTTGTTGTTTTAATACTTTGTCAGCACAACGAACATCCCCTCCCCATGGTTCAAAATATAATGCCTTCCTTTTAATTTGTATAATTTTAAATGAAACGCAAGTCAGAACCGATGCATCTATTTCAGATCCCTGTCCTTAACTCCACCATCCGGAATAGGGATCGAGCCTGCTAAAGGCAACGGAAGGGATGGTTTCAAAATCGCTCTTAGAATCTCATTAATTTTACTTTTGTCTTCTTACTTGAAATGTTGCCGGGAAAATATATAGAGCTGTTTAAGAGTAATAAAGTAGACCAGCATTATCTTAAGTTGCGCCCATTTAATCCATGCATTTAGCGATGAAATGTTAAATTCAGAAACCTGTATTAACCATATCAAAAATAGATGATCACACAATTAGAGAGAAGTTGTGGATACATGCCGTTAAATAAACCAACTAATAAAACAAACAAAATATACGGAAAAATAATCACCCGATAATATCGAGTAATTATAAATAGCTCATTGAATAAAAGTTGAAATTTGCATTTCAAACTTTTTTATTGGTTACACATAACTATGTTCACAAAGAATCTTCTCCTGCCGTCCTAACTTGGGAGTATGTTCACTTTGAGTCTACACTATCGTAAACATGTTAGACAGTAAATTTGATTGCATAACATATCGGCAAAGTGAACGTATTTAGCTTAAATTTAAAAAATGGTACTACAGAATAGATACGTGAAAAATAATTTACTTGCAGAAAAAAACACCAAGCCAAGAATATTTTTTATATATTTAACGAACAATGAAAAAAAAAACCAATATCGCTTCATTTTGATTAGAAGAGTACAAAATAGTTTTCCTTCCTCTTTCTGTGTGTCTAAAAATAAATGAAGCTTCTATGAGCTAATCTTCTTTTTAGGAGCTATCCACTTGTATTACACGATACCACGCGGCTGCTTCCTACCTGAATATAACATAGGCGTTTTCAAGTCCAATGTTTATGAATTCCTGTTGATTTTTACTTTTAATAATTCAATTTCTTAACAGTTTAAACAATTATTTTCAATCCGTACTTTAGGGTCTCACTGTCCGTCTAATTAATTCTTATCCCTGAATAGCCTATAAACCTTGATAAGTGATTACTTGTTAATACATAATTTCTTTATGTATAATTTTTATCGCAGAAATTCCCATCTGGACTAAAGCAGCGTAGGTTTTCACCAACACATGCCACATACAAATTCAATATATCTACCATGACAGCCATTTCTGACACAATCAGTCGTGATAATAAAATGCTACATTATATCCGATGAGTAACACAATTACAATCGCCACATCCACGGAGGAAGAAGTTCCTATATTTCTCTTTCAATATTTAGTGCTCCCATCGCTACCAGTTGAGATCGGGTCAAATTCTATTATTTCCTACGACATTGTGCTTACACCGCCATTAACAGGTGATTACATACATACACATTACATAATCTTTCCACTTCCCGATTCAAAAATAATAAATTCTCCATTCTCAAATTCCGCCAATTTTGATTGGCTGATACCTGACTATTCGCACATTCCGGAATCAACTTCTACAATAAATAAACTAAACCCCAGAAATTATACAATATGGCGTCGCTCTCTACGGAAGAAAATCATGCTAAAAAAAACAACTAAATTAAACATATTAACTGGTTGTCATCGCTCTCTATATATTGCAATCATGCTGAAAAAAATTAAACATATAAACCGTTTGTCGTCACATTCTACTAATACAATTGTGATGAAAAAATTTAAGACGTTTCTAAATTTTTTATATGAGAATTGGTTATTCCTATTATTTGAATTCATCAGGCTATAATTCTCATCTTGAATATGATTTTCATAACGTTTCGGTCGATGTAACCTCCGACCTTCTTCAGAATTAAAAATTATAGACAGAGAGGAACGGTGGAGAGTAAGACGATTGAACGAAACAGCACACATGCAGAGGAGTATCCAACTACCAAGCAGACCTATTATAGAATTTAATACGATATGGGAACCAGTAATTATAAACAATAGATAATATATACAAGTAATAATAAAAAAAAAACATTAATATATAGAGATAGATAGATATACGTTAATATATAGAAATGATTAATAATAAATAGTGATACTTACAACTAGAAATAAGAATAGGTTTAAGGCTCCTTAAATTTGTACTAGAATTGTCCGCAATTAAAGTAAAAAGTGATATTCTCCTGAAGATTGAAGGTCCAATCCTCAGTGTGGGCGACCGAAAAATACAATTGTGAATTACTTAAGACCTTTGCCCTGTCATGGATGATGGAACAAGAGCACGCTACCCCCCGTGATGTAAATAAAGGGTCCCGTTCGAAATTCCCAAGTTCAACAGAAACATTCCCGAGTCAGACAAAATACACCTGAGGAAGGTCGGAGGTTACATCGCCCGAAATGTTATGAAAATTACACTCAAGATGAGAACAATGGTCTAATGAACCAAATAACACGAAACTAAATTAACCATATTAACCGATTGGCGTCGCTAAAAAAACAACAAAATTAAAAATATCAACCGATTGGCGTCGCTAAAAAAATATCAACAAAATTAAACATATAAACCGTGGTCGTTGCTCTCTATAAATTACAATCGTGCTGAAAAAAAAAAACATTAACCGATTAGTGTCGGTCTATACAGAAGAGAATAAATTGTGTTTTCTTTGTGTGAGTAAATTTTTAGATTAGAAATTCACAATTTTCTTTAACATGACGACTTTTAAAGATTTTCGACTATGCTGATTACGAAAATCTCATTCAAAGTAGAGATAAGTACTTTTCGATGGTTGGGGCGTCTATTCCGAAAGCCGTTTTTAACATGGTGAGTATGGGGGTGTCTATTCCGGAAGCCGTTCTAAATGTGCAGAGGTTGAGGGTGTTTATTCCGAAAGCCGTTCTTAACATGAGAAGGTTAGGAGTTGGCCACCTAAACAACTGTACTTTAATTTTTTTACGAGAGGTGGGGGCTGCGTCAACCGGGTAACGCCGGTGAACGGGTCCTACTAATAAATAAATAAAAAACATTGAAAACTATAATACGATAAAATTTGGAATAGTAGCTTAGTAAGTCAGATATCGATAAACGCGAGAATTGAGAGAAAAATAATTGCGGAAACAACAGAATGCAATACGGAGAAACAGATAGAAATGAGACAGAATTAATTAGTAGGCGCATGCATAAACAATCCAGAAAGTCTGTATTTACTTGTTTTTCTATGAGATAAAAAATTATCCACACCCTCGTTTTTCTGATGGAGCGAAAAGCCATATCATTAAAATAAATAAAATGGTTGGCAACTAAATAAGAAACAATGTATAAGTTAAGAATGGTTTCTGCTCTTCTAGCCGTGGACAGAACCGATACTGTACATTAATCTCAACCTGAAGATCGAAATAAAACCGAATGTAAGTCTATGAGCAAATCAGAATAGTTTAACACTCTGGATAGTAGAGAGAAACTGTGTCCTAAAAAAATTCTAAACATTGAAATAAAAATTATATACCTTAGTTAACGTAATTTATCGGATTGGATTTAGCCACGATTTTTAGGAAGCCGTAGTGGTAACCATTAAACGATTTACGTTCTCAAAATATAAGAATGGTACCAACGCAAACACTATTTCTCGTACAATAAAACAAAATCTATGTATATCAACGTAAGTAAGTTATTTATAATATTTACATGTTTTGTGCCGGTGTCCTCATGTGGGTTATACTATTCACAACGTTACGGTCGTAGTATTATCCAACCTTCCTAAAGTTTTAGCAAAAACACTTTAGGAAGGTTGGATAATACTACGACCAGGAACATTTTGAGAAAAGAAAACAGTTTGCCAAACTATTTTTTTTTAAAAACTTATCCTACAACAGTTGTATTTTCTTTTCTTATATGTTTAAAAAATATATCAACAAAACAACCCTTGATGTTTTGCCCAAATATCTAAGTAAGCAGTGTTGGAGAACAGCGGAAGTATTCTATCCATTTTGTGCGTCCATACCGCAATGGACAGACGCGGGCGTTACCTATCGGCGTGTTCAAACGTCTCGCTTTATGCGCAATTACGATTAAACCCTCAAATTTTCTCCTCTGTCAACCTAAAGAATAATGGGCAGCGAACGTGCATTGAATGATTTCAACGGATATACCTTTTTTTATTTAAAATATTGCACTTCACATTTTATGTGCGTTTGCAATAACCATTAACAAGTCTCAAAATACTGTGCATCCACAAGTATTGAGAAGATAAACATAATAAACATATATTTTGTCCTTTTGTGATTTTGTTTGTTTTCCACTAAAACAAATTGAGCTACAGCAACGCGTGACCGGGTACAGTTGCTTTATATTTACATGGTTTATGCGGTTGCTCTCTTCTGGATTATACTATTCATAGCATTACGGTGATAGTATTATCCAACCGTCTTAAAATGTATTTTGCCAAAGTCAGGAACATTTTGAGAATTTATTACATACGGTTTTAATGATCATATTATAAATTAGTTGTGTTTCATATGGCATGTTAGTTAAGGCGTTTGTTTTGGCTTTTGCGCGCATTTCTTATCTAAAAACAAATTCAGTGAGCTTCGTTGAAATTTTTGTTCGAAAAATATGCCCCAGATTACGACGTGAATAAATCTAAGAAATATATATAATCAATAAACTCTTCTCAGTAATTAACAAAAGTTTATCGGTATTTAATGAAAAAAGTGGTTTCTTCTGTCGAAATATATTAAGCAGATATTTAAATAGATAAAATATTTTTATATTGATTTTGATATGAAAATGAAAATTACCTTTTGATAAGATTTAATCGAAATAATGAACCGCATAAAAATTTCGAAATAATTAATCGCATAAAAATTTCGAAATAATGAACCGCATACAAATTTCGAAATAATTAATCGCATGAAAATTTCGAAATAATGAACAGCATAAAAATTTCGAAATAATTAATCGCATAAAAATTTCGAAATAATGAACCGCATAAAAATTTCGAAATAATTAATTACATAAAAATTTCGAAATAATGAACCACATAAAAATTTCGAAATAATTAACCACATAAAAATTTCGAAATAATTAATCGCATAAAAATTTCGAAATAATGAACCGCATAAAAATTTCGAAATAATTAATCGCATAAAAATTTCGAAATAATGAACCGCATAAAAATTTCGAAATAATTAATCGCATAAAAATTTCGAAATAATGAACCGCATAAAAATTTCGAAATAATTAATTACATAAAAATTTCGAAATAATGAACCGCATAAAAATTTCGAAATAATTAACCACATAAAAATTTCGAAATAATTAATCGCATAAAAATTTCGAAATAATGAACCGCATAAAAATTTCGAAACAATTAATCGCATAAAAATTTCGAAATAATGAACCGCATAAAAATTTCGAAATAATTAATCGCATAAAAATTTCGAAATAATGAACCGCATAAAAATTTCGAAATAATTAATCGCATAAAAATTTCGAAATAATGAACCGCATAAAAATTTCGAAATAATTAATTACATAAAAATTTCGAAATAATTAACCGCATAAAAATTTCGAAATAATTAACCACATAAAAATTTCGAAATAATTAATCGCATAAAAATTTCGAAATAATGAACCGCATAAAAATTTCGAAATAATTAATCGCATAAAAATTTCGAAATAATGAACCGCATAAAAATTTCGAAATAATTAATCGCATAAAAATTTCGAAATAATGAACCGCATAAAAATTTCGAAATAATTAATCGCATAAAAATTTCGAAATAATGAACCGCATAAAAATTTCGAAATAATTAACCACATAAAAATTTCGAAATAATTAATCGCATAAAAATTTCGAAATAATGAACCGCATAAAAATTTCGAAATAATTAATCGCATAAAAATTTCGAAATAATGAACCGCATAAAAATTTCGAAATAATTAATCGCATAAAAATTTCGAAATAATGAACCGCATAAAACTAACAAAAACAAAGATACATCCCACTATAATAATATTCTAATTCACACAAAAAACATTTCTGGCAGAACGTCAACAGAATCTCTACAACGTCATGCAATATGACTGTATTAAACCAAGAGGAAGGCTATTAAAACAACCTTGAAAATAAGGGAGTATAATAATAAATTGATCAAAATATGTTTAATTAAAAACAACAGTAACAACATTAATAATAATAGTAATAATAATAATAACAATAATAATAAATGTTACACATTGTTAATGCTAAAAGAGAAGAGTACAAACGTCACCATGACAAAGTTTGTACAAATCTGCCATGAGTTTATACAAAAGTTTGGAATCCAAGTGACGGACAAGTGGTAACAACATCACCCAGAGAGAGTAGTGGAAGATGAGCACGTTAAGATTCTCTGGGATTTCCTGATTCAGTGTGGCCGAGAGATAACTCACAGGAACCCGGATATTGTAGTTGTGAACAAAAAGACCAATGAATGCGCACTTATTGATGTGAAACGACACAAATGACACAAACTTAACAGACAAGAAGAATGAGAAACTACGGAACTATCAGAAACTGAAGGATGGGGGATTGCTATGTTGTGGAATAAAAAACTTCCATCGGTGTGTTCAACTCAATTCCAGATGATCTTGAGAAACAATTGAACATATTAGGAATAAAGTACAACATCACCGTACTCCAGAAGTCAGTTCTGCTTGGCACAGCAAACATCCTACGTCAGGTGCTTTCCATCTAATTGTCTCTTTGAATATCCTCACTAGCTTTGATGTAAAAGTCCGCCGTTGAGGGAAGAAAACCGGTGTAAAACATCACAACACTGTGAGGTGAATGGAATAATAATAATAATAATAATAATAATAATAATAATAATAATAATAATAATAATAATAATAATAATATGAAGAAGAAGGAGGAGAAGAACGCTTGATGTGTAGTTCTATGAAATTTCCAGCTTGAAATAGAACGGAAGTGTATTTAAAAGTTGAATCAACTGTTCAAACGTAGCTTCAAACGGATATTTCCTTAAAGCGTAGAGTTATGTCGTGCACCAGATATCTGTCATCCTGACTGGCTGTACTTCCTCTGCCTACGAACCGTGTATTGATGTTTAGTGCCTTCTTTATTCTCTTCTTTGGAGGCTCGCAGAAAAGTCTGGAATCAACGTCCACGTCATGTGGCATTGTGACGCAAGTCTTCATCATGCTCACCAGAGTGGCTTTCCTCACCATTCTCACCAGACTGGCTTTCCTGACTCGAACGTGACAGAAATGTCTGCTTGAAGACCTGCCGTCTATGTTTTTATCAACTTCATCCTCAGTCGTTTAAGTGAAGTCCACCATAGATCGAGGGATGAATCACAGTGCGTCGTATTGAACTGAGAAAGCCCCCTCGATCCAGTGAGCTTCCATGATCCAAAAGGGACTCGTTATCCATGGTTCTGTGGGTAGTTCCGTTTCTGATCCACTTCAGCGGCGACAGGAATGGTCATTGGAGGATATCAGCTCTAAATATGGTTGAGTGTTGGTTTGAGAATATCCTAATAACTCCGATTACTTAGTGACTGACATACGAGGCCTGTCTAAAAAGTATCCGACCTTAGGCCAGAAAAAATATTTCACATATCTGACGAGGTTTGGACCCTAATCCCCTACAAAGTAGGCCCCTTGTGCTTGCAGAAACCATTCCACTGCTAAAAGCACCTCTGGAAGTCTTCTTTTGAAATGATGTTTATCTCCGCCGTCGCATTCCGCATTATCTATTCTCTGCTCTCAAAACGGGATCCTTTCAGTGGCGTCTCCAATTTTGGAAACAACCAGAAGTCGCAAGGAGCCATGTCTGGAGAGTAGGGAGGTTGTCGAACGACTAGAATTCCATGTTTGGCCAAGAAATGTTGAATGAAGTGCGATGAGTCGGCTGGGGCGTTTTCGTGGTGCAGTTGCCAATTTTTCGCAGTCCACCTGTCTGGCCTTTTCTGACAAAGTGCGTCACGGAGACGCCGACAAAAAAAAATTGATAGCACTTCTTTTTCACTGTTTGTCCTTTCGATGCGAATTCGTTATGCACAATTCCACAGATATCAAAGAAGACAATCGGCATCAGATTGACTGAAAGCATCCCTAGTTTCTAAGGCCAAAAAAATAGAGAAGAGATAATGCAGAACGCGACGGCTGAGAGGAACAACATTTCAAAAGAAGATTTCCAGAGATATTTCCAACAGCAGAAGGATCGGTGGGCTAAGTGTGTGCAAGCACTAGCTGCCTGCTTTGAAGAGGATTAGGGTCCAAACCCCGTTATGTATGTGAAATAGTTTTCTAGCCTAAGGACGCATACTTATTAGACAAGCTTTGTATACTTAAATTGAATAAAGCGGGAATGTTTGACTGTCCTCGCTTTGAGAGTTTTCCTTAACTGTAGCAAACTTAAACTATTCTGGGACCCTGTCAACGAGGTAACGGCTCGTAATAATCAGGAGCAGCTTGCTACTGCTGAATGTTCTCTATACAATAAAAATATTGATATGCTGTAGGATAAAAAATATTTTATCGCGACGTGAGCTGTAGCGAAAATGGCGATATTACCGACTCGTCAGATTTGGTTATTTGATGTTATTTTTCATCTGATCATAATACGATTAAATTCTTTAGATATCAGTTTACGGTTGTACTTTTATGTGCTGGAAAGGAATTTCATTCAATAGTATCACTTTTTATGAATTCGAGTGTTTCATGTCACAATTGTTGTGATACACTGGGGTATTTAAAATCCAAATTTCTCTATGAATTACGAATCCCCGTTCGTTAAGTTGCTGTGGGTACCCTCTTTGTGAAGTCGAATCTCTCACCATCAATTTGTTGTTGCCCGGAAGCGTCACTAAGGAAAACTGCGGAGGTCATTTTTAGGGCATTGATGAATGCCCACAACATACAATCTAATTAATAGGTAGAGTTATAACAATAGACCACATAATAACTAGAACACAACTAGAACATTAAACTAAGAATAGTAATTAACCACCCGAATTATATTTCTTTATATCTCGTTTAAAACCTTATTTCGAAATATAAAAACAGGATATGAACCGACAGAACTATCAACAAAAAAGGCAACTAATAAGGCAACTATATATGACAAAAATGTTCTGATTGTGTTATGTGTGTAAAATAATTAAATAATTATAATATTAAAATAAGTTTCAATTACGGCATTAAAATATAACCAGCATCTAAAAATGTTAGAATATTATGCATAAAACAACAAACCAATGATTTATGTTTTATTGACACTATTACTTAATGAGATTGAAATAATTACCCACCCTCGGCTAACAGAATAAGATAGCGTTCAACTTATATCATCTATACAATCATTAAGGTTGACAGTAACAAAATAACTCTAATTTCACTTCTCATTTCAGTGAAACTCGCTAATATATATCTATAATATAAATCTGAATGTCTGTGTGTGTAGGTGTATGTGTGTGTGTGTGTGTGTGTGTGTGTGTGTGTGTGTGTGTGTCTGGTCATGAATAGGTTCATATATGGTTGACTATGTTAAAAACCTACTTACATATAATGATAGAAGATGTATCGAGACACATGAATGGGTATGTTTGATCTGGCAGAACGGTAGTTCATTAAAATTGTGGGGTCTGCGTTCGCGCCTGGTCCACAAAGTATGGAAATAAAAATTTAAAAGTTAAAAAAAAAAACGTTTACAAGTGTTTTTGATATAGATGTACATAATAATACTTTGATAATTATGTTTTAACTTAAATAGTGATGGTATAATAAAATTGTGGGATCTGCGTTCGCGCCTGGCCCCATAGAATGGAAATAGGCACACACTTTAATAAAAACTTTTCATATCTATCTGCGTAAGTATACTTTGATAATTATGTTTCAGTTTGAAGAAATATGGTATAATAAAATCATGGGGTGTTCGTTCGCGCCTGACCTCCATAGAATGGAAATATGTCACAAAGTTTAACAAGGTTTATAATATAGATCCATAGAATATTGTGATAAGTGTTTCAGTGTGAACAACTATGGGGTATATCTATTTTATTTTTACTTTCATCATATTTTGCTTTGATCTTGATACCCCCAAATTCAAACCTATCTCTTTACAACCCTTTTTTTTTCATAACCTATCATACTTTAATAAATCAGAGTTCATTTTCTGTAGGCTGTTTTTGAACCAAGTCAACGACGGGTACTTTTACTAGTATATATATATATATATATATATATATATATATATATATAAATTGCAATTAATATAACACTCTTTACAAAGACAATTTATGCATAATGCCCATGGTAAATATAATAATAGTTCCATAATTCATAATTAGGTTTAAACAAATGAAGTGTCATAATCAGAGTAGCCCGTGCAGTAAACATTTTATTGTGTGCTATTTTAGAAAGATATGCATTTGCAAAGTGCCTTTTGTGATAAAGGATAGGTTTTTTCTTATAATAAAAAAAGCTATCATAATAAATACCAAATGTTAAACTACAAAAAAAATAATAAAAATCAAAAACCAATAATTCATAACAAATGATACACAGTTCCATAAATATTTACTGTTGCTTGACTTAAACGAAACCTAAAATGAAGTGCATTCATTCATAACAGATGTAATTACTATCCGTCGATATTCTCTTATACTCGTCACATAATTTTAAGCTAAGAAAATGATGAAATAATAACCGTAATAATTTACATCCAAACGTAAACAATGAAAAGTTTTGTTTTTTTTCATCATTGCTTTTAATAATCATGTTTTAAAACTCACGCAATAGCGCGTTATGATCAATTCTATTTTTAAATACCGCTAAAATTTTCTTTCTAGCTCAATTTAAATATTTATTCAAATATTTGAAAGGTATAAACTACTGAGTCTAGTTTTTGAGGGGTTTTCAGGTCTAATTATGACATTTAAATCCGTTGCAAATGCCTATTTCTTGGGATTATTTACTTGGGTACAAATTATACGTTTTGGTTTATGCACGAGAAAATGTTTCTTCCCAATTAGTGCGAAATTCGGCATTGAATTCCAATGGCCTATACTTAATTGTCATATCACAGAAAAAAATCTCCGCAAGTAAAATTCAACTTCTACAACATTTTTTTTTTAAATTTACAAAAAACAAAAGTTCCGAAATAACGTTATTATTTAGAAATCACCTTACAATTAATAAAAAAAGATTTAAAAAATTTAGTTTATTTCCAAGTCAACATATACAGTGGGGAAAATAAGTGTTGGACACATCCCATTATTCTTTATTTAACACACTTTTTATGCAGCGAATGACGCGAAAATTTAACAAGAAATAGTTACTAACTTAACAATAACAAATAACTTTAGAAATTGGAACCTTTTAATGCATAACAAGAATTATGTAATAAAAACGAGAATAGCCTGGAAAAAAAGTATTGGACACATTGTTTTAAATGATATTTTATTATTATTTTTTGTAAATAATGCTGGAAATTGTTATTTGCATTTTAATTTGTTGACACTATTATACATTTTAGAAGTTTCTCAATTGTTGTAGACCATACTCTAGGTCGTTGGAAAGTATTGAAACACGTTAGTCACCAGTAAGCCATCACACGTGAAGGTTCTCAGGATGAGTAAACGTAAAGAACTCTCTCAAGTCGTCCGTGATAAGATTATTGCCGAACACAAGAATGGAATTGGTTATCGGCGTATATCTGCTCAATTCAAAATCCCTGTAAGCACCATAGGAAACCTTATAAGGAAATGGAAGGTGCATGACTCCATCATGAACCGTCCGCGCACCGGAGCTCCTCGCAAGATGTTGGATCGAGCAGTGAGAAAAATTGTATAAAAAGTTCAGCAGCAACCGAGAACCATACGAGGCGAACTTCAGAAAGATTTGGAAGAAGCAGGGATAGTAGTAACGAAACCAATGATAAGTAATGTACTCTGATGCAACAGTCTTAAATCGCGTACACCTCAAAAGACACCATTACTAAAAAATGTCATGTTAATGCTCATCTGGAGTTTGCAAGAGACCACTTATTGAAAACAGATGATTACTGGAAGAATGTGATCTGGTCCGATGAGACGAAAGTGGAACTTTTCAGCATTAACTCTGTACGTCGAGTATGGAGAAGAGATGGCACAGCGCACGATCCCAAGGACACCCTCCCCACTGTAAAGTTTGGTGGTAGAAATGTCATGCTCTGGGGGATGCTTCTCTTCAAATGGTACTGGGCCACTTCATATTATAGATGAAAAGATGAATGCAGCCAAATATCGAGAAATTCTTGAAAATAATCTCTTGCCTGCTTCCAATGCGTTAGGTATACAACAAGGATGGATCTTTCAACAATATAATGATCCCAAATATACTGCTAAAATAACCTCCGATTAGTTCGTACAGAACAAAATAGATGTTCTTAAGTGGCCCAGTCAGTCCCCAAACTTAAATCCTATAGAAAATCTATGGAGAGAGCTCAAAATCATGGTCCACAAGCGAGATCCACATAATATTCAGGATTTGAAGAAAGTATGTGTTGAAGAGTGGGCAAAAATCTCGCCTGAACGTTGTCACAAATTAGTTTCGTCGTATAGAAAACGTCTCGAAACTGTAATAGCCAATAAGGGGTTTTCAACTAAATATAAGATGAAATTGTGTTAGTGTGTCCAATACTTTTTTCCGGCTATTTTCGTTTTTATTATATGATTTGTGTTATGCATTAAAAGGTTCCAATTTCTAAAGTTATTTGTTATTGCTAAATTAGTAACTACTTCTTGTTAAATTTTCGCGTCATTCGCTGCATAAAAAATGTGTTAAATAAAGAATAATGGGATGTGTCCAACACTTATTTTCCCCACTGTATATGTTAAACATAATTAACATATTTAACATAATTAACATATTTAACATAATTAACATATTTAACATAATTAACATATGTTAAAAACGAATAATTTAAAACTGGGGCAGACAAATAGTTTTCTTGTATTTAGACCATTATTATCCAATGCAATCCCTACGGTTTTTATTGGCGACCATGTTTGTATGCGTAAGGACGCAATCATTTTTGCAACTTTAAAAAATAAGGCTTGAATTAGTCTTTGCGCATAGCTTTGAAGAAATGGGTATTAATGCCATCCAAAATTTTAGGGTTTTTTTTTACAAAATTGCAGTCATCCATAAAAAAGTAATTCTTAGAAAGAGATATTAATGCCACCAAAAGAGTAAATTTGCGAGGGATTTATATATGATATTCGTTCTTAGGGACTCAAAACACTAAAAACTACACTACAGTGGTCGATGTGTTGTAGTGAAAGGGTTTTTTTTCGAGAAAGTAAAATCCAATGTTTCAAGTTTGCAAATAAAAGTTATAGTATAAATACTCCCAGGCAACGCTTGATTGGGCCATCTAGTACGTATACACCCAATAGTTAATAAATAAAACAAATAGTTAATTATTATCCACATTTGTATATGTAACTTCATTACGGAATCGTCAGTGGAGAGAAATGTTCTGCCGGTCGAACGATTCGAACCACAGAAATCTGTAAACTACAATGTGAGCATCCTAACAAATGCTGCCAACTTAATAGCTATAAGCGAAGAAAAAAATCTATGCCTTCTAAAGCATCTATTAGACTGACAAGAAAGTCCTTGCGATTTTTTACTTATAAATTCACATGAACAGATCTTGGCTCAAACAAAGGTTTATTGATTGAAATAAGTACGATCAGAATGAACACACGTTTGCCAATGCAAAACAAGTGTATTTATGACAGTACGGTAAAAATATAGTTTTATGGTCACGATGAAGTCGCTGAAGGTGTTTTTGATATCGCTTAGGTTTTTGGAAGCATTTCTCACGCAGAAAGTTGTCGAGATACTTTTAAAAAGTGGATTCAGTAGATAAGAGATCTGGAGAGTATGGCGGATAAGACAGAGGTTCGTAGTCCAACCAAGTCAATTGCTTCAGGGGTTCGTTTCGCAACATTCGGTCGGGCATTGTCGTGGAGGAGAACGTGTTGACTAACGTTGCGTGTTACTCTTAAAGTTTCAGATGCATTTCATCGATTTCTTGACAGGAGTTCTCCGCCGTAATGTTTTCGCCTGCATAAAAGACAGTTAAGCATAAAACCAGCCGCCGACCACAAACAATTAGCATGACTCACTCTTGGTGTAACCCTGGTTTCGGAAAGTATCGTGGAGCTTTGTCGCCGTTTAACCACTGAGCCGAGCGTCGCCGGTTGTCGTAAAGAACCCACGTTTCTTCATAAGTCACGACCCAGTCGATAAACGGGCCGGTCTTGCTGTGTAAAAGAATTGAAGATGACACTTGATAACGGCGTTTCTTTTGGTGGTCGTACAATTCGTGAGGCAACCATTATCAAGGGTTTTTTTTTTGTAATTTTAATCTCTTTCAAGTGGTTGGAAATCGCCGTATACGTAACGTCTTATTCAGAAGTAAATATTCGAAGAGCTGTGCGTGGATGGCCTTCGACTAAAGCTCTTAATTGGTCGTTGTCAAGACCCGATGGCTGACCACTATTGTTTTGACGATTGAGTCAAGAATCAAAATTATAATGGTTTAATTCTTTTTCATAAGCAATATATATATATATATATATATATATATATATATATATATATATATATATATATATATATATATATATATGGGGGGGCGTGCGTAAGCAAAAAATATATAAAAATGTCGATTATGAAAAAAAAAAAAACGCACACCGTATAAAATTCATTCTTCACTTAATAATCGGTGAAATTTCGTATTGATTCGATAATTACTTGAATTTGACTTCCTCTTTAAAAAAAAAAGAGTCCCCGACAAAAAATACTTACATCATTCGTTTCGTTCTGGCCTGACATATCTAAAGCTCAGCGTACAGAGCCTATTATTAATTAGTTAATAAATATTCTCAATTATTATCCACATTCGTATATTTTGCATTCTTTCGGAATCATCAGCGTTAAAATGACCATTCTGCCGGTCACGTGGTTATATATATATATATATATATATATATATATATATATATATATATATATATATATATATATTAGATAGAAAGGTAGTGAGAAAGAACACGTATTATCATGTTATGAGACTCTTGTTTAGTAAAGAACAGCTGGATATCGTGCGTGTTTCTGCGAGAAAAAGGAAGTAAAAATAACTTTGTCGATCTTACTGTCTCGCTTTTTTATTTCGCTTCCTACTTGTGTTGTCACTTTTCACGTCGTTCCTACCGCTTTTCTCACACGTTATTAGACTCTTCTCTTCTTTGACTTCCTCTTCCTAAACACCCAATTCAGAGTGGCGTCACTTCCTTTTACCTCGCGACGCGACTCCTTTCCTGCCCTGGCCGCCTGCTAACCAGTCAGCCATTCACTTAGTCGGTCTGTCTCTCTATCCCTTTTTTTCTTTACTCGACCCCGCTCCCACTTTTACCCCCATCAAAAGATTTGAACTGAGCGATGATCAAGAGATAATATTGCCATTTACGTGGGACACAGAGACACTTCTCAACATGACGCTGTTATTAACTATAGTTACCAAGTGATCGGCTTCACACCATCGCCCTCCTCATGGTTCGTAGGAGAGGGCGCAGTTAATTTCGACCCTCTGCATTAAGACGTGATGGCGAAATAGGCGATCCGCTGTCTGTTGCTGTCACAGTTTCAGCAGGGTGTCACCTAGGAGCAGAGGGAGCGGGAGCAACTAAAGAGGCTCCTCTGTGGCGAATTCATCCAGTTAAGCCTCTCGAGCGCATCAAATGACTTAATTAAATCATTTCTTTAATCGGCGAGTGTTAAAATCAAAGAAAACAAAGACATATGGTGACCATGTACTTGTTATCGGATCAAAGCTATCTCGATGAATTCAAGGAAAGAAAACAACACACTCAAGAAGAGGCATCAAGGCTGTCCATCTTACTTTGATGAGTCTCGCTTGATGATGAAAATCAGTCGGTCATTTTGTCGACGAACACCGGCAACTTTCTTTTAGCCTTAATAATAAATTGGCATAGAGTTATAAAATTAAAAATTTTATTAACAACAAATTAATGTAAAAATTTATTCTTGATAAAATTCCACTTGAAAAATATTAAATAAATTTAAATATTATAAACGCCCGTCGCATATATAAAGAAAAAAGAAAACGGATGTCTTCGCTTTGAGTTAGGGTTAAAGTGAAGTATTTCCTTAGTCTTCAGTTACAGGAAGATAGATTCTTCTCAACGGCACAATTGTTATTTGTCCCAACACAGGTATCCCGTATTTAGGAGGGTGATAGCCTCCACATTAAAAACTGTGTTGAAGAGGTAGCAAAATGGGGACTGATTACAATCTGTAAAACTATATTACTGCAAAAAATTAAATACACAAATATTATAAAATATGTTTTCAAATTTCCAAATACATAAATATCTATATATTTATACGATAGCGAGCATGTTCTTTTGTGTGGCACGCTGACACCCGGGTCGTTTAATTATGTACTTCCATTTCTTGTCATGAATAATTTTACAAAGAATTATTTATAAGTTTTCGTTTCGGTTTCGATTATAGCTGATGGTACTTAAGTCATCTATTTTTTTTATATAAATAATTTTACCAATAATTCTTCAAAAGTTTTGGTTTCGGTTTCGATTATGGTTGAAGGAACTCAAGTTTATATATATATATATATATATATATATATATATATATATGTGTGTGTGTGTGTATGTGTGTGTGTGTGTCTATATATATATTATATATATATATATATATACATATTCATATATATATATATATATATATATACATATTCATGAATTTTTATTTCGGTTTTGATTCGCGCTAATCCACCCAAGTCATATATATATATATATATATATATATATATATATATATATATATATATATATATATATATATATATATATATATATATATATATGAAATCGCAACTTTATAATATATAAAAATCAATAAAACATTAGCTCAATAATAATATATAAGAAATCTTTAAGAGTTAAAATATCACATTTAAGCATACTTTACGACCGTGCGTTCGTGCTAGTTTAGATAAATACTTTTGCAGTTTTAACAAAAAAAAGCTACAATAATATAAGTGTCTCTATTTACACTGAACATCTACAGAAATCCAATATTACATATGAATGAGTCCTCCTGTGGAATTTTCACAGGTCCTGCTAGTATATTAATACTCCACTAGCGGGACTTATAGAAATTTCACGGCGGCGTCTTTCATATGTAATATATTAATGTTGGTATTCTGTGGATATTCTGCATAAATGGAGACGCCCTGATATTATTGTAGCTCTATTGTTAAAACTGCAAAAGTATTTATCTAAGCGAGCAGAGACACCAGGCTTAGCCCGGTCGTAAAATACGTTTAAATATGATATTTAGTTAATGCAGATTTCGTATATATCATTATCGAGTCAATTTTCTATCGATTCTTTTATAGCATAAAGTTGTGATTACAAAAATGTATACATTCATATGACTTGAATGCATCAGCTTATAGCGATACCGAAACTAAAACACACACACGCATATATATATATACACTTATATATATATATATGTATATATATATATATATACACTTATATACATATATATATATAAAACTTGAGTATATTTAACTATAATCGAAACTAAAACCAAAACTTATGAAGAATACTGGGTAAAATTATTTATTACAAGAAATAGAAGGGCATAGTAATTAAACGACAAACACTTGGAAGAAAAAAGATGTACGCGTGACACACAAAATAACAGACATGTTATTTTATTAATATATAGGAATAACATATATGTGTAAACAATGAAATATAAGGAAACATTTGTATATTAAAAACTAACCTTCTTAGTGACACGCAATATGATTTCCGGTCTACTAGATCTACAGCAGATTTGCTTACAGTTATATTTCATAGGATTAGAGAATCCCTCGACGGAGGCTACCTTTCTAGGGCAATTGCTCTTGACATATCTAAGGCCTTTGATAGAGTATGGCATAAAGGTTTACTTCACAAGATCTCCAGCTACGGTATAGCTGGAAATGTCTTCTCAATTATTAACTCATTTCTCTCTGATAGGTTCATAAGAGTAGTGGTTGATGGGCAGAAATAAGAAGCTTTTAGTATTAATGCTAGAATCCATCAGAGGTCCATCCTGGGTCGAACTCTCTTCCTGATCTATATTAATGATCGTCAAAATCACATCCTTACATCATTCATAGAAATCTATGCTGATGACACTACTATCTATGGTAGCACATCTAAGACAATAAACGACAAAGTTCTCTCTGATTCTCTCTCCTCTGATCGTGAGCAGATGATACAATGGGGAAAGAGGTGGTTTGTTACTTTTAATGCATCTAAAACCAAGCTTTTATCTTTAGATCATCAACGCTCTGATCCCCATCTGGCATCAATTGAAATGGATGGATCTCGTCTTAGGAAGGCTTCATGTTTTGACAAGCTTCTGGGCTTGGCCTTTACTCCTGATCTGAAATGGAACACATACATTAAATCCGTCTCTAAGTCTGCTGGAAAAATTGTGGGATCCTTCTATCGATCCGGTAGATATCTCACTGCTGATGCAATTCTCTATCTATATAAGAGCCAGGTACGTCCAATGATGGAGTGCTGTTGCCACATCTGGGCAGGAGCTGCTAGAAAGGACTTATCCTGCCTTGATATAGTTCAAAATAGACTTCGTAGCCTTGTAGGGGATGTCCTTTTCTCTTCCCTGCAACCTCTATCTCACAGAAGAGATGTTGCGAGTTTGTCTCTGCTTTATCGTTATTTTCATGGCAGTTGCTCGACTGAGCTTCAGTCTATGGTCCCCCCTCCCCTCGCCAAACTTTCACAAGAAACACTCGTCTAGCAGAAACCACTATCACTAGTTTCCCCCACTCTTTATCTGTGCCTAAACCAGAACTAACCATAGATTCCATGAGCAAAGCTTATTTCTTATAACTGCGCCCCTATGGAATTGCCTTCCGTTTTTCTACTTTCCAGCTGACTACAATATGGTTGTCTTCAAGTCTAACGTAAACAAGTTTTTGATGAGCCGTTCCATATAAGTTAACAAATTTACCGAATCTCCATTTCTAACGGTTACTATATTGTCCAATTTCTACTGTACACTCTTTAACCCTTATCCTCGAGTGACCTCTTGGCCTTGATAAATGGTGATGCCTATGTAAAAAAAAGTATACTAGTGTACACTCGCACTAAAAAAGACGGAAAATATGATTTGCCAGTGGTCGCACTAATATTCTCATAAATCATAAGTAATAAACTTTTCATATATAAATTCATTTCGGATGACTTAAAGAAAAAGACTAGTGACCCTTCATTTATCTTGGTGGATTTCTTCTCTATAGCATTTAATCTGTATTATCTAAACTTGCTGGTCGCATGGAATTGATGCGTTTGATTGTGTTAATACTTGAATGTTTATTTTCGCCCCCTGGAAATCAATAAGGTTGATTTTTTGTTGATAACAATAAACCACATTTTTATTTCCATTTCGATATGGGCCACCTTGCAAGCTCCAGTTTTGTTTAATGACTGTCAACACTACTTATATATCATCAAAATTATACAACTTCAAGCTAAAGGTGACTGCATCTTACACCCGGTGTTTCGTCAACACTTCCTTCCATATAGATCGTCAATTGTTTCGAATGCAAATGGAAACAATATTAGTGTTACATTAGAATTGCTTAGAAGTCAAAATCATAACCATCATATTTAAATTAAATCGTTTCTTGGCTCTGATCTTACGGAGTGTCAACCGCTATGTGTCATTTTATGCCGAAGCGATTGGTTTTTAGAATAATTTGTTTTGAAAGCCATATAGTTCCTGTAGTCAGATTCAACCTGGTAATATTAATAAGAGGTCCCAACACAGTCGTGAAAATTCTTACAAGGTGGTCTTATAAATGTGGTTTTATAAAGTTTGCTTCATACAAAGCCACCTGGAGGAAGGACTTGAAAAGTAGATAAGGTTAGAAATGATGGAGAAGAGTCCAGAAAGGTAGATTATTAGGTCAATTAAGTAAAAATACCTGGTCCAATTTACTAGTCCAATTTACTAGTCCAATTTCTTCACTGTATGCCCAAAAACTAAGTATAATCTTAGTACTGAGAAATATTAGGAGAAAAATGAGATAGTTTGAATATCATTCAGTGTCTCGCCCCTAATTTGGATTTCCGTGGGAACTACCATGTCACTCCACCGATAATTCCATGCCACTGGGTGGAGTAGTCTCAAGTATCTTGTCCAATAATGCCAGAGACAGTTAAGTATACATACAGGTATTTGTAACTCAAAAATAATTTCACACCATTTCAAATCTCCCAAATTGGGATCTCACTACCGTATCGCACTTTAAAGTAATAACCAAGTATTTTCTAACTTGTATAATTGCATTCGCACCTCTGTTATTTGATTTATGAAATGTTTGTTGTTGATAATATACTATATGTTCAGAAGGGAAAACCAGCTGGCAAGGGAGGGAGGTAAAAATGTGTGCCTATTATACCGGTACGGATTATATAAGCAACATGGCAGAATCCAAATCCAGCAGCATATATTGCGTCCAGTTATCTTATTGAGAATGGTATGAACGTCTACCCTAGCTAAGGGTAAAATTACAACTCCTCCACATACCTATGAAGTTGTGTTTTTTCTTGCTATGATATTGATATTAATAGTCTACATTTTCGGTTTAAAAATTATGAAAACGAACTTCTTAATATACTCAGTAATTGATATGCGAGAGACAACATAAATGCTAACTAATTTGCATACACACTTTAATTAATGAATTATTCATGTTTTATGGTTTCTTATAAGATGATTGCTTTCATTTTACCATTACGCCCAGTTCTATTTACGGATATTTTCTACACCGAGCATCATTGTGCAAAACAATTTTAGCAAACTCATATATATATATGTATATATATATATATATATATATATATATATATACACTCCTATATATATGTTTTTTTGTATTAAAATTCATATTTAAAACCCTTTTTCCTATTCATTTAAAAAGAAAGCACAACTTTTTTATATATGGGTCGTGGAATTGCATTCATCTGCAAAAAATCTGGCTAATTTGCATATTCCTTAAAACATTCATTTCAACTAATTTTCTATTAGGTTTTTCGGTTACTTTCATAATATTTGCGTAAAAAGGTTATACAGGGTGATCCCAAAAACAAACAAAAGCTAAATGGAGGTCATCTAGAACATATGCTGTAGAACGGAGAAAAAAGGCCAAAGACCCTAAAGTTTTGATGTGATGTTTTGAATATAATAAACTAGTTATGACCAAAGTTTCATTTCATTCGGACAAAACACTAAGAAACGGTGCCTAATTAGAGTTGGGCCCGTTTTTTCTTGCGTCACCCTGTAGTAAACACAAAGCTCTTCCTATATTTATTTATACGTGCGTATACGTGTTTGTTTAAAAAATTTTGCCTACCAAACTTCTCTCTCAGTTTTTGGTCTACATACATTAAACTTAATATATAGGGTATTCCAACCCATGCGAAAGTTTATATTTGGGTTTTAGCTGGAGAAAATCGATGCAAAAGTGTGAAAAAATGAAATTTGCCAGGTGAAGGTGAACGATGGCATTACGAATATGTGTTATAGCTATTTGTTCATGTTTTAATGCAACAAACATGTATTTATAGCTCAGGCATTAACGTCAAAGAAAAATGTAAGCTAAACGTTTCGGTTTCGATTCTCAGTAGTGGCGCACGAATCATTTTTTAACTTGAAATCATCACTATATATTGGGTGAACCTTGCCTCTGTGTATGTGGAAATTCTCTACCAAACTTCTCTCTGAATTTTTGGTATTCAGACTTGAAACATGATATATAAGGTACTTATATTTAGGGAACACTTTTGATTTGGTTTTTGGCCGGCAAAATAGTTGGTGATGGATCAGCATTAACACAAACATTGACCCTGTCCTGGCGTAAGTTGACTATCTTCATACGCTAATTAACAGCTGTATGTTAAACAACGTTTTGTCGCAGACTTTTATACTTATGTGTTTGAATCATACGCTAAAGGACAAGGCTGGTAAGCTGTATGTTTTGGTTTCGATTCTAGCTGACGATAGCCGAGTCATACAAATATATTTTTCTGCTTTTGAAATCATTACTCTCTATTATATTGTATCATTATGCAATATAATAATCGATAGAAAGATGGCTCTAATAAATACGAAAGTAGCAGGAATTTTAATTATACGACCGGGCAACCCAATAATATATCGTTTGCGCTTTAATATTTCCGATTGCGTTTGTTACTCAATAACCCTAAAACGGTTTTTAAAATTTGTTTTGTTAAATAAGATTATATTTTGGTTGGTCTAATCTCGTCTTCTTTACCAAATAAATGTTCAATTCAAAATTCTTGCATATTAATAGTTGTATGATGCATAGTTTTAAACAATGCAAAAATAAACATAGAGTTGAACTTTTCGACCTATTCCCCTTATCTTAGTTGTTCTTATGACAGCATCTCGATCGTCTTACGCATGGAACTTCTTCAGAGACCTTGAACCATCGATGAAATATTTTGAACATTATACACAAAAAAGTGAAATTTCTCATCTGATAAATGCAAACAAATAAATGCAAATGTGATTATCTAATTATTATTGGATTTTTATCAAAAGTAGAAATTGCTGAAAATCTGTGAAGTGAATGAGAAGTAATGAATCCTGCAAATGGTTGATCGGAATTGATCTTAAAAGATTTACTGAGAACATTTTCATGACAGTCCAGGAGTAAGCCACTTGTACTGGCTCCATCAAACTACATCGGCAAAACTGTAGAATAATCGCTGTACAGATTGTGTAGTAAAAAGATTGTGTAGTAAAAAGATTGTGTAGTAAAAAGGGAAGAAAGATTAGCGCATATCAAAATGTCTATACTACCTCAACTCAATAAAAAAAAATGGAAACACGAAAAAGTCGCTCGGGTCATCCACTGGAATATATGAAAACTCTGTGAATTAGACCACAAAAAAACAACAATGTCAACCTTCTTAAAAAATAAAAATGAAATGTAATAAGTACCCACCGTACTGTATACCGATACTCCATGGCTGACTGGGATAGCTTCCATACATTCATATCTAATCTACCTCTGCACTCCATGTTTAAAAAGGATGTGTCCTCTATAGTATCAGACCTGACTGAATGGTAAATTATAGGCATAGACTGATTCATACCATCTAAAAAAATCCCAACAAAAACCTAACAGCCAGTCATGGTTCTCCCCAGAATGTGCGCACAGAAATCACTTTTTCCACAGCTACCAACGTAGTAGATGCACTGAGACTAAAGCTGCTTTCAGGAACGCCAGCAACCACTGTAAAAGAGTAATAAAAAATGCAAGAGAGCTATATGCTCAGTCTATTAAATCCAAAGTAGCTGATCAGCGGCATTGTTCCCACCAGTTTTGGCAAATAACAAATAGGATCCTGAACAGAAGTGTGCGTTCTATCTCAACTATTATCAATGAACCAGAGGTCATCTCGTCAGCATCAGACAAGACCAAACTGTTTGCCAAGAACTTTGTAGCTAATTCTACCCTATGCGACGAAGGCCATCAACTCCCCATATTTCCTCCTATAACACAGAGCACGCTAGGTAACATACAAATATCTGTGTGTGAGGTCGTCAAGCTAATCAAGAACGTTGATGCCAGTAAAGCAACTGGCCCTGCGTGCATCCCAATTATAGTGTTAAAAAAGCTTCAACCAGAACTTGCTCCCATACTTACGAAATTGTTTAAGCGCTGCCTTAAGGAGAAGTGTTTTCCAACACCCTGGAAAACCTCATCAGTATGCCCTGTATTTAAGAATTCAGGTGATAAGTCATCTCTCTCTCAGTACAGACCAATGAGTCTCCTGTGTGTCACGAGTAAGTTGCTGAAATTCATATTAAATAGAAAAATAGTCAACCACCTCAGCAGAAATAACCTCTTAGTGACACACAATATGGTTTCAGTTCTGCAAGATCTACCGCATATGTGCTAACGGTTATATCTCATAGTATTAGCGAATCTCTTGACAAAGGCTTCCTTTCTAGGGCAATTGCTCTTGACATATCAAAGGCCTTCGACAAGGTATGGCAGAAGAGCCTACTTCACAAGATTTCCAGCTACGGTATTACTGGAAATGTTTTCTCAATCATTAAATCATTTCTCTCTGATAGGCTCATAAGAGTAGTGGTCGATGGACAAAAGTTAGAGGCCTGCAGTATTAATGCTTGAGTCCCTCAGGGGTCCATCCTGGGCCCAACTCTCTTCCTGATCTACATCAATGACCTCCCTAAACACATCCTTACATCATTCGTTGACATCTATGCTGATGACACGACTATCTATGGCAACACATCAAATGACAAAGTTCACTCTGATTCTCTCTTCTCTGATCTCGAGCGCGTGGTTCAGTGGGGGAAGACGTGGCTGGTTACCTTTAATGCATCTAAAACCAAACTCCTATCTTTACATCATCAACGCTATGATCCCCATCTGGCATCAATTGAAATGGATGGCTCTCGTCTAGGAGAAGCCCCATGTTTTGACAAGCTTCTGGGTTTGACCTTTACTCCTGACCTGAAATGGAACACGTACATCAAGTCTGTTGCCAAGCTTGCTGGAAAGATGGTAGGATCCTTCTACCGCTCCAGAAGATATCTCACTACTGATGCAATTCTCTATCTATATAAAAGCCAAGTAAGTCCAGTGATGGAATACTGCTGCCATATCTGGGCAGGAGCTGCTAAAAACAGCCTATCCTGCCTTGATAGAGTACAAAATAGACTTCGTGGTTTAATGAGGATGCCCTTTTCTCTTCCGTGCAACCTCTCTCCTACAGAAGAGACGTTGCGAGCCTATCTTTGTTTTATTGTTATTTCCATGCCAGGTGTTCGTCTGAGCTCCAATCTCTGGCCCCCCTCGCCAATCTTTTACGAAAAACACCCGTCTAGCTGAAACCACTGTCAAAAATGTTCCCCACTCTTTATCTGTGCCTAAACCTAAACATAGATTCCATGAACAAAGCTTCTTTCTTAGAACTGCACGCCTGTGGAACTCTGTTCCGTCTGCCTGCTTCCCGCCTTACAACCTCGATGTTTTCAAGTCCAACGTAAACAAATTCCTGATGAACCGCCCCCTTAAGTAGACACTTTTTAAATGTCCGCACTAATGTACTGTACATGCAATAACCCTTATCCCTGAGTGGCTTCCGGGCCTTGATAAGTGATGACCACCTTGTAAAAAAAAAAGACATTCATTTACAAACTGAAAAGATCCTTGAACACTTCAAACCTGACATTATTTTTCTAAACTAAAATCAACATAGCCGGCGCTTTCGATACTGAAGTGCAAGAGAAAAAATGTGAAAAAATAAATATCGATGTTTGAAATTAGAATTAGTTAGACTATGAAATGTAATGTTTTGTCGGTTATGAACAGCGAAAGCATTAAGGTACGTTTGAATTTCTAAAGTCAAAGTAATTGATCAGATGTTCAAAGAGATATGATCAAAAATATAAGTAAGGTAATATTTAAAATCGAATCCCTGAATATTTATAAATATTTATCAGCTTAACAAGAAAGTTATTGCGTTTTTTACCTTTAAATTCAAATGAACATACCTCAGCTCAAACACAAATGTATTGATTGAGATAAGTACCATCATAACCAAGGCAAAACAAATGTATTTATGTCAGGAATTTTAAAATATTGCGTTCTGGTGGCGATGAAGTCGCTGAAGGCGTTTTTGATATCGCTTGTGTCTTTGAAGCGTTGCTTCCGCAAGTTGTCGAGATGCTTAAAAACGTGGTAGTCGGTAGGTGAGAAGTCATGAGAGTATGGCATAGCCGATAAGCAAAGTTTCGCAGTCCAATTCATTGAACTTCTGCAGGGCCGGTTTAGCAACTTGCGGTCAGGTATTGTCGACGAGGGAAAATTGGCCTTTCTGTTAACTAATGCAGGGTGCTGCTGTCGAAGTTTCTGATGTATATTATCGATTTATTGGCAACAGTTCTCTGCTGTAATGGTTTCATCTGCATTCAAAAATCTGTAATGGGTGAGACCGGTCGCAGACCACCAAACAGTCAGCATGACTTCCTTTTAGTGTTACTTTAGCTTCGAAAAGTGTTGTGAAGCTTTATCGGCGTCCAACCACTGAGCTGAACGTCGCCATTGTTGTGAAGGACGAACTTTTCACCGCAGGTCATATCCCGGTCGAGGAACGGGTCGTTCTTGTTGCGTAAAAGAAGTGAAGATGACACTGGGTAACGGGTTTCTTTTAATTTTCGTTCATTTCGTGAGGAAGCCATTTATCAAGATTTTTTTCGTCTTTTCAATCTCTTTCGAGTAGTATACTTTACGTCGAATTCATAAACAATTCTCGAACAATTTCTCGTGGATTGGCTTCGACGAAAACACTTAATTGATCGTTGTCATCCGATGGTCGACTCCTACTCTCATTACCTTCAAGACTCTCGTCGCCGCCACGAAGTTTCTTAAACCACCATCTTACTGCGCGTCCTGTAGTGAGTCTTGAGCCAAAAGCTTCGTTGATATCGCGAGCTGTTTCAGCAGCATTTTGACTTAGCTCAAATTGAAATAAGAAAATTATGAGAATTTGCTTTTTTCTGTCTTGTATTCAATGTTCTAAAAGGAAAAAATATTTTTTAAACGATTGTAATTTAGCGAAAAACGCTCTTTCAAATTATATATATAGTAAAGGTATTATAACGAAAACGTTCTTGAAAATACATCGTTTTCACTCAAAATGAACGATTACGCAAAAACTGTCATGTCCACCTAAATAAATTATTAATTTTTCTATACATATTCGTTACAACCCAAATCATTAATATTAAATAATAAAGAAAAAAAATTAGATATTAATTTCAATAGCTTAAACATATTCAAAATGCATGAAAGTTTATTTAATTTTTAGAATACATTAAAACACAATTGTTCGAAAATAATAGAAAAATAAAAAAGTAATTCATTATTGCTTTTAGGCATAGTTACGTGTGGCATATTATTGTTAAGATTAGTCTTTTAACTTTACGGGGTAAATTACATTTCTTTTAAGTAAACAGATTAAAATCAGTTAAAACAAAAACCCATCAATCATACTAGAAATGCAATTTATTCTTGCTTTTTGTTTAGTTATATGTTGCATATTTATGTTTTAGTTATATGTTGTATATTTACATACTGTGGGCCTCTGCTGCGGATTCTGCTCTAAAAATGTGTACGTAATATGTACTGAAGAAAGCGTAATATGTACTGAAAAATGTGTACGTAATATGTACTGAAAAAAGCTTTGAATAAATAGTATAGTCATAAGACTATAATATAGTCAGATACTATGTGATGATATTTTAAGGTCATATATAATTAAACATGTACTAATTCCCAGTACTTATAATAATTCTTGAGATTTTCATAAACTATTAAACTACCATTCTTTTATATTAATATATAAATAATAAAATGAAAATATTATTGCAGTTATTCACATCCCTATGTCACATTTTTTGGGTATAATTAATCTAATTATTATTAAATATTAACTAAATTAATTTTTAATTCAGTATCTTAAGAATTTAATTATTATTTAGAAACCCACAAGTGATAATAATGAACTTCACCAAACGAAAGGCGGTTTTCTTTTATCTTAATTCTACTTGAACTTAACTAAGTTTTATTTTAAGTTTACATTTCATTTTAAGACATTGTCTTTTTACTTTTTTATGGAAGTTATCTTTGAGGGATGATTTTATATGCTAGTATATATATATATATATATATATATATATATATATATATATATATATATATTGTGTACAGAAAGTTGTTAGATGAGACAAATCATTGGTACCGTCGGTTTCAAGCCCGATAATAAGGACCGTTTAAGGTATCCTTATCAAGCTCTCTTCATCCAATATTCGTCTATTTTATAACCGGAAGTGTGAAATATATATATATACCTCGCGAGTTCACGTTTAAATCTCGTTTTATTAAATCCTCCCCCCCCCGCGTTTTATTTGATGATGATTTCATTAACTTTAAACTTTGAATTATTTAAATTTAAAACCATACGTGTATATATATATATATATATATATATATATGTGTGTATATAAATAAATATATATATATATAAATATATATATATGTATATATATATATATATATAAATATATATATATATATATATATATATATATATATATACGTGTGTGTGTATGGTTATTTTATAGTCTGAAGGCTGATAGATTAAATAAGCCAAACGTGTATGTAGATTGCAATAAAAAAATCTTTCTTTATAAAAATTAAACAAAGCATAGGATTAAAATCACTTCATCGCGATAATGTGTTGTGTCTTCTATGTGTCTATCTTTTACTATCTATCACTATCTTTCCAATCTCTCACTATTTCTTTATCTTTTTTATTTCTTTTCTATTTGTTGTCCATTCCTCGTCTATTCAATACTTTGTCTCTTTGTTTTTTCTCGCCTATTACCACCACTTCATTTCTTCTAATAAAGGTCGGAATAGTATTTTATTTCACTCTTAATATTTCTTCGTCATGGTAATTGTTCTTTTGCAGAGATTCGTTTGTTTGTTATTTCTTATGTGTCTTATTTTATTTTGGCATTTCCAGTGAAAGGGGGCTTGAGATTATTCCGCAATAGGATTAGGACGCAACCCATCTAAAAGCAAAAGAAAGAATCGACAGTGCCAGAAGCTCTGTCAATTTTTTTATGCTATGGCTGCGATGAAATACTTTACAAGAATTCGACCACGAAAACGTAGTTTATTATTGCTTGTCACCATTATTTAAAAAATATAGCTTCCGGTGTCACTAAGTTGCGATGAAGGATTGCTTCCGATGTAGAAAATGAGATTTTGTTATCTCTTACGACTGCCGAGTAAGATGTTTTATCAAGGGAATAAATCCGATTTTAGATTAGTTCACAAGAATCAAAAACATATTAGGTATCTCGTTATAGCTAATATACTATTATGGATTCCATTGCGTCTTGTTTCAAAATGGCTGAGTTTGAAAGGAATGTTTTTTGAAGAGTTAAAAACAAGATTGTGCAGTTTTAGTCATCGTGTCGCTTTTTTCACAGATCGCGAATTTTTATGTCGAATTCGAAACATTATTCAAAATTTTAAGCCGTTTATTTAATCTACGAGACATATTGTTATCATCCCCTCAGGCTTAATTAATATTAAGTTTCATTTAATTCTTAGCGTATATAATCTGCAGTTAGGATTGAAGCTGCAACCCCCAGAAGACTATCACTAAGAACCGATTGTTACTCAAAGCTTTTATACGTTGCGTCACAATCCATGGGCTACAGCAATATATAGAAATAATTTTACTCTTCATTTAAATGATCTTTAGAATTACAATAAAAAAAGATTTGTTATAGATTATTCTTATGGAAGTATGAGTAGCCTTACGATCATAAGGACATGTCAAATAAAATGAAAATTATCTGTCCGATATAAATTCTGGTTGCGATAATTTCTGTTGAATTTCAATTAATGTTTTTTTTTTTTTAATGCAAGACGTAAATCTATTTATTTTCATGAAGAAGTAGAACAGTGGTAGATTTACTCGGTGCCCAATAAAATATAAATTGAAATTCTTTTCGGATAAAGATAAAGCCATTCTCTGTTGCAATTTATAAAAAAGTAAAATCTTCAGATAACAATCTTCGTTTATAAGAAAATCAACACTAACGTAATTAGTAGGCAACTTGACGATTGCTATTATTCCGATTCATGTATTTTATTAAGTGATAAAATATATAAAAAATAGTTTACTCATATGCGAATAATATATAGAATAAAATGAAAAAGTTTCGAAAGTTTTAGATAAAGATTTATAATTTGCATAAGTATTGGATTATTCAGTCTACTATTCTCACTTTGGTTGGTATAACTACTGACCTTCTTTATGGGGGTTAAATTAAGAACCTTCTAATCTCACTTTGAACTAGTTATATCGAACCTGATTTTTTTTTTAATCCTAGTTTTCATTACCTTAACCATTACATATTAATTATGTTTAAATTAAATTCTATTCATAATTCTTTCTCACCTGTGAACATGCTAATTTCAGAAGACAGTTACTTGGAACTTAATGTTAGTGAACGCGTTAATGGACTCGTATAGCAACACTTTGAGCAATATTCAGTTTTAATTGTCAGTTTTGTGAGGTTGTAGGCGATAATAACTAAGAATGAAATTTAAATTAACATTATTCAACACATCTTGCCGGTAATATCTGATGAAACAAAGAATAATCTATTTCCGTAGAATAAATAAAGGATTCAGGTCGGAATACGCATAAATTCGAGTTTGACATAAAGATCCTCGAGTTCGAAAAGATACACCTGAAAATAAACGGTGGTTATATCGACTAAGTCGTTATGAAATTAACCACTAAAATGAAAATAATATTTCAAATAATCGAAATGATACAAAAAAAAAATGATAATATTCCTATCAGGCATAAGGATTGTTTCGCCATAAAAGAATGTTATATGAAATTGTAATATTATAAAGACCGCCGTAACACAGAACACGAACAATATCGCTGTGAAGATAGGGACGCTCCCCTGGATGGTGCTTTCCAGATAAATTGATCGGAATGCACCGTTAGGATGGGCAAGCATTGTGAATATACAAAAGCCCTCAGGGTCTCCTCCATTTTAAGCTGAAACCAATTACCCTCTGATCCAGGATCGATGCGATTCAGCGTGAAAGTGACGCCGTCATCTGGTGTTGCCATTCGATTTGCCGACTGTGAAGAGCGAACGACGCTAAAATATTCATCAAGTAGTCGGCTTGTTATTAATAATACTAAATAGTAATGCCATATGAATCTGACCGGCAAAGGCCAGGGAATGCTATAGATTACATCACTACTAATAGCGTTTTCTTACTATATTTCACTGCACATACCTATGCCATTAAGACTTTAAAAATAGAGATTTTGTCGGACTCTCGGACACAATTATTCCAACAGTCACAATGTATTTAAACTTAATAAATACATTTTGGAATTTTCCTCATCTGAAAGCATCAAAATCTTAACTTTTAGAAATGGAAAATATTGGATTAATAGCGGATGTTATGACCGGAAATAAAAATCGAAACTTTTCGATCTTCATTTTGCAGGTCTACGAACCGTCTATTTAGACGTTGTTATAAATAAAGTAAATTTGGACTTTGTTATATATAGAGCTCAAAACATTACTAATACAAAATGATTATAAAATACAATATGATCATAGATTTATTAAATCATGTGTTTTTTCACGTATAAATTCAAACTTAAGCGATAATAAAAACATCAACTGATAACAAATATTATAAATAGTTTTCTTTTTTTTAATAGTCAAACAAGTTATTTTGTTTTTACTATGTATTCGAGTCAAAACATTTTGATATTTACTTTTTGCTAACTGATTTTTTCCGCATCTTTACATCATGGCAAGAAAGAAAAATTGTATAAAATTCTGAGGAAGGAGTATAATTCTGAAATATTAATTTTTTCATAATATTGCGTTGTAATTTGACTTTTAAACGCATCTCATACGTATTTTTAAAAAGTTAAATCAACACTTCTATCACGGAATTCACAACCCTGACTTTAATATCGCATTAGCTAACGCATTCTTCCGGCATTTTGAAATAACACCGCAGACAGATAACACGCGGATATTTTACTAACTGGATTTTTGTTAACATCATGGCAAGAAAGAAAAAAAAAGGAAAAATGTATAAAATTCCAAGGAAGTAGTATAACTCGGAAATATTAATTTTAAACAAACTTTCTAACGTATCCAATAATATTTTATTTTAAAATTCAATCAACGCTCCTGTCACGGAATTCAACCTTGATTTTTATATTTGATAGAATGTGGGCCCTTACAGCCCATAATTTTTGTTTTAAAATAGAATCGTTTTTAAATAGAAAGTCTTATGAAATGATTTTTTAACAATTCTGATTATTGAAATACTTCTAACCTATCGAGAAACTACATTAACAAAGAAAAGATTCTATGGGAGAAAACGATTTTTAATGAAGAATTTCATTTTTTTAGTGAAGTAGTACTAAGAGTGCACCCACTTCGTTGACAGAACTCACTAGTCATATCTTTTGTAGTCAGAGTGGTAAGTCGGAAGCCGAAGCTCTCATCGCCTATTTTCTGTGGGTTTAGACGTCTTCTCTTTCCTTTCCCTTTTCTACTTCTTCTTTTCTGCTTATTCTCGTTTACTCAGCTTCCAGAGAACACCACACGTTTCCAATCAGATCGTTTGTTGACTTGTGTGAAAGCTCCATGTCAGCCAATAATAATAACAATGAAATACTACTACTACTACTACTACTACTACTACTACTACTAATAATAATAATAATTATTATTATTATTATTATTATTTCATTGTTATTATTATTTCATTGTTATTATTATTATTATTATTATCATTATTTCATTATTATTATAATTATTATTATAATTATTATTATTATTATTATTATTATTATTAACAACTATCTTAACTGTTATTAATTTTAAAAAAACACATCGCAAATGCACTTAGATTTTAAAAAATCATTTTCGGATCATTTCTTGCTTTAAACTATACATGTTTACACATAAGATACTTCACTCCTATTCTCCAAAATGAAGAACACTTATTGCAATCATAACTACTCTTTCTGTCGATTACATTAAAATACAAACACGAAACATGTGTCTTTACCTCGACTTAGATTTCGAAAATTCTATCCTACTTGCTTTAAACTTTGCGTGGAAAATTTCAATTCTATTTTGATACGCCCGCATCTAATCCGTTTTGTTGGCTATATTCAAAAATTTTCCAGGAAAAAAATGTGTTCTTTATCTTAATAATCCACTTTTTACGATAAAAAAAATGGTTGTATCGTTAAATGAAGCAGATCGGTTAACATAGAGAGAAAACAAGATAAAAAGCAGAAACCATTCAGCGAAACATTATCCAAATGGGCTTAAAGTTGATAGAATTACTTTGCAATAAAACCACGTTTTTTTTAGATTGCATTAGTTCGTTTTATTCCCCAAGCTGTCCGGCAAGCAAATCCTATAATTACTTTACCGACTCATACATTATTAGATGCATAGATGCAACTCTATATATTTATAAAAACGTGAAAGAGATTCCAGGATTTCTCTAAAGGGTTTTATTTTTACTATCTACAAATATGGACACAATCAAGTGATTACCGCCCGATGTTGATTACAAGTGATTCTTTGTTACGTTCTCTTTAGTTTTATCTCTTTCAATATGTAAACACTTTTGGTTTTGTTGGATTTGTGTCACAGTAGCAAAACCGCATCGTTAAAGTATAAACTCTGGAAAGAAAAAGTGTGACAGCAAACAAAATTTGGCATTTATATTATTTGGGTTATTCAGACATTGTTCTAAACTTGAATGCTATTTTAGTACGTTTCGACTGGTGTAACAAACGACTACTTTAGAGTCTGTCTTGTCTACTTCGAGTTTCAATGCTGAACTAAATCTGAATTTGTACTAAATTTCGAACGTAACAATTTATTAAATCTACAAAATAAATTGGAATTGTTCCGAGAACAATAAATGGTTTGAAGTCTTAATCATTTATTAATTATTTTAAGTATGGCTTGTAGTGATTAGCGAAACTTCAACTCTAGACAACTATCACTTAGAACTGATTGTTACCTAGCACTTTATTCCTTGCATCAAGAATTCGTATGAAAACATTTGAAGAATGTTGGATTTCAGATTTGCTGGAATGTTGAGCAAATAGGATCCAAAATAAGAACAGTAGTCCAAATAATCCAAATAATATAAATTTTCAGTCGTCATATTAAAATTCCGAAACAGTTTTCCAAATGTTTTTATAATGTGATGTAATGGCTGTGCTTGTCCGGCTCCTTTAAATAAATTCTCATCGTTGTGCATCTATTTCATATTGGAAAATATTTTAAACTGGATTACAGAAAAGTGCCACATAAAAGAGGGACGACAATAGATCATGCTAGACGAATTAAGGTGAACGTATTTACAGCATTACTCTATCATTCGAACTCGTGAATAATGCTTTACGTTAGTATGTACATCATAGCTCTCTGGATCGTACTTGTAAATACTGTAAATTAGTATTTGCACCATTACTCTCCTCTTATTGAACTAATTAGTAATACTGTAGATAAGTATTTTACGTATTATTTTCTCATATAATCTCGTACGTAATGTTGTACATGATTATTTGTAGCATTACTCTGTCATTCGAATGAGAAAGTAATGATGTACTTAACATTTGCATCATTACACTCTCATTCGAATTCCTCAGTAATGCTATACGTAAGTATTTGAAGAATTACTCTCTCATTAGAACGTGTGAATAAAGATGTAAATTATTCATTGCAGCATTACTCTCTTATTCGAACCCGTAAGGTTTTGCATGAGTACTTGCAGCATTATTTAAGCATTCGAATTCGTAGTCTTTGCAATTTTACTCTTTGATTCGAACTTGTGAGGAATGCTGTACATTAGTATTTCTGCATAACACTCTCATTCGAACTTGTGAGTAATGTTGTACATTAGTATTTGCAGCATTTCATTTGTTGAACTCCTAATTTATACTGTGCAGGAGTATTTGCAGCATTAAACTCTCATTTGACAACATGAGTATTGCTGTGCATTAATAGCATTCCTGCTCCCGACTAATATTGTACATTAGTATTTGCAGCAATACGTTCTTACAAAGCTCGTGAGTAATACTGTTCATTAATATTTTCACATTATTCTCCTATTCGAACTCCTGGATAATGTGCTTATTAATATTTGCAGCATTACTCTATCATTCGAACTAGTGAGTAATACTTTATATTAGTATTTGAATTATTCCTTTTCGATTCAAACTCCCGAGTAATGCATTACAGTAGTATATGCAATAATACTCTCTCTCTCTCTCATTTCAACTCGTAAGAAATGCTTTAAATGATTATTGGCAGCATTAAACTCTTTTTTTCAGAAGTAATGCTATAGAATATTATTGGCAGCATTACTATCTCAGTCGAACCCGTGAATTATACTCTAAACGATTATTTGCAGAACTCTTGATTTGTATTCTTAGCATTACTTTCTTATCTGAACTCGTAGGTAATACTGTGCGTTAGTATTTGCAGCATTACTTACTTATTCGTCCTCGGATCTCATACTGTAAATTGCACAGCTCTTTCATTCGAACTCGTGTACAATACAGTACATTTGTATTTGCAGTTTTACTTTCTGATTCGAACTCGTCCGTCATGTACATTAGTTATTTCAATATTACTCTCTCATTTGTACTCGTAAGTAATGCTGTGCATTTATATTTGCAGACTTTATCTCTAATTCAACATCAGAGATAGAAAGAGAGAGAGGGGGGAGGGGAGAGAAAGGGAGAGAAAGAGAGCATGAGAGAGAGAAAGATTTTGTGTACATAAAAAAACACTGATATTTATATTTGTTAATCTCTATTTTTTTTCCGCATTTTCAGTCTATGATAAAAAACAATCGCCCATTATTTCGTCTTTCCTCTATTAGGAGTAAGTTGTTGATTTATCATATCCCTTTTCCTGGAATAGCTTTCCTCTGTAAAACACATTTGCCCAACCACACCATAATTTGAAAAAACGGCGCATTCTACACTGCATTTCATCTTTGAATACCAAGTTCAGTTGCGAAATTATTATGGTTACATTTATACAACCATCTTTGATTTTTTTATTTCAACGTCTTATGATTTGTATCAAATGACAAATTCGAGTCATGTAACAAGTCAAATGTTTACACACACACACACACACACACACACACACACACACACACACATATATATATATATATATATATAGAGAGAGAGAGAGAGAGAGTAAGAGATAGAGAAAGATGAGTGCGATAGACATGCATTAATGTCTTTAACTAATTTGTAAAACAATATCACTTAATCCTATTCGCTCCTTGATCGATGTTAACGCAACATATGGAAATTGATCATTATCTAATTGTTACCTTAAACCAGCATTTCCCACTTTATAGCTGGTTTGAAAAATCTGTGAAATTTCCCTGAAAAAAACGTTAGCATTTGTATGAAAGTAATTATGACGGATGTATCTGTTTATTGGCAAAATTATTAGAAATTGTTTAAGAAAAATAATACGCTTTGAACTAATAATGGCGAATACCCTTTACGACTACAGTTTACAGATTTACAAAAAAGAACACTGTTTTAAATCATCTTTACCTTATACATCTTGGTGTTACCATGTTGATTATTTTAAAGTCATTATGTACATATTCAGTCGAAACAAATCGTTAGACCTACATGAGATTCAATCGCATGTTATAATGAAGTAGGAACACAAACTGCCTGTTCAATAATATGCTTAAAAGAACTCATTTAAGAATAATCTCCCGGTGTATTTTGTTTTGTAAATTCACTAATGCGAATCAAATAGTTAATATACTCCATCGTGGTCGTTTCTTTAGTACTGTCCTCGTACTGTTATGACAAAATTAGGTCCGTTTGGCCTGTCGGTCATACTGTTTCAGTTTGAAATAGTATCTCCATTGCAAATCGGCCTTTATATAGAGAGACGATCACGTGTCTCTATGGCTCCAATCGTTCGTCGCTGGACACATATTTATCATGATTAAATTTAAAAAAAAAAGAATTTTTAGCGTTAAAACAGAGACTATTTAAACACATCTCACAAAAAGCTTTACTATCCGAGATTAGTCGATTCAGTATTAAATTCCTTTGACAACGATATTGTTGCTATCGATAATCCTTTACAAAAAATCATTTCATCAATATTCTGTTTTAAAAACACACATATTCTGTGTAGAATATATGATCATTTTGGGATATCTGATAAATTGCAAAGCCAACATAGCGATCGATGCTCCCCTCCGCACGCATGTATCTATGCATAAATTTACACGTGGAATTTCGAAAGAACAAATCGTTTTCATAGTTTTAATACTCGTCAGATTATTCTGATATGTCTTCCATTAATTACACAAAAAATATTTTCGATCGTAATGAACAGAAAATTGTAATGCCGATGAGAAAGTTCTATTATAAAATGCACATGAAGTTACAGGAAAATAAAGGAACATTAAAAGATAAACTAGATGAAGGAAAATTAAAAGATAAACTAGATTAGAAAAGACTTATAGTTGCAATTGCATTGCTTCCGGCAGAATAATGTATTCCTCGGGATTGGCAATGAAGAGCAGAATTAAAAATCGCCAAGAAATGCGAGAATAAAAAAAATAAAATGCTTAGAATTCCTTCGTGCTCATTGGTACATAGCCCGCGTCCTATGCTCGGCAGTTCCTGTGAGCGGATGTGTTAAAAGAGTTACGACGAAACGGAGCGAGGAAGGCCATGGAGAGCATCTATGATGAAATACTAATGACAGTGCACAGGAAGCGTTAAGACTACACTAAAACAACAGTAATTTGTGCAACGCTTTGAACTGAACACAGTCATCAAGCAACGCTCCGGGGAAATGGAAATTTTGTCTTTCGAATTGTTTTGATGACTATACAAGAAGCGGGCCGATTTGCCATATACCAATTTTTTTTTTCTTGTAGAGTTCAATGAATATTGTCTCCATCTAAGCTCCACCGTATCCAGAAGGACAACCCACTTGATATGCAACCCCGTCAGTGACTGCGGGCTATGGACTCACAGAAAACAAGACATTGCTATATCGAGGAGGGGAGATTAATTTCGCTGTTCCTGTAATTTAGGTTAACAATTTTAGTCTATTCAAGTTGAGACAATATGCTTTCCTTTTTCTTTCATTTCATCAATGTTGTCCAAGATCCTGTCATAAGAAAATGCACAATACACTCGCGACAATTGTTTCCAGTATACAATAGATCCAGCCGGTTTTTCTACTATGTAATTTAGGCGGTTTTCTTTTCTTTTACTTTTTTTTATCTATTTTTTATTTATTTATTTTTTTTTTTTTTTTTGGCATAAGAAAACTAACGTTTACTTATATAGATGTTTCTCCGCGTGCCGGCTAGTATGTCAACGATAAAATTTTTATGAGTAAATATAAGAAAACATAACGTAAAGAATTATTTTTATTTTTGTGCATAAATCAATGTGTATATTCTTATTCAACATTTTTATAAAATGTTGAATAAAGAATAGTTTTTGAGCGGTAAAATATTTCAATTTTTATCATTATATTTTATTACAATTTTTCTATAATTTTTGCACTAATGTTATTTAATATTTAAAAAAAACGATTAAATCGTTTACATTAAAGATGTAAACTTTTCCGAGATTTGATCAGGATGTTTTAAAATGAAATCCACATTGTTTTTTATTTTACAATCATAAACTTCTTCAATATTACTGAAGCTAAATTTGCCAGCCTGAGACGCTTCGTTTGCCAACACTTTCTTGTTAATCATGATTCGTGGGTACTTTGCTATCATTATTGTGCACTATAGTCAGTCTCACTCTTTTTTTTCTAAATATAAACCATAAGTATTTGAGTAAATGTGACGTGTTTGAGTTCCAGTCTTCTAAATATAAAGGAATTCAGTTTCATTGGCTAATTTTTGTATTGTACTAAAGCTTCTGAATTTAGAACGGATACTGAGAAAAAAAAATCTGTAAATAATTTAATTTGAAAGTAAAATTCTACAAAACTAATAGTGGTAGAAATATAAACGAAACAGACAAAATATTAGAGCTACAAATATAACAAATAAACTTAGATTTTTATTTTATTTTTTACTTCCATTCACACTGTTTCTCTCGCTTTTTTTCTTTATCTCTTTCATTCTCTCGTGTTTATCTTTCTATCTCACTCTCTCTCTAAGCACACACACACACACACACACACACACACACACACATATATATATATATATATATATATATATATATGTATATATATATATATATATATGTGTGTGTGTGTGTGTGTGTGTGTGTGTGTTTTATTTGTATTTTGTTTTACGATACTTTTTGAATGCATTCAATTATGTATACGAAAATGCATTTTACCTAAATGCGAGTTGAGAATAATTTTCCCTTTTACCAATTTGGTACCCCCAAATGGAGAGCGGCATATGTATTGTTTTTAAAATAAAATTATCCATTATATATATATACTAGCATTTCAGCCTGCCGGTGCCCGGGTGTTTGGAGGTGTATGTTGAGCAAAAAAAAAAAAAAAAAAGAAAAACTGTCAATTTTTTTAAAACTTTGACGCCTATTATCACCCCTTAACATTTATTGTTTTCGGTTCATATCAATTTATTAAGTTAGATCCATGTCCAAGGAACCTGTATCTAAAATTTCAAGTGTTTAGACCCAAAATTGTCGGAGGAGTTTGGTAGAATTCTCAAAGGTCAAATAGTTGACAAATTTCTGGCTGAAACCCAAACACAAATATTTTCCCAAATCTTAGTACCCTGTATATCAAATTTTGAGTTTGTAGACTAAAAATTGACAGAGTTATTGCGTAGGGAAATGTACACAGACAGACAGACATACACACAGAAACACAGACAGACACGTTCACTTTTATAGATAGATAGATAGATAGATAGATAGATAGATAGATGGATAGATTTGTTTTGAAAAATATATAAGTATACATGAATATATATGGAAACAATTTTGTGTTAACTATAAAAAATTTTCGCAAATATTATGCAAGTATAAATCATGTATAATATCTGCATGAATATAATTACAGGTAATAGTTAACTAAAGATGATTATCCCATTAAAAAAACGGAAGCAACTAATAGGGAATTAATTGAAATGAATGTTTAAAAGAATATGCAAATTAACTAGATCGTTTGCTAGTGAATGTAATTCCACAACCAAGATATAAGAAAATTGTATTTTCTTTTTAATAAATAGAAAAGAATGTTTTAATATGAATATCGATAACTCACAAAAGAAAACCGAATTTATAGAAGTATATATATATATATATATATATAGAGAGAGAGAGAGAGAGAGAGAGGGAGGGAGGGTGCGGTAATGCCTATACTGAGAATATTCAGTATAATAGTAACAACATAAGTTTCAACCTCATATAACTTCTAAAGTAATTATAATTTTATAAATATATATATATATATCCCCAAAGTCACTTTATCGAATATAAAAGGGATTATTTAGTAAATAAAAAACTTGCCTTTTTATTTTTAGATGTAAAAGATAAAATTGCAATATTTAAACTATTATGACAAACACCCGCCTAACACCACTATCAATAATTTCCCTCACTCTTTATATGTGCTTTCATTCTTAGAAATGCACGTCTGTAGAATTATCTTCCGTTTTTCCTTGCTTTCTAGCTCACTACGATATTGTTGTCTTCAAGTCCAACGTAAGCCGTCTCCTTAAGTAATCTAATTTACACCAATATCGATTACTAAGATATTGTCTCATTGATTACTGTACATTCATTAACCCTTACCCTCCAGTGTGCATCGAGGTCTTGAAAAGTGGCTACTTCTTTTTAAAATAAAAATTCTTAAATCTAGTTGTGATGGTATTTATAACAATTTAGTAATTGTTCATATCAAATCAACATATGGTCAATATGAAAGAATGAGTTGGGCACGTTTACTATCAACATTTTGGTAGAAACCAAATATTTGTAATCTGAATATTTATAAAAGACAAGATCTGCTGTCCATCCAACATTTACGCTATTAGACTTCACCAATTTGAAATTCGTTCGGATAGATCGCCATGGAAATAATGACAGGGGTGGAGGCATATTTGTATTACTTTAAACATGATATTCAATAGAATATGAAACTCGTTGAAACGGGTTTTTTACAGCGGCTACACTAAAACATTATGAAAATTGTTTTTCCTACTAAGCATTTAAATACGTTCAACTGGAAGTTAAAATGCACAAAATAACACCTCTTCAGAACTTTAGTTGTGTAAACTGTATTTTCACATTGTCTTCTCCGAGATAATACGTTTGCGATTGAATTTTTGGGTCGAAACTATTGCAGTTTAATAATTCCCTTAGAGTGCATGAAAAGCAGCTAAAATATTTTATCGCTAATTGAAATAAAATTAAGTTTTAATTAAAAGACACAAAAATTGTATGGATTCGAAAACTTTCGAACAGGTTTGACTAATAAAAAACACTGATGAGCAATTAATTTTATAAATTAAACTTCGATGTTCCATAATTTTAAATGTGTCATCTCTTTTTTCACGCTCAATTACTAACTGATGTTTTTAATACTTTATTTTCGGTGTAGATCCCCTTTAGTGATTATTTTTAAATTTATCACATTACGTTGAACCTCTGGTCTGTGTACGAGTTGGTACTTCATTTCCCGTTACAAACTCAAAAAGTGGTTAGATTTAATTAATTATTGAATTCACTAGTAATGAAGAAAAAGACAATTTGATCAATAAGTTTTTACATAAGTTTTTTTTTTTTTTTTAGACAGTAATTACCAAGCTAACCGTCTCTGAGACTATCCGCATGCAAACAATAGCCGTTACTTAAGAGATTAAGTCTTCAAAATGGCTTGGACCATGAAAGCATTTATTGAACTCTGAAATGCAACATTATTTAATGTTCTTTGCATTATTGTCAATTGTTTATTTTTCTATTAATCTCTGAAATTTGAAAAACCTCTTGCACTTCATTCATATTAAGACAAACCACTAAAATCAATGATGATTTTAATGTCTAATGTTAATCATTCAAAATTGTCATCTGTTTCATGCTAGTGTAAAAAGCAATTGTGTAGAAACATGAATTTATTCTGTCAAATAGAAATACATTTTTATTTGACCGAATGAATTCTCCCAACTAATAAAGTATATGCAGAATAAACTCGAATAAATTGAATAAACAACTAATAAAGTATATGCAAGAATAAACTCATAAAAGATTAACATGATTGACTTATTAACGAAGAAACCGCAATGAATTGTGATAGATGTTACCTTGTTATTCAAATATTAATAAATGACATTTTTATAAGTACTTGAAGCTTTTGTATTTTTCTATCTCAATAAGAAGCAAATAAATTTATATGTTAAGGTAGATTTAGTCCGTGTCTTGAGCTTTGTCAATTCCTAAAATAGATACTTAACTATATTTTAATAAAGCTATCTTATGCTCTTTTTGATAATAATATTGGTTTCATTGGTCAAACATAATTTTAGTAGCAACCATGTAGATAGAAAAGCTCTATTTTCCTTTTTCATTTTAATAATTTGCATTATGCATTATGCAAAAATGTAGGTGTAGTAAAATGTAGGTGTAGTAAAAGGATTTGTAAATATTCGCAGTATTCTAAAATGTAGGTGTAATAAAAGGATTTGTAAATATTCCCAGTATTCTACAGAGTGGCCCACTTTAAAGTAGCCCAGAAAATATAGGAAAAAATGAAAAGAGACAAGGAATGTCCTTTATTGTTTAAATTGCCTGTAGTTTTATAAAAGATGCATTTCTGCGCACGTTTAACAACGTTTGCAGATACTGCCTGTAGATCTTCTCTGGCGATTCAACTGATAGCGTGGTATGTTCTTCTTCTTTTGCTTTTGATTGTGGGGATTATTTGCATAAACTTTTGTTTTAAAATACCCCAAAGATAAAAATCACATGATGATAAGTCCGGGCTACGTGATGGCCATAACCCTTTTGCTTATTGTTCTCTCTTCCGTACACACGTCATGAACTCGTGTCAGTGATCTGTAAGACGTGTGGCATAGACCGTCATCTTGTTCGAAAACGAATGGCATTTTGTCTTATGATATCAGTTGGTCATTAAGAGAAAGATGAAAGAGAATGGTCTACTTTTAAGTGGGTCAACCTGTATTACTGGCCAATCGTAACCAACGATTTTATTCTAGTCGGTGATATGATGTCACATTTATCTGTCTTTGCATGAAGTGTACATATATAAGTTTGATAAAAGACAGATCGATAAAAAGTGAGAAAGGAAAGAATGTTTGAATATTTAATGCAATATACAGAACTCTGGATAAAAAGTATCTTATTTACTTCGTCAATGATAATGAATATTGAAAAAATAAATCGTTGTTATTCATAAATTTTATAATTATTGATTGTTAGCTTGTGTCTCATATTTTCTATTCACTTAGTATTTATTGCCAATGTTTTTTCTTTAAGTAAGGTGACTTGTGCAATGGAGATTAAAATATAAAACTGATATATCTTAATTAGAATTCTTTTGAATCAATATTTGCATCAAAATTGTCATGCTAAGTTATTTAAATGTAATATTTATACTCACCGTCATATATGAAGTGAAGTGAGATGTTTCCCGATTTTCCATTGATTTAACAAAATAAAGATAGAAATATAATTTGCAATTTACTTTTTCCATAAATTGATTCGTTTTATGAAAACAACCAGTTTCTATTTTGTTCATCTTGATTATTTAATAAGGGTCGATATATCGTTTTCGTCGTCATATTGAAAAAAAATCGGCGAGGTCTATATTCTAGCATTACCTAGTAGTTCGGCTTGAGCAATTTCACTAGTATTTTCCCCAAGTACATATACACATTTGGCTTCGCCGTTTGCTAACTCTATTGATGCACACATTTTTAATAATAAGCAATTTTCTCAAATAAAATGATTTCACTTATTTTTTTATTAAAACCTTATTTTTTTTTGGGGGGGGGTTAAATCATCTTTTTCTCCTGTCTTTTAAATTATGTTTAAATAAAAAAAATTTAATTCGTTTTGTTCCAACGCAATGTTTTACTTATTCGTTTTTTTTGTTTTTTTTTGCGTGGCGTTTTTACGTGAGTTTAGCGATCGATCCCGAAATTGAAAATGCAAAAAATGTTCCCCTCACACACGCATATAACAAAAGCGATTCTATATATTTTTAACTGCAGCTCGATACTAAAGATAGAAGAAACATGTAGATATTTAATATAAAATATAACTAGGAAATACCAAAATGAAAGGGGATACGCAAACAAACAATAACGACATAAAAGTAACTTGTGATATTTTTCAAAAATTTAATATTATTTGAATCCTTCTTTCGGTTGCATCTCAGAATCACCTGAGTATTGATTAAAAGTAAACAATGTGAACAGATTTTACTTCTTTTAATATATGTGTATATTTGATGATGATATCAAATTTAAATGTTAATACCATGAGATTCTAGATGATACACAATTCTGTAATAAAGACTAATGTATATATACACATATAATATACATATATTTGCATATATTGTTTTATATACCTATATGTCCAAACACAAACTGAAATAACTTTAATGCAGTAATAAATCAGAAAAACGAGACGTTTACGATTCTATTGGGACAAACATATGATTTCAGAAAAAGTAACGGCAAAAACATAGAAAGACGACGTCAAACTAGATATTTTGGTCATAGGCGTGACTATTTGAAAAATAAAATGAATTACGTGGGATAAAGACATAAAATGAAAACAAAAACAAGGCAAGGAAGACATTTTTTTAATGGAGAAAGGGTGAAATGCATTAAAAAAGTGTAGTACCATAAAAGGAATCGAAGCATTATGCAATGGCGAATATGAATTTTGCCAGATATTTGCTTAACGAACGAGATCCGAGTTTAAGATTTATATTAGATGGTGACGAGAGAAGGATTATAGAACTTTCGATGCATTTGCGGTATGGGAACTTTCGATGCATTTGCGGTATGGGAGCTTTCGATGCATTTGCGGTATGGGACCTTTCGATGCATTTGCGGTATGGGAGCTTTCGATGCATTTGCGGTATGGGAGAGGAGGTTGTAAGTTGTGAAGTAAAACTTATGAGTAAAATTGTTTCTTTGTTTGACTTATGCGTTAGTGGAATAATTATACTTGAGTTTTCGATTATGTTCGTAGATGTTGGATTTAATATTTCTAACAGCTTCGTTGAATATTTCTAACAGTTTCGACCAATTTATTTTACAAATGCTAGAGAAGACGTCTCCTAATGAGATAGGTGGAGACTGGTTTAGTAAATCCTTCATTGTTTAAAGTTGAATTTACTATATTACGGATTATAATTGTATTTGTAACGAAATAAACGTTTATCATGGAGATCTATGTAAAACTTATTGTGATCAATCTTATCCGTGTTTGCTGTATTAATCCATACTATCTTTGGGATATTAATAGTTTAGCATTTGGCGTTTCGGATAAAAAGTAAGAATAGTTAAAGCTTGATATAAAGGTTTCTTTTATTATAGAAAGAAGCGATGTTGCAACTATTAAGAGCACTGAGGAAGGAGCCTATGATTATTCCGGATTTTATTTTGTTGTTTTGTTCGGATCTGAAATGTGTAAGGTAATTTTAATTCGTTGGTTTTCTGTAGACTGAGAGGTTTAAGCAGTTTTTGGTGATATAAGAGGAATTCCAAGAAAGTTAAGGATGTGATTTTTTAATTCACAAGTCAAGAAATGATGTGTTAAATTCGATGTAGTTATTTTAACTATGTGTTATGATCTACTCATATTTGACGCTGCTTATCATTATATAAACTACTCACGTAGGGTGGGGGGATAAATATCGCGTCTATCAAGAGAATGAGGATTGCTTAACTTACAAGTCGGAAAGTACCGACAAACGTTCTTGTATTTTACTTATTTTTACAATATATTCTTTCTATCTAAACCTCTTGTTCGAATCTTCTTTTATTATTCTTTCCTAGGGCCACAACACTATGTTAGAAACATTACTGTAATTTGGATGTATAATTATTGTATCACCAATATATCTGAAGTTTTTTAAGATAGATGTGAATAGGTCGTTCTTTAAATATTCCACAAAAAAACAAATGTTTGTTTCTAGGAATTATACTTAAAAATAAAGAAGTGTTTTTTTATTAAATTGTATAGGTATGGTGTACAAAGGCAACTTCATTTTGAACTAAGATGGATTTTGAGGAATCGTAGGCAATTACCTATAGGTGCGTTAGTATAAATAGATGTGATATCTGGTGGGGTTATTCATATTTGTATGTCAACGTCTTTAGAGGAGATCTCCGGAGTATTTTATATGGATTGGACTAGTGGAACCGAGTAGGGAATGACTATTTCTGCTAATTATCTGGCAATATATATGGTGTGTTGTCGATGGCAATATATATGGTGTGTTGTAGGATGCTGCCTACTGCTTACTGTCCTCCATGTTTTATAATTCTTTGGTTCTTTTTTCCGGTTCTTTCTCTCGCTTTTCCTATTTTAACATCTTAAAATGATTAATTATCAATTAAGATGTTAAAATAGGAAAAGCGATTATTGATGACTTATGCTTGTGTTTAATTTGTATCCTAATGTCTTTTTCACATATATTGTCTCTAGGACATTTCATTTTTATGATATACCGTGTATTTCATCCTTATGCACACACAAACTCATATAATATATATATATATATAGAGAGAGAGAGAGAAAGAGATAGATAGATAGATAGATAGATAGATAGATAGATATGTCTTTGTATTGTTTTTGTGGATTTAGGCAACATTTTCTTTATTTAAACATGTTTGTTTAAATAAAGAAAATTCTGGAGATGGTCGCGGAAAGAACTTTTTGATCTACGACCGGAAAACTTACTCACAGAGCCAAGACAGTAATGAAAAAAATACTAAATGAGAAAATTCCTTTGTCTTTAATCTGACCTGCATTAATAAGAACTTGATGGGCAGATATACATTCATATATTCATATATGCATATATCTGCCAAACAAAACACATTTCAAAAGGCGACAAAAAGTGAGAAAGCAAATGGCCAGTTAGACGATAACCTAGACTTGCACTTGCAGCCTGAAATGAATTGCTAAATTAAACTCTCCGCTCTCAAATAAAAATACTCATTAAAAATGCTTAATATAATCAGAAATAATAAACATAATAATTCATATATGAAAGATTAGATTACTGGCATAATTGTATTATTGATATTTTTCATTGATATATCTATATAAATACTATGTGCTAGCATTGGCGAAACATAACTTTTGTTTTTAGCCTAATGTTTAACGGAGGGTGTACACTTGTTTTTTAATAGAAAATAAATGGCTCTAAATGTTAAATACTCCTTCCAAATTAGTAATTACGCAAACGTAAAACGGATTCTACATATTATGAAAACATTTAATAATTGGAAGTAAAACAGGAAACAATTGTTAAATATGTTAAATGCTTATATTTTAATCTGTACTTGTGTGTAATATATGTCACATCCTGTTTGAAGTGAGGGAAATCTGCTCAATGCGTAATTTTTAGGGTGTTCAAGTAAAGCATCATTTTTATGAACAACGCTTCCGTAATTTTACGGCAGTTGAGCGATTATTTAATGCAATCTGATATTAGTTACTCACCAGGAGTATTCACATAAGCCATTATCTCTCTTTGAGGACAACTTGTGTTATTTGAAGTCTGAGTGACAACAAGTCCTCTCAGATTTCCAGTACTCTCCAACATTTTAAATAACCTTTGCAGATGAAGTTGCATGATCGCACCAGCCTCTTATCATTAATTATTATTATTATTATTATTATTATTATTATTAGTAGTAGTAGTAGTAGTAGTAGTAGTAGTAGTAGTAGTAGTAGTAGTATTTGTACGTCCCTTAACTGCACAGTGTTGTGATGTTTTACACCGGTCTTTTTTCACTCAAGTGTGAGCCTTTACACCAAAGCTAATGAGTATAGTCGAAGAGTCAATTAGATGGAAAGCATCTGGCGTATGATGTTTTCTGTGCCAAGCAGAACTGATTTCTTAAAATTATCTAGAATTCATCCGATTATTAGGAGTATTCACACAAGCCATCATCACATATTGTTCTTTGAGAACAATTTGTGGTGTTCCCCGGAGTTCCCCCAGATTTCCAGTATTCTCCACCTCTTTCGATAACCTTTGCAAAATATTTTGCATTATCACAACAGCCGCTTACCATTGATTTCTCGTTGGCAGCGACCATTGGTCTTCACTGAAATTTGGGTGACAATAAGCCTCCTCAAGGTACCAGTCTTCTTTGCACATCTCCAGCGGAGGTCAAGCTAGTGCTTCTCTCCTCGGTCTTCGCCTTCTCCTGACTTTCATTATTTGGTGTGGTGTGCCTGTTGATGGTGACACTCACAAGAAATTATTATTATTATTATTATTATTATTATTATTATTATTATTATTATTATTACAACAACAATAAAGTAATAATAATAATAATAATAATAATAATAATAATAATATTAATTAGTAGTAGTAATAGTAGTATTAGCTGTATTATAAACGGGTTTATATTGATTAAAATGCAAAAATATACAAATATTAACAGGAGTAGTAACTAACGTATATAGTACTTTTCTGCTCGTTCCCAGTCATATTAATAAGAAACAAAGAAAAGAAGAATATGTAAAAGGCAATATATTGAAACCTGCTGAAATCGTGCACGCGTAACTAAAAATAAAAAGTACATACAAAACAAACATACAGATATCCACATACATACAATAATATATACACATACAAAATGTCTACTTAAAACAACTCCACCGGAAGCCAATGCAATTGTGAGTTCGAATAAAACCATTCATTGCATAGCTTGATCTTCCGAGTTCAAACAAACTGTTTTTCTGTTTTTTTATTTGTTTTTTTTTTATTAATTGAAAATTAATGGTCTACTCATTCAATAAATTTGCAATCAGTTTTCTTTTTTTACTCTTTTAAAAAACTAAATCAATTCATTTAATATGAAACTGATCAGAGTCGTGGAAATTTCACGATTAAATCTTTCATTTATTGTATATTCTTACCCCACAATATCATAGTGCAAACGGTGTTTGGCATAACTCACGCTTATCTAAATATTCTGGTTAATGTGGCATTAGAATGCATTTCAGTGTGGGAGTCTTTCACAAAAATCTTAGTAATTTTGTTTGTGACATATTTCCATTCTATGAATGTCATAAGAATGCATATTATTGTTAGCACCTTTATTTAAACTGAAACATATTCATCTACGTAGCCTGGTTCATTTAGTTTATGAATATATCTCGTTATAGAAAATGTGTAGGAATTTGTGGCGTATATTTATCCACTGTGTGTCTGGCAGGAGGACAAAATCCCACAATATTAAATTATTATGGACGAAAAAGATACAGCATTTCGATAATTCCCTGAAAGTCAAAAAGTGTACTTAAATTCTAGTTGCATGTTAACCACAACAGTGAAATAGGATATAAAGCATTTTTTTTTCATTGTACATTCGACAATCGGACGATCTCATTTTTTGAAAAAGAGGTAAATGGTAATAACTTCACATACAAAATTGCTTGATTATATATAGTTGATTCATAACTTCACATACAAAATTGTTTGATTATATATAGTTGATTCATAACTTCACATACAAAATTGCTTGATTATATATAGTTGATTCATAACTTCACATACAAAATTGCTTGATTATATATAATTGATTCATAACTTCACATACAAAATTGCTTGATTCTATATAGTTGATTCATAACTTCACATACAAAATTGCTTGATTATATATAGTTGATTCATAACTTCACATACAAAATTGCTTGATTATATATATGTGATTCATAACTTTACAATATCTTAAGACCGGTCGATACATATGTAGCATTTTTGTTCAAGAATACAAATACAACAAATACTTCAATATCAACTTCTAACTACAATTAGATTTTATCCTGTCATAAACAATTGTGTTTGGCTGTAAATTTAAACTAATTGTGGATTTCGTAAATTATTATTAAGTGAAATGTATTCGCAAAAATTCCCACAATTTGAAATAAAAATATATCCCATATATATATTGTAAAAATGTTTAAATATTAAACATTCATGGATAAGCTGGTGTTTTTATTTAAGTATTTTTATATATTCTTTTGATCTATCTTTTCTTTCTAATTAAGTTTTTTTTTTCATTTAGTTGGGTTTAATTCATTTTTGACAAGCGCATGTTCTTAACCTTTTATTTGTAACTCGTTTATTTATATTTTATACGTTTATTTATATTTATTTACTGGTCAATTGTCTTTATTGCCTCTTTATTTCTCGAGACAATTATTATTCTATTTATCTTTTCTTTTTTTCTCGCACCAAACGTTAACGATTCCTGCTTCAAAGAAAAAAAGCAGCAAGAATTATAAAAGATGACGAAAAGTAACGCCTGGTTGATCTTCCTTTTTTCTTCTCTATACAGAATCGGAGAGAAATGATTTATTTTATTTTTTACATGGCTGTTTTTTGTTTTGTTTTCATTTATTTTTTAACAATTTTGTAAATGACTAGGTTGGTTGATCAAAGCCACGCCCCTTTCAGTTATAAATAAGAACAGTTGAATTGTAAACAGACGTCGAGGTTGCCCCTGTGAGGTGAAGATTGTAAGAGACAGGTATGGGTTGCAAAAGAAGAAAGTGGTTAGGGGTCGAGTGCCGATCGGTGGCTCTATAATCAGTCTGTTTTTAAGCCGTTATTAGATCAGTGAAGAGCTGTGAAGCTCTAAAGGCTGAATAGCAACACTGTCATTACCTAGTAAGCGCGTAGGCAACAAACGACGGGATTGAGATGGCAGCGGCAGTGTAGGTTTGATTTGAGGACAGAGAGAACGGAAGAAAAGCGGGCGGTAAAGCCACTCCTACAAACACCGACACAAATGTTTCATGCAAAACTGAGTGTCACTATAACGCACGCACATACATAAACACATGCGGCAAACACATACTTTCATACACACAGAAAGCGTCTATATACATTTGCACAAAATTCAGTTGCACATACAAAAATAGGCACAAACGCATAAACAATACGCATATGGATAGGTTTCCTTTCTGTTACTAGACCCTGTAAGAATACTTAAATTTGCGATTTTATTGTGAAGTCAGTGTGTTGATCCCCAACTGAACCTTTCGCCATTTCTTGAGTACAGTATCAACGGATAAGAAGAACAAGATTTTCGGTTTTCTAAACTAGTGATACTTGAAAATCTCATGTACTTAGCTTTTTACCCCCTGGATAGAGTGAAATAAACACTTTTCGCCAGATTATTAGTAAAAGTAGCTACACTTATATATATATATATATATATATATATATATATATATATATATATATATATATATATATATATATCCATTATGTCAAATCTCGAGTCTGCAGACTGAAAAATTAACAGATTAGTTTGGTAGGGAAATGCACACACAGACACTTATATATATATATATATATATATATATATATATATATATATATATATATATATATATATATATATATATATATATATATATATATATATATATATATATATATATATATATATATATATATATATATATATATATATATATATATATATATATATATACACACACACACACAAGGCATAATCGCGTTAACACACCGGCTCTCGTCAGATCACCGCAGTTAAGCAACGTTGAGCCTGGTTAGTATCAGATGAGTGACCATTTGGGAATTCTAGGCGCTGTATGCGCTTATCTCGGCATTTGGTTCCAGGCGTCCTGTACTTCACTTGCCACTTGTATTTAACAATGTCGTCTTAGGAGAAGTGTGGTTGGAGATTGCGCACCTCCTGTCACAAACATATCACGTGCAAGCAACCCTTCATGTGTATCCATAGTCTGCCCAAGACTGAAGGAGCCTGCTTTTATATATATATATATATATATATATATATATATATATATATATATATATATATGGAAAATATACACATGTATCAAATATTGATTTCCTCACATACAATATTTGCATACTTGCACGAAAGACAGATTAGTAGATAGACATAATTCATTATTTAATTATATTTACACAAAACACTTACAGAAAATACAATGTCTACAAAAGAGTATTTGAATATCTACTGGAAAGATCTTGAATGCCTACTGGAGAGATCTTGAATGCCTACTAGAGAGATCTTGAATGCCTACTAAACAGTATCCACGAGTCTCTCAGATCTCTCTGTACAGGGGTTTGTCAGGAAAACCTGGCATGAGGATATTTTTCCCTAAATGTTAACTGTAACTAAATGTTCAAAATCGCATATTGTTAAACTAAATAATATATATTCGCTTTGGCTAATCAAATGTAGCTTACAAGAGCATTGGTTCACCTTCTCCAAGTGATGTTGCCGCAAGTAACATCACGAAGATGAATACTCCATCAGACAACATTAATTCCTGAAATCTAGTAAAACCAAGAGAGTACAGGAAAGGCATTCTATAACATTACATTACAATGGTCAATTGAGAAAAGGAAATGAATGTTCTTCATTACTTTCTAACTGAACATTTGAAAGGTAAAAGAGAACTTTAATGGAAAACTCGAATCTCTGTGCATCTCATATAGAGATCAAGTGTTCGCCCCAGGAAGGGGCCCTTGATATTTGAGAACTTCGATTAAACTAAAATGAAGCAAAAATGTAAATATTCACAAAAACACTGGCAAAAAATATTTTTAAATGCCCCTTTTTCGTGATGAACAAGCGAAACTGACTGCTGGAAATTATATTAAAAACATAAACGTTTTTCTAAAAACACAACTTTAAAACAATTGAGCCATTCTCACCTTTAATCAGATATTCGAAGCAATTGTCATAATCTACACAAATGTCATGCAGCTTTATCGCATATTTTTATATATTAGAACCGTTTAACAAATGTTTGTCTAAATGATCCATTGATCAAGCATCAAACATGGATGTGGATGTGAAAGATCATTCAGAATTTGATAAGAAAAAGAATACATAAACACGCAAATGTGTACACATGTATAAGAAAATACACTCAGTTATTAAGAGATTGTCAAATTCTTCTCGGGGTGTTTCTCAAAATTGTCCCTTTTTATTAAAATCCACGTTTCAGCTCTAAAAGAGGATCATCTGTCTCAATTTAGTTACAACCACTGGTTCTTAATGAATTACTTCACTTTCGGTGTCATTTTTACTTTTAAAGTGTCCTAAACTATTAAATAACTATAGTATGAGTTCCTTTTAATAATTTAAAAAGAAATGCATGCAGACACGCGCGCCTAATGATGTGCTTGTAGTAAAAGTTTAGAGAATTAACTAAAGTTTAAAAATGTGTCTATTCTAGCATTTTTGTTCTTGACAAAGCAGCTTTGATAGCATCGAATCAAATTAACATTAATTTATGTCCACATGTATTTATACTGGTGTTATAACTGAATGTAAATTTAATTAATGCAAATATTTATCGAAGAATTAGTTCAATTATATATTAAATATTAAATATGAGCCTGATTTTATTTACTTAGATTGCTTACTTAATAAGCTTTTTTGTTAGCTATTCACGAAGTCCTTTAGTCAACAGTGTAAAATTTTTGATTAAAGCGCAAAATGGCAGATTTACAATTTACTACACAAAAGGAAAGTCTTACTTGAACACTTTATTAGGAAACAGTGCACGACAGATCTGCGTAGCGCAAAGAGTAATTGCACATTTCAGTGTGAGACCATTCGAAATAAAATCAAGCAAAATCAAAAGGAAAAACTATTGGATATATTATTTATATTTATGTGTGTGTGTGTGTGTGTTCGCGTCAAAATCTAAACAATGTCAGACATAATATAAGCAAAACAAAACTTTAATGTCGATTTCTAGATTTTGTAACGTGATCTATTCTGTTTTTCTCGTTCTTTTTTAAATCAGGTACTATGAGTGAGGTGTAATACCTGCGGTGATGTCTGCATTTGTAAAAATTTACTCCAAACAATAACTTTTTTTCTGTTAACAAACAATATAACTGCTATTCTAAAGAGTTGTATATGAGAGATTTACAACAGATACAATTTAAACTTTTGATTAAGTCTTAAGGAAATTATGAAAAAGGTTCTAGAAGGCGCAAGAAAAACGCCGCATTCACAATTACGCTAGTCTGACACTGAACAAATGGGAAAATCATATTTTGTATGGTATCTGTTATATAACTATTAATAAATCATGATCATTAGTTCATGAATGATCATATTTAAACACATTACCGTTATTGTAATATATGCAATCATTTGCAAATGGTGATACTTGAACGCTTAAGTAAGCGTATCGATAATCATAAGTTCAATCTTTTACAGTTCATCAAAATACAGATTAATTTTAAACAAAATACCAAGAGAGTATGTACGTAAAATAAATCAAAATACTTGGGATATTATATCACGTTGGAATAGTTTCTAATTAAATCACTAAACGTAAACTATTTTATATTTGATCAGTAGTTATATGTGCAAGAGTTAGCAGCACAAAAATATTAGAATCTTGTATGAATGTATGAGCCTAACTCGTATATATAGTAATCAGTTGAAAACAGTAGGCACTAGAATTTTAATATTTCGTAAAGCAGCTAATATAGGATACGGAAAACTTCGAGATAAAACTGACATTCACTCCGGTTATCGCAGTGTTACTTCTGGTCGTCTTGGATTTCTCCGTTCTACTGGTTATAAAATAAATAATGATAATTTTAGTGGTTACGAAGTACACAACGTTTGCTTCAATACAAACTCTTTATTATTTAGATAGCTTTGACGAGGGGGGGGGGCTAATGTCTCGGAAAATTAAACATAGATCATCAGAATAATATAAATCCCAGTTCGAAGTTCATCGAAGATTGAAGGATTTGATAGAAGGCTCGAGAATGAAATCGCGATGTTTGAGTTGAACTGCAATTATTAAATAATAAAAATATGATGCTTGCATTAACTTTATAAAGTCCGACGCTCATGGTATTATCGTTCCCGGGGAGATTTACTTGGTTGAGGAAACAAGCTCCGGAGGGTGTTAGACACGATATCAAACGTACATAGAAACATCAGCGGGTGGATATGTCGTCGGCTATAACCGACTGGCATGGCTCGCTTCTTGAGTGAGAATTACGTCGTTACAGGGAGCATTTTCATTGTCCCCATTACTGGCAGGGACCTTGTGATGAAATTGAACGCCTGTACAAAAATAGCAATAAATACATTTTTATAAAAATATATCATTTATTTAACATTGAACACTGGCGGTGCATACACATTGAAACCCAACGCATGCAGCACAAACTGCTATCTACGTCTGTTGCGTATGAGAATCCAAGCTTCAACTGTTTAAAACGATATAATCATATTCAGTTCTCTCCTTCTTCATTGAAAGAGATAGAAAGGGAGTGAAAGAGAGAGAGAGAGAGATTCATACATAACGCGTGAACATTGTTTTGTTTTTGTGTGACTCGATGACGAGTTCTTTTGGGTTTGACCTTTTGAATTCAGATCGTTTTGACTTTGTTGAATATTATAAACAACACTCACTCTTGGGTCGAGTCGTACCTGATAGTCAATAGTTACTGAAGCCGTCATATTTTTTTAATAATAACGCCTTTCTTCCTCGCCTCCACACGAACACAGTCAGTTACAAGTTAGGTAAAAGGTTTATTAATGTAGAAGCCCCCCCTCAATACGGTGCTCTTCATTGTGCCACAATCTCATAATATCGTCAAATCTAATATATAATACAATTTACGTTAACTAAATATTGCGCATTCTTTGGCAGTAAAAATGACTGTAAAACAGAATCACATGATGTCATGATTGGCGGGATATTAGTGTCAGAACTCCATATGAAATCTATATAAATAAAAGTGTGCCTGCTCGTTTATCTAAAAACTATTTCACTGATCGTTTTGAAATTTAGCTATGGTATTTTAATCGAATATAAGCACATTTTTATAAACTTATTGTCAAAGCCTTTTACAATATTAACAAAAAATTAAGTCGATTTTTCTTGGAAATAACTGAGCGATAATAAACGCGACTGTCAGATAGTTTAATTTTCCGTTCAGGGTTTGTTTTTCTTTCCTTATTTTTTTCTTTAAATATCTTTTCTAAAATTTACTTCGTCTACCATTTGGAGATTTTGCTATTGTATTTTACTTGAATGTGAACTGTTTTTATACACTTCATTATTAAAATATATTACAATATTAAAAATAATTTTTGTTAAGGTAATTTTTCTGAAATAATGGGCGCGCCTGATGAACGCGACAGCAGAGTTGCAATTTTTTTTCCAAAAGATCTTGAAATTCTGTTTGGAATCCAGCAGGTACAATTTTGATTTCGCGTTTTTTTTTCTATAAAAGCTGGAGATTTTTTACACCCATACACTCGCAATTTTAGATAAGAGAATACATAGAAGCGCTTCTAAATACTTTAAAGCATAAATACAATCCATTCAAGTAGGTAGAATAGTAGATTTTATTTCCTAGGTAACAAATATTTGTTGAATGTTTGTTTCTCGCACTAATCTGTCATATAAAAACCGGCATAGTTTATTAAGTTAATACTAAATGGTGGGATGTTCGAATTTTTATACATCTTTATAATCAATGCTTTTTAATTCTTATTTTTACAAATATTATGGGAGAGGCTTATCTCTTGGACTCCAGTTTTGTAGCCTGATTTCTTGGTGAACTTAAACGACAGACGTTCTTAAAAAAATTTTTTTTATCGATTTTAAACTGCCAGCATAAAAAACGGTAACATTTATTAATTTAACATTTTAGAGGGTGTACACATACATTTTCAACATAAAATCCAAACCCCACATTTTTCTCTTTTGTAATTTAAGTTTTCATTTTCGTTGTATTTCTCTTAGTGAAACAGAAGATTTAAGTTAGGTTATCGGACTCGCAAAGCGGAAGAAGTGTGACGAGAAGATGCCAGTCAAAGTCAGGAACAACGAACATCAGCGAACAAGCATAGAAAATAAAGAACGATTCAAATACATGTCAATGAAGCAACAGAGCGACCTACGGCCAGACTTGACGATGCACGATTGCGGGTACACAATCACGTTTTGCATCTTTTAATCTGCTTCGTTCTCTGCAAAATGAACACAACAAGTTGCGAGTTGCTGAAAGATGGCAACGGGAAACAGGAAATCAACGTCAAACAGAACTTTATCCTCAATTATCATGGAATTGGGATCGTCCTGCATTCGGTAAAACGTTGCTGATGATTGTAGTTTCATTGGCACTATATCTAAAGTGTGTCACTTTTGCAGGCTCTGAACTTTACTAAAGAAACAACAACTGTGCCGCCGGAAAAATTAAATTGCTTGAAAAACCACAAGAACTAATACTGCTGAATGAAGATAGTTTTTTCTAGCATCAGAAAATCCAACTCATGCTTTCAAATGTCGGCGTTCACTGTAGAAATTATAATCCATACCAACGTTGAATATGAAATGATAAATATACCATAAAGTCTGATCTCTGCTTCCGTTCCTAGAGGAACAACATAAATTTCTACAAATGTATTTCATTGGTGATAGCAAAGCTTAACTAAATGCACAACGTGGAATTTCGTGCACTATAAAAGGACAAGCGTTTGCCAACTGCAAGAGCAGATTCAAGATAAAAACAATGTAGTGCATTTATTAAAAACAGCAATTGAAATTATGCTATCAGATACTCACAAGATTCATGCTGACAAAGTGCATGCTGGAGAACACTATGGAGATTCAATGCTACAACTATAAATGAAGCGCAAATGTTTATAGTCGGAGATCAGTTTTAACATAGGAAAAATGATCAATTGACAAAAATTTGCAGAAACTCAACGATGCTATGATACCATGCAATATTAAATCATGTGTGGGATGGTGCCGATGGATATCACTTCAATATTATAATAAATCCAGTTAGAAAATAAATAGGAAATGGCATGTTGAATCCAAACACACATGATAGGTGAAAATATTCTAAGTGATTTGATACAGAAAAAAAAATCAGTAGAAAATTGCGGTAAATTAGAAGCCATACACATGCGAAATGGTGACATTGAAGTCGATAACCGATATTCGCCTTTGCTATCAAAAGCCTACAAATCGCACATAACTGGAATACTGTATTCAGTTTAGTCGATCAAATACTGCGAAAAGTCATAATTTCCAATTGTGGAAAAGATGTTGGATCAAAGATATTTCCCAACAGCATTCAATAGAAAAAAGCATTCATCTAGATTGGGAATAATAGTGTGCAGTCTACTTATTGTGGTATCTTTAAATATGCTATGTTGTCTTTCAACTTAACTACATGAATAACGGTTTTGAATATAGCAAGGTTTTGGCTTGCAAACCTAATAAAATTATAAGAATACTGTTATACATATCGATAAAATCGCACAATATGAATCTGGAAGATACATAAGTAGCAACGAAGCGATATGGCTACTTTTTCATTTCCCATATATGAAAGATATCTGGCTATTTTTTACTTACAAGTAGATTTACTTTACAACTCCAAATGTGCAACAAATAACTCTACATCCGCCGGCTACAATATTAACGTCTTTTTTTCACGTTACCTCAAACTGACGCATTTGAAAAAAATCACTGCTCTATTCGAAAGTATCTTCGTATTGTACATGTAATACAAGTAGAAATTCATTTGAACAACGCTAACGAAGGACAACAGCATAATCCAAAAAATCAGAATAGGCAGACTGTACACTGTCCATTCTAATCAGTATGGATGCCTTTTACTTGCATGCTGCTTGCATCCCTCATCCAACGTCTTTTAAGCAATTTTTCAATGGAGTTAAACGTGCACCTTTTCACAGTATTTGATCGACTTTAGATTTATTGGACAATGATGGACATAACGATGTGTGAATTAATAATGCGTGCAACACATTACATCATACTAAAATTCGTGTATTGTTTAGTATCATATTGATCATTTGCTCTTCTTTATCTCCAACAGAGTTAAGAGAGAAATATAAATTATACATAGCTGAAGATATATTTCATCGAATCCTCAAGTGTCAATACCTGCTTGTATTTTTAAACAGAAAGATATAATAAACCATTAATAATGATTGAAATCTTGTGCTTAGAGAAAGTTCAAATGAATTGTGAATGACGTCACCAAATTGAGCCACTGCTACTTTGTTAGTTGTAGAATTGCGTCGTGAACAAAATTACTACTCGGGTAATCTTATGTTGTACGGACAATAAAATATGCATAAGCTAACACTGGAGCAAATAGACATTGACAACTAAACACTGGAGCAAATAGACATTGACAACTAAACACTGAAGCAAATAGACATTGACAACTAAACACTGGAGCAAATATACATTGACAACTAAACACTGGAGCAAATAGACATTGACAACTAAACACGGGAGCAAACAGACATTGACAACTAAATTATGCAAACAGTCAATAATGGAGACATCTTTTAATACGCCAGTAGGAACTGGTAGAATATTTCTAAATTAATATTATTAGCCATTCGATCACAAACTGATATAGCCTTAGCTCTTGCATCATCCGGAATAATTGCAAGATACAAGGTGAAACTACTGCTCCTTCTGCTTCTAAATTAGCATTAAACATGCAATTTACTGCAAATCCAGTGCGCAACAATTCTAAAACATCTCACATGGGAAAAGTATTGCAGAAATGCAAAGTAATTTAAAATGAGTAAAGGCCCTCGACCGAGCATTGCAAGATTTTGCATGGGATTAGTTTTCCGATGCAGAATGTTGTTGCACATATTGTAGATTTCAGGAAATCATTACATGGAATTTCTCGATCCACTCACTAGCTAAAATAATTGTTTTTTCTAAATACTTTACTTTTAGAGACATGTACCGACATTAAATTTAAAATTAAATATTTGTGTCCAGTTGCAAAATGGTCGATCAGCAAACATATTTACACATGTTGGAAACTGGAAACGGAAAACTTATTTCAGAGTGAATTTCATTGCTTCGTAACTTCTCTAATTTAGTTATATCAGAAAAGGAATTGGTCAAAAAATGTATTTCCAGATATTCAAATTAATTAAAAGAATTTCAGTTGGCTGAGTAAACGAGATAAAACTATAAATAAGTATTGTACTATTGTCGTTTTAATCAATATATTATTATTATATTATTATTATCGGATATAAATCATTTACAAGTGTTTTTCTATAGAAGGATCTGCAAAAAACTATACAGCGAGAAATAACTTTTTATTCAACATTACCATGGTTTCACTAAAGTTTAAGTAATTAATTTAAATGTTAACAAACCGATTAAAATGACTACAAAGAAAAGAGAATTAGATTTTTGGGGGTTAGTGGGAACTTCTCTTTACTGCTGTGCATTTTTTTTCAAATTTCTTAGCCGATTTCAAAAGCTCTTTGTTCTGTAGTCGGCTATTACTTAGAGTGTAGAAGAGAGGTAAATTCGAAAGCGTGTAGGTTGGAGTTTGTTCAGATATTCTCTATGGGCTGGAGAGTCCTTGGCTGTTTTGTGTGAAGGGATTGTTCATTTTAAGTCCCTTCTTTTTCTGAAACGTTATGTGGAAAGCTGATAATTTTTCTGAAGCTCTTACGAATCACAAGTACATATGATGTTGATAGATTGAAGCATACTATAATTGCCTCTGTTATAGATTTCCGTTTTTGGACTAACGCTGACGGGGTGGATTATTTTGTTTGTTAGAAACTGCTCTAACAGTATGCGTCGATGCGGTGCATGGAGATATCTCGACTCTGCCACTATTATTACTACCAAGTAATCTTTAGTTGGTTAGAGTGAAAGGGTAATTAGGCTCAGTTCCTTTGCAACCAATTCGCACCCAGTATCAAGTCCCGATCCAAGTTTGGGGTGATATAAAACCTTGATGAAGTTTTCGCTTTCTTCATTTTAATGGGCAAATGGGATGTGTTTTTTAGTGTGTTTTTTTGTCCGTTGGCGAGAGTAACTTAGGTTTGAATCTCCTAGCTACATTTTATGTATTTTTAGCTCCTCAAAAACTGCCGTTTTGATGAGCGAGATTTCCGACCCAGTGTCGATCATTGCCTCTATCGGCAAACCCCTTATTGTAACTATACACTCCATTCCGGAGTCCTGGTTGATGGGTTTATTTCCTCGAATCTATTTTTCCAAGTTTTCTTAACCGATTTATTTCTTTGGTCGGCCTAATTAGGCCTACTCTCACCGTCTTCTGGATATCTATTACCTCTGGTTTTCCGCGTTTCAAGGTTACTCCGTTCTTTGAGGCTTCGACATAGTGGCATTCCGTGTATTTAGCCACTGAGTAGGCCGGTGGTGAGTGAATTTCGAGGGTAACCTGGCCTTTTCTTTTACTGAAGTAAAGTTACTTAATTATTCCTCAGGTAATCATTGTCATTCTCGCTCTAGCCTGTTATGGTTGAAACGCTCTCGCTGTCCACCGATAAAATTTATACCTTACAACATTACATCTGCTGTAAGATTCGGTTTTGAGTACCCTAATTATAGTTGCTCCACTTTGCCCCCCTGACACATAACGAGCTATTATTTATGATAGTTTGTTCGTTTAAGTGGTTACTTCAAAGTCGTTCACATAGCATTTCACTTTGTCTAGTAGCAAACAAAGGCTCTGGTAATGTTGCCGGATTTGATCTGATCTCATTGTCCTTGCTAAAGTTGTTACTTTATCTATCTATGAAGAATTCAGCTAAACGCGCTTGCAAAGCTGAACTTCCCCTCATCTCTACGGCTCTATAGGCTAACTTAGTAGGTCTATTTATCTTACTTGCTAAGTCCACGAATACCTCACCTGGATCTTGTTTTATTCTTATTAGACCCCAGGCAGCATCGGCAGCATTTGTGAATTCACCGTACTGGGCTGCTATTTGATAGAACAGATTTTTACTGGTGCAGCTCGGATAATCATTAAGATATTCTCTGATCGTTTCCCATACTAGACCGTCCGTGAAGGTGTATGACAGTTTAATAGTTTGAGGCCTGTTAGCTGGACGACCCGCTCTTTTTTTTTCAGAGCTGCTAGCCATGAATTAAAATCAGACGGTTTTCCAGTAAATACTGGGATATTCGATCCACCTGTGATGACTCTGTTAAATGGGTCTTAGTTAGTATTAGCCATTTTATCTAAATATATATTTTTAAATAGCTGACGTTTAAACAAAAAGCTCTATCAACAAAATATTTTTTACGAATTATTAAAACCAATAAATATGCCGAGTAACAAAAACGAACATTGGAAATAGCCACCAACTGTAGCTTTTCTGAAGTTTTATGTGGTATTTTTCTCTCTAGATGCTGGTATTATTTCTGGGGTTGTTGTGTCCATGGACTTTTGCAGAATGTTTTCTAGTTTTCAGTTACTATTGTAAAAATGTTCGTAATCGCTTTAGGATGGTCTAGAATTTTTAAGTTTCTCAGGGTCGGGCTTATTCCTATGCGAGGGATAATCCTTGTCACGGCACCAATATGATACTGTTCATTTGCCGGGACGTGTTACTTGGTTGAGGAAACTATCTCCTCAAGTGTTAGACACGATCAAATGATAAAAACAATAGCAATCCAACTCTTTCTTTTTTCTCTTGAAAGAGAGGGGAAAAGAGACAGACAGAAAGAATGAGAGAGAAAGAGAGTGAAATATATGCTTAATCGCACATATTTTGTTTTTCAAATTAACTTGTTAGCATGCAATGGCTTACGTTTCACTCTGCACCAAATTGATAAACAAGCTCGTCAATTGTAAAGTTGGCAAGCTCGACATTTTTAAATATATGCGCATCTCTCCACAAGTACAAAATAATGTGTTCACAAGCTTAATTAATGTATAAGCTCATAACTCCTCCAAAAGGAAACCTTCTTCATTGTGCCAAAAAGTGGTGACTATATTTTAGAGATAAAATAAGATCACAAAATATAATATTACTGCTGAATTTTTTGTAGACGTCCTTAATCTGCAAGTTGAAAACTACATACAAAACATTAATAAATTTAAATGAGTAATACTAAACACCAAGTGAATAATTCGTGATTTTTTATTTCTTTTATTAAACCAAAAAATATGCAAATAGAGTCGATACAATACGATGTCAAATTAAAGATGGCCAGAAATAAATACACGTTTATTAAATGTTTTATGAATCTGGGAGATATTCTTTTACATAATGTTCTGAATTCGCCCCATCATTGCCAGCTAGTGTCTGGTCGACATAGATCACATTTGTACGAACCAATATGTTATGTTTATTGTATTTCCTTCTTTTCGATTAGTGATACAACTAGAACCGTCGCACATACAGCACCTAATACTCCCAAATAGCTAACCACCTTAGTGAATTCTAATAAAATAGAAACAGGCAAGGACGACTCGAAATAGCTGGCAGTATACTTTCTTCTATTCCTTAGTCGAGAATAGATCTGGATTATTTTTACATAAAACTGTAGATTTAAATTTCCATATTTATTCACAGGTTTACAGAAACATTCTTTTTTGTCTGAAAAGATGAATAAATAATTATATTCTTTCTGAAAAACGAAGTTCTATTTATAATTAGGGTTATTTTCAGATAAAAATTAATAGGGTTTTGTTATTTTGTGAAATTGCGAAAGAGTGAATATACTCTTTCTGATTATTAATCTAGCCTTGCCAGGTTGTAAAATACACTTAAATAGTATATTTTAATTCATGCAGATTTCATATTTATCATTATAGAGTCACTTCTGTATTGAATATTATATTGTACTTAATATCCTGTAGTGATTCCAAAGTTTTTTAAAATGATTTTTGTACCATCAGCAAGAATCGCGACCAAAAAAATAAATTAGCGCTTCAGCCGCGTCTCCTACCGATGTAGCTATCAAGATATAGGGTAGAACTATTTAATATAAAGCTACTAGAAGAAAGGAAGTGAATTTGAGCATTTCAACTTGCAGACATGTTAAAGTACATGTTATTCATCCATCCAAATAAACGTTTTACTCGTTAGACCCCATCGTTGATGTATGATTATTTTTTTCTGTTAATTCCAATGTCATGTGACCAGTAATTAAAAATTTTACCTGTTAAATGTTTATACACAGACAGACAAACTCATGCATATACATCTATGTACTTTATTTATATGTTGATAATCAGTTATTGAACAAAACGTTTGTTGAAATGCACTGTATTTCTACCTATGTGTGAAGTTGTTTTATGTGTATATTATTAAAACATTATTACAATCTGTCTAATGAAGCAAACAAAAGAGTGTTTTATTTAGTAATGAATCACCGCTTATTAATTCCCAATGGCTACTCGAGGATAAGAGTCATCGAATTTGTCAGATGGACGATGAAACAACACCATCAAGCATTGCTAACGATGGTTGGTACTAAGAAAAATTGGTTTAGTGCGAACTTGTTTACATTAGACTTGACAAGAACTATATTTTAATCAGATTAGAAGCAAACGTGATATTTCGATTAACAGATGGGTGGTTCCTGGAAACAAACTTTTCTCAAGGAAGTAATGTTTAGTCATAGGTACATATAGCAAAAAATTAGGTGGTGCCTCTCCAGATGAGGCAACAGTACTCCATTTAAGTATATATTTTACTATTATACATGTAGCAGATTGTATGAGGAGTCAGATGCATTCAGGAGTCGTGAAATTATGCAATTTGTTGTCAACTAACAGATGTGATCTAGATTTTTATTTCAGTTCTAGAGTAAATGTTCAATATCTAAGCAATGGGTTTCCTTAAAGTAAAAGCGGTTTATTTCAGTTTTTACGAACTGAGGATCCAACTAGTGAAGCTTGGTTTCTATACAGTGGGTAAACACTGTGTGCTCCAGAGGAGAGAGGATCAGAAAGATATTGATCATCAATGGTCTCCAAAATGCTGTCATAGTTTGTTATGTCATCTAGTATTTTGAAGAGAATTGATCAAGATCAGGAAGAGGGTTCGTTCAAAATTAAATTTTTGCATACAATGGCGTAAAAACTATGTGCTTCGATCTTCTGTCCTTCAACCACTACTTTATAAACCTACCACAAGGAATTTGATGGTTAAGGTAACATATTAAAAGTTAATTTCTCTAGAAATTACACCCTCGTTTAAAGACTCACTCTTCCTCTTTCATATTATAGGTATTGACATTACAGGACGAATTCGATGTCTATCACTGAGTAGATTGTTTTGCTTAGGAGGTTTACAACTTATGCTTTATCACAATTTCTAAAGACTTACTCATGACGCACAGGAAATTGAATCGTTTTCCCGTATTTTCAAATACGAGTCAATATGACGAAATTTTCAGATGATGGGAAGCCTTGCTTTTCAAGTAACGATACTTCATAAGCATAGGAGCTAGTTCCGATTGCAATGCGTTAAGAATTGGGATGTTGCCAGGACTAGTTTCCTTGTTGGCATCAGGATTCTGTATAAGTTTGGCAACATCCAGAACAAATATGTTTGTCGGTCAGAGCATTTACAGCCATAGGGAATGAGTCAGAAGATTGGCGACCCTGATCGCAAATGGTGGAATTTAATTGAAAGTTTGTTTTTGTTTTTGTTTTTGTTTGTTTTTTGCAAAACACTACACTAATGTCGATAGGGTTTATTGGTAAAGATGCAGCGAGGTATTGTTTTAACTATTATTATTGATGTATACATGTGAGTAACATTCGATGACGTCTCTTCATTCTTATTCCCTATATATACTGGTGTTCCTCAATCCTGTGTTCTAGAATCAAGTCTGTTTCCTCTATGTATCAATGATCTGTCAATGTATATTGTTCAGAAAACAAATGTTTTTGTTGATGGTTTTACTCTTTATTTTGGTGTTGTGTCTCGCCCATCTCCCTGGGAGAATCTAATCTAGGAGTTGCTTTAGGTTCAGTTGTAGACTGAGGTATATGTTGATCTGTTTTATTTAATCCTGTTTAGACTTAGCTTGTGTCTTTCAATCGTAAGTGTGTCCCTTTTATTCCTGAGATTCTCACGGATGGTTCTGAAGAAATATAAACTCTGAAACTTCTCCGTATTTCTTTCTCCTCAAATCGTCCTTGGGGTACATATATTATATTTATGGATCTTTCTGCTTCTTATAGAGTAATTCCTCTGTATCATTCTAAACACTTTCTCACACCTGATGCTATTTTCTATCTATAAAATATACCATCACACTATGTTATATGTTATATCTGATGGTATATTTATAGAGATAAAGTATTTCTAACTTTGTGGCAAGTGAATCCTTTCTCCTTTGGCAAGTTCTTTATAAAACACAGAAACGTATCTACAATTTATTAGCCACACTATCTTCTTATCTGAAAACTCGCTCTTACAGACATAATGTTGCTAGTCTCAGTCTTTTTTATAAATAATATTATGTGTTTTTCAGAATTGTCTCATGTACTTTGTTGCTTCTTTTGTTTCAGCTAGTCTGACTTGTTAGTGTAATGGCCTCCATCAATTCATTGTTTTTATACCTCGTTGTAATACAGATTCCTATTCTCGGAGCTTCTTTCCAAGAACTGAAGATTTGTGGAACTCTTATCCTGCTGACTGCTTTCACCCTACTTATAACCTTGACCTTTTAAAGACTAAGGTCAATAAGCATCTCCTGCCTATCTTTCGTTCTTGGAAGTTAAGTGAGTTCACGTCTTGTTTGAGGCGATGTTTAAAAAGTTGCCTTAATTTTTGTCACCTTAAAAATTCATGTACCGATAAAAACACAGTGGCAAGATAATAGCAGAATCAGTTTTATTAGTATAATAAAGATTAGTGTGAAATACGTTTTTAAAAAATACAGGATGTCCCAAAAGTAGCTGACGGATTTTAAATTTGATCAACTTCCTCAATATTTAAGTTATGCTTACCAATTTTCATATGCAGGTAGATGAGCCTCTCCGTAATTTCTTGTGATATAGTAAGATATTATAGTCTACTTATTCTAATTTTATTTACACAAGTTGATATAGGGTATGTTTTTCACAAGGTCTAATTTTAGTTATGAAAAATGATGTTACTCAAATGTCCACCATTTTTATTTTCACACTTTTGTGATCTCTGAAGGGCATTGTCCAGCAAATCACTTAATATTTCAGGGCTTATGACCCTAATTTCCTCCTCTATATTGTTTTAAGGGCTTGTATTGTGGCTGGTTTGTTTGCGTATATCTGCTCTTTTAGGAAACCCCAAAGAAATAAATCTGCACATGTGAGATCTGGCAAGCGGGGTGGCCAATTTATCTCACAGCCCCGAAAAATTATTCGGTTTCTGAATATGTTTCTCGTGCCGTATGCGCCGTTGCACCATCCTGCTGGAATCAGATTGGTGGTTGGTTTTGTACCCAAGGTCGAACAAAATCTTCAAGCCTCTGGCGGTGCCGAGCTTCTGTCACTGTTACATTCTCTCCTTCATTATTTTCAAAAAAGTAAGGTCTGATTACTTCATCCTCCGTTACTCCACACCATACTGTACATTTTTAGGGTGTAATTTCCATTGTGCTGTTACATGGGGATTTTCTGATTCCCAAATCTTGCAATTTTGCTTATTTATGAACGCATTCAGATGAAAATGGGCCTCATCGGACATAATGAGGTTTTTGAGAAAGCTTAGATCACTATTAGCCAAATCTTGGAATTGCATGGCGTATTACAGCCTTTTTCCGGATCGTTTGGCTGAAACTCTTGCACCAATTGAATTTTATATGGAAATTTGCCCGCTTTATGGAACATTCTGTGAAAAGATGATTGAGAGACCCCAATTTGACGATCTCCTGCTTACTGATGTGGATGGATCCTTGGCCACACTCTCCGCTAATCTCTGACCATTCTCATCACTTCTTGCCGTAGATTTAAGGAGATCACATACAGATCCGTGCTCATTAAATCGAGCCACCATACCTTTTATTGCATTGGGAGTAGGGAAATGTCCTGTGCTGATATGGGTTCATTCAACCGAAAATACAACTCTACGATAAATATCCGCTCCTCGGTAGTGTAACGACTCATGATGATCGTGGAATGGTTACTCTAGATGATCTTAATAAAATAAAAGAAAAACATAAAAATTAAGAAAGTTATGATTTTTTTAATCATCAGTTTCTTTTGGGACATCCTGTACAAAAAAACTGTTTTCAATAAATTTAGCATAAGCAGACTGTGTTACATATTTTTCAATACTTTATACTAAAATACGATTGATTGTGTTAAATACAAAGGCTAAACTTTCATTCTGCACCGCATTCGATTAAAAAGCACGACGCTTTTAAAACAATATAATGATATGGTTCGTCTGTATACTCTGGAAAATGATTAGAAATTTTGTAAAAAAAAAAAATAAGACTTTCATGTCATGAATGCCGGCCATAGTAAGTAGGCAATTGGCAAAAACATTAGGCAACAATTTTCCCTTCTGGATTCGTTGGAAGAAAAATTGTCACGAGAATTATTTGCAAACTCTTTAGCTTAATTGCAAAAAAATGATCAGAGCTGCACAATGAAAACAAGAAAAGAAGAGAAATAAATCAGGTCAATTCTGTTCCGTCAGGATATTACGTGCACGTGTTTCGTATTGCTAGTTTTCATCATGTGGATTGATGTAATTTGAAAATGCACTTACAGAAGCCTTTTTTTTTTCAGACATATCAAACAAACAAAAACATCATTTAACAATCCTTTAACGCACAAATACATTCGATAGGATGAATGCTAAAATTGAACCAGATCTCACAGCCTCTAATTATATATATATATATATATATATATATATATATATATATTATATATATATATATATATCGGTAAGAATGAATAAACAGTAATATGTCCATGTAACTGTTAGCCGGACATCTGAATTGGTTAGGTCTACATTTTAATCATTAATTGTAAAGTTCACCTCCATAAAAAGTTATGACCAAAAGATCTGATCAACATGAGCTTCATTTAACTGAATTTCGTATTGTTTTGAAATGGAATCTGTTTAATAGGCATAAAGAGGCAGTTATTCCATCACGGACACAGATGCATTCATATATGAAAGCAGATAATGAAAAAACAAATATGTAGTATGAAACTGGGATTTCTAATATTGCGATTCTGTGTTGGAATCGCCCAGCAGAGAGTATGGTTACATAATGTCATACTGATGATTATAAAAACAATTAACATACATATATAAATGTTCATTGATATTATAAGTATTTACTAATTAAATAATAATTTTATATATTAAGAAAAGAAACAGTCAAGCAAAAATCATTTTTCTTCAACCATGCTTGGTTTTATTTCAATGACTGATTTGAAAAAAATAACATAGACGTACAATATTTGCATATACATATATATGGTGCGTTTGTGACATGAAAATGTTTCTATTCAAACAAATTATAGTTGTTACAATTTTAAAAATATTGTGCTGTTATGGCCTGAACGTTTTTGTTGTGGATTAATTTTTGTAACAAATTATCATTGTTATGATTGGGATGCGTCAAATAAGTGCTTTTTTATAAATCCAGAAATGGAACGGAAGTATTTTTCCTGTTTCATAAGTAAATTTTTAGGAAGCACAAAATAAATGGATAGTCCTTAATCAGCGGAGTTTGGAAGAAATACTTTCCTTCTCACCAGAGGGTAGGATTTAGCAAAATGCGGGATCGGATTGTCATTGCAAAAGTATTTGATGAAACTACAAGTAAGTCATAGATCTTACTTGATAACAAATAGTGAAGGAGAGGGAATATGGTGAAGAAAAGGGTGATTTCACGTGAATAGATAGTCTGGTGAAGGGTAAAATATCAAATAACGGTAAAATTTAAAAAAGTTGGTTAAATTTCCATTTCCACAAGTAAAATACAAGGGAATCGCGTAATTGGAAGATGGTCCAAAGTAATCCAAAAGGCAGAACTCCGTGAAATATTTCACAAATGGAGCCAAGGAAAAGGTGTGCGTAGAAAAAGAATTTAAATCGACGGTCAAGGCTGGACTAATATTGGGAGAATGAGTAAAGAAGAAGAAGAAGAAGAAGAAGAAGAAGAAGAAGAAGAAGAAGAAGATAATGATGATGATAATGATGATGATGATGATGATGATGATGATGATGATGATGATGATGATGATGATGAAAAAAATGAATGGAGATTGAGTTAATATTAGAATAGAAAGGCCAATGTCAAAATGACCCAGACAAGATGCGTTAAAAAGGCGCCAAAATTTAAAGCCGAAAAGGGGTCAACTGAAATATATAAGTTATTACTTAAGAATTGAATATCAGCAGGAGTTATTAAAGGAAGCAAATGAATTAACGATAACTGAAATGCATACACATGTATATACATACATATATACATACATATATATGAATACATACACTTACACATATACATATATATACACACAACAAATACACCCACATATACACACACGTATATATACATACAGATAAGTAAATAGATTAGTAAATAAATAAATACAGAGTTTAAAAAATTATTCATATATATATATATATATATATATATATATATATATATATGCGTGTGAGTGTATTTCTATCTGTACGTGTATGTGTATGTGTGTGTTATATATGTATATATATATATGTATACCTGTCCAAATAACCTTCTTCTCAATAATCTTACTTCTTCAATTTGTCACTGTGCAATTAGTGGTAGGATTTGAGAGGGTACTATATGTATAGCACAAACATGTTGTGTCGCAATTATTATTTGCAGATATCTTCCCAAATGTCTTATGGCAACGAAGGATTTATCTAACATGTTCGACTAAATCGCTTACAGCATGTAAAAAATTTGGTGGATAATCTGGTGTCTGAGTAGTCATTTTTGGAGATATACTGCTCACCCCTGAACTTGGAAAGGGGCTAAAAGAGTGACGTAAGCATTCTCTATATTTTTTTAGCTAGTCGGCTTCCTGCAGTCAGCGGCTGGTTTATTTTTGCAGGAGAGACGAGATTAAATAGAAAAAATAATTTCTCCAAGTAAGGAAGATGTTGGACGTTACTATGTGCGATGTGTGAAAAATGTCTTTTCCAAAGGCGATTCCGCCAAATTTAAAAATAGTGGTGGATCAAACTGTTCAATCAAATGCTTTCGATCGTAAAGGCTCTAAGTGTACGTATCATTTGCTTTACAAACATCTTTGGCTCTCAAACATTTTCAGTATCTCCCCTATCCTTGAATGATAGAACTACGTTTATAAAGTTTATTTTTATTGCAGACTACTATTCTCATCTTTTTTAGTTGTTGTTTCCAGACGTTTTGGCTAACTATTCTTTTGGCTAATAGTCCACGACAAAAATAAATTAATAAATAATACTCATCTCAGTAATAAATTCCAGTTAAATAATATATATAAAGGATCTGTAATAACGGTGTAGAGAGGCACAAGAATAAGCGCCCACTATGGGCGTGTGACATCTGCAGAGAAGCATTTTCATTCAAACCTAAAACTCCTTTCATGCTAAAGATAATACGAAAATAAGAAGATAAATGCATTCTTCTATCTTTGCCAATGTTTCCTTTAACATGAACACAACTTCAACGCCGAAATAATTGACATGACTAAAATAGGAAATTTCTTGAAAAAAAACTATAGACACTCTTTCAAGCTATTTCGGCTGCTATCATGACGAAGCTACAGATCAGCACTGATATAGTGAAGCCGTTTATCGCCGACTGAGATGTGGACTGAAGAAACTGATTTCTAGCAAGACTTTAGAAGGTAGCTGATGTGGCAAGCCTGCCAAAATTTTATCTGGAGGGGCATGCATGGACAAAACTGACCAACAAGAATATAGAAAAATATAAAAAAAGCATTCACTGATGGTGCCTTGACGGCCTCTAGGAAGTTGACTTTAGCTTGATGGGCTGGCTAGCAGGCGCAAACAATATTAGACGATTAGTCTACGAAGGAGTTGGTCTGAAAAGTCTTGTAATTTTTATTCTTTTTTTTTTTTTGCTATGAGATTTCTGTCATGCCATCTCCATCGAACTCCAGCAGGCACGAAAAATCGAGATTTGACCAATGGTAAAACTAAGAACGAGAGATATCGACAAAACAAAGCCATCATGTGGTCGTAGTCGTGAGTAAACCCGGTAATAAGTCTGCCATTTCTATCAAAGGCAGCCCTAGCACCGGTGGAAACTGTTAGAGATGGAGCCGCAAGGGTAACACAGCCAGAGAGTGCCGGAGATTTGTAACGCATTGTTATTGATGCGGCAAGGTTGGATACTAGGCTAAGTACTGTTCGAGAAACTAACACGGGAACGAGTTATCAGAAACAACCTACATTTCCACAAAGAAGTAAATACAGCGCTCCCGGAGATAACCGTCTACCGAATACGGTTTTCAGCGTTAATGGCTACAGGGGTGCTCTCACACAATGGTAGATGCAGATCAATGTTGATCCTAGAAGAGAGAAATGGGGACGTCATGACGATTGGAGGTACGTTCTGTGGCACAGGAGTGATCACCATTTCCATAAACGAAAGCGACTATATTGGTGTCTATGTACTAGTAGTGCATGGTAGACTACTGGGATTTAATCTGTTGTAAGGAATCGATGCGATAAATACATTTGGAAACACCACCGTGAGACCACCAGGTGCATTTCGGATTGGTAATGGAAAAGTACGCATATGTGCGGTTATCTACATCGGGGAATCTGACTTCACTGCTACATTTCATCATCGGAGATGAGCGTGGATCGCGGTAGGGAAATGGGAAGATGGCCATGCACCTGAAGGACTTCGCAGTTGAGTTCCAGAATATCGAATTGCTGCAGAAATATTTTCAGAGTATAATCAGAAACTCCGATCATGAATGGACAGGGGTTGGCTCGAGCAATACCTAGAAGAAAAACTCGAACCTCTCGCGATATTAAATACCTTGATGGGTGTGATTTGGAGGAATAAGACAAAAGTACGATTGATGATTAACAATCACGTGGGTACATACACGTCCACCGCGGATGTTTGCACTGCTAAATGCGAGAATGGCGCCAAAAAGGGTCTAATGTGTCGCTGCTGCATCTTAGGAGAGCATATCTCCAAGTACGAGTCCACAAAACTCTTTGGCCATACCAGACTGTTGAGATCGATGGAAATATCTACTGTCTGACACGTTTTGGGTTTGGACTGAAGGGGTTCCCATTATCATAAAGGGGGAAGCTGCGGATCATGCAACTCATATTACATCGACGATATCTGCCTTTACAAAAACAATGTGCCCGCGTCCTAAACGAAGATACATGTGGCTTAATGTTGATTAGATTGCAAGGACCGGGAACAGCTAGGGGATGGCACACTGTAGAAAAACACTGGCAGTCGAACCTGAAATGTGTCCGATACGAAAGATAATACGAAAATAAGAAGATAAATGCAAATTTAAACGCTATCAGAGTTGGAGGTGGCAGCATAAATACATTTATTTTATTCTGTGACAGTTACATTATCTCATTCACGTCAGTCAGGAAGAAGGTGAAAAATTAAAATACGAGGTCTGCTTGGCAAGGTAATGAGTGGTGGAAGTAATAAGTATCTTCAGTAAGACGTTGAAAGTTAAGAAAGGTTCCGATGCTTTTTCTTTCTTCTTTCTTTGCTGTGAGAAAAAGCCAATGTTTCGTCAAAATCGAACACAACTTCGACATCAGAAGAATTTACGTGACTAAAATAGTAATTAATTCCCGGAAAAAAACGTTAACCAATCTTTCAGGGTTTCAGCAAAATTCTCCCTTGTTTGACTGCGCATTTATCGGATCTCTTTGACAATCCACGGATTTTTATGAAAATGGCATCCAAAGTTATTTTTAAGTACTACAAAAGCTTATTCATGAAATGTCTGAGTTACCAGCTGATGACGAACTTAGAGATGCAATTAATGAAGTAATACTTCAGGGATGTATAGTATTTCTGTGCATGTCCTCTTATATGGGAGTGATAAGCACATTCGTGAAATTCTTCATCTCATGACTAATGTTTGTAATGGTGTTCTCGTCCACCAGGACTAGGCTATGCAATCAAGGAAGATTATGAAATTCCTCGTGGGATAGGTTTGTGGATATGATCTCTGCTCCGCAGTTGCATAAGAAATATACTAAACATCGTGTTCCGCTTTATCATATTTTTGTTGATCTGATCAAGCCGGTTGATACGGTGAACAAAAATGGCCACTTGACAATTTTTATAAAAATATGGGGCCGACCTCAATTTCTACGGTTACTCAGGAAGTTTCAACTTAATATGAAAGCTCACCTAAATTTCAACGGATGTTCATCTGAACCCATTTCAGTTGATAATGATGTACAGCAGCCACACATTTTCTATTTGTTTTGAAACTATGATTTCCTATGCCTTTTAAGATTGTGTTCTGAGTGTTTATTTGCCTATTAATCCTGTATCTTACCATCCTTAATTTACGCTTCTGAAGCCTGGACAACATATGGTAGACATAAATTGCTGTAGAGAATACACCAGATATTTCTGAGACCCATTTTTAACATCAAGAGGGACTAGTTTACGCCTGATACAGATGTCCTCATGCGAGCTTACGTACCTTCCATTGAAAACTTGAGTATACTTAACCAGATGGTATGTACTGTCGTACAGGCGGTCGGGTTTCAATCCTGGCTTGAGGTAGTTGTCTGTCTGGCCACACTGATGAGCTGTGAAACAGCGAACAGTACTGTATGTTGATGACTATATATATATATATATATATATATATATATATATATATATATAAAACAAGGATAGATGATGACTGATTACACAAGTGTCTGTTTTATGGCGAAATTGCACAAGGAAAGCGTCCACCACACCAACCGAAGAAACGCTTCAAGGACAACATTATTTAATCGTAAATCTCTTAATATTGACGGGTCTAGCTGGGAGGGTGTTTGTAGTGATTGTGAAAAGTGACGCTACATGGTTTACCACAGCTATGATAGTTTGGAGAAAGAAATGCATGACTATGTAAAAATAAAACGTGATATCTTCAAAAGAGTTGAAACATGTTTGTGATAACATTACTTTATCTTGCTAGTTATGAGAGATAACATAAAAATCAGTTCATTTTATACAGAGGAAACTCTGAAGAGTGCAGATGTTTTCTTTGTTCTATGGTCTGCAAATCAAGTAAGGATCTAAAGCGCCACATGAATATTCACAGTGAGGCCATGCAAGTCTCTTCAACTCAGCATATGGCAGCTAATTCATTTATGTGTAAATTAATAAATATTAAATTTGGCTGTGTAAAATAAAAGCTGGTCTAAAGAGTCACATCATTTTCACAGAAGGTAGAAATGTTATACAACAGATCTCCACATGCACATGCATTTATGTATATAAATAGCACTACTACTACTATTATTATTATTATTATTATTATTATTATTACTATTACTACTACTACTAATAATAATAATAGAAATACAGAAAAAAATACAAAATATATCACATAGAAAAATTCAAAAATTAAACAAAAATATAATCAACAATGAAAAAGAAAGATGGTCTTCTGTCAATAAATGACAGTCACTATATATATATAAATATATATATATATATATATATGACTGTATGTATCCATATGAATATATATAGTCTAAAGAAGCTTCGAGTAAATATATGTAAAAATAAAAATAAAGAATGCAGTTTAAATTCCCGGAAAAATATAAATTTAACCTATCGCAGACCTAGCACTTACATAATCCAACTTCTAAAAGTGTTATAATTACAAAAGAGAATTCCATAATACAGGGATGATTAGCATCGTTGAAGTAAACACTGAATATATGAATATATATATATATATATATATATATATATATATATACATACATAATCGATATATCAAATTATAGTGATTAAATGAAATTTAAAAAACTTTATTTAAATCAAGGATTTTTTTATTATTCTATGTAAGACAAACAATACTTTAGGAATTTTATCTCCTTATCCTATAGGGTTTCGATGCCTACCATCTCTTCAGAGGAGAAAATATCAGCAAATAGATATAATGGTATTCACCCTATTTGCTAGTCAGTTAGACATGGAAAATCATAATCAAAAATTGATTAAATGGAAGTCACATAGCAGGGGAAATTGAAGAAATGGATATAAATGTTTAGTTTCAAATTGCACGGTAAAATCCAAGGTGACTGTCCTTTAAAGCAGTGAGGTAATGAGATCCAAGCTGTATATTGTGTAATCCACATCATAGAGTAGAAATCCAAGTTGGGCATATTTCTGGAGTAATTCTTCTTTATGGGTCGATGAAAAGATATTTAAGGTCTGGTGGGAACTTTTTATTAAATACCTTAGTATTACTGGAATTAAACTTTTTATTAAAGACCTTAGTGTTACTGGAATTAAACGTTAGTGAGATAGAATAGGTAGAAAGGGGTAGTGGAGGGGAGAGAAATTTTAAATGAAGAGATGAATGGGGAGGAGATAACATTTAGTCCTCGCGCGAAAGAGAAGGGCACAAAATGTTTTAAATAATAATAATAATAATAATAATAATAATAATAATAATAATAATAATAATAATAATAACAATAATAATAATAACAAAGACTTACGCTGGCGAGGACTACTATTGACCGTAACCAGTTATACACTCCTTTTGAAATTTTCATCTCTATTTTTCTCATTATGTACTAAATATATGAATAATTTCATCTCTATTTTTCTCATTATGTACTAAATATATGAATAATTAAACCTATATGAAATATGTTCCTTATTAAATTTTAAAGATTTTCTATTCTGAAAGAAGTTAAAAAAAATGTAATCTAAAAATGTTATTTAAATGTTTTTGTTAAACAAATTCAGATGCTATTCAGACCTGTATTACAAAGAGGGGGTTCCAAAAAATGAGTTGTGGTGTGAGGAGAAATACAAACTGAAACAGAGAGAATATTCAAACCTGTAATAATACAAAGAGAGGGTTGCAAAAATAAGTTGTGGTGTGGGGAGAAATACAAACTGAAATAAAGAGAAGGAGAGTTTTAAAATATAATCTTAAAAAAAGATAAGATACAAGTTAGAAAAGCATTTCATCCAAGGCATGAAAATTGTTAAACAAAATTTTTTTACTATAGGCTTTAAAAATAAAAGTACAAGATTCAATTTGAAATTTAATATATATTAAATATGAAATCTTACAATGTATAAATATGAAATCTTACAATGTATAAATTTTACAAATTAAGGTATAAAAATTTGATTTAAATTGAATCCAAAAATTACCTTGGATTTATTTTATGTAATGTACATTTTGTTGCAATGTAAAACATTATCTTTCATCTAACAATTTATGATATAGATATAAAATTTTCAATGATTCTTTGTAAAAGTGCAGCAGAATGTACATGTTCAGAAGAAAGTATATATATATATATATATACATATATATATATATATATATATATATATATATATATATATATATATATATATATAAATGTGTGCATGAGGATATGTAATAAACAGTGTTGTCCCCTGTTAGATTTGGGAATGTTTAACCGTAAATTAGATATTTAAATACGTTCAATTTAAAGATAACGAAGAAACAAAACCAAACATATGCATGTTGGTTTATATGTGTATATATGTACATATATGTGGGGGGCCGTATTACTTTATATATGTGTGCTTATATATATATATATATATATATATATATATATATATATATATATATATATATATATGTATATATGCCTGTATATGTGTATACAGTGTATGTGAGCGGGCAGAGGTGCGTAATACTTGAATTCTCTGTATTCTGCGTCTGCCGACGACAAATATTGCGATAAGATATAAAGTCGACACTTGTTGGACAGAACAGTGAAGGCCACGTCATGATTTTTCCTCACTTTAATATTTTATATAGAGTTGTTTAGCTGATGACATTCCGCCGCCCATAAACTTCATTTGTGAGAGCGATAAATACTATCAGGGTTTAATATAATAATTAATTAAGGTAATTATGCTGAATTTATTGAAAGAAGTTTATTTTGTATTATTTTAAAACTTATTTCACACTAATCTATATTATACCAATAAAACTCAGTATTCCCAATAGGTGTGGTTAAATGGAAAGGGATTCTCATCTCACCAGAATCTGAGGCGTGTGCTTTTCTCCACTGATGCGGTTGGGTGAATGAAAAACACCTTCATAACTCTCATTCTTCAGTTAAATCACTACTAATCTGAACTTAATTTGATGAATTTCGTCGCATCTGACGAGATAAGTTGAATCATAATGACATGATTAGAAATGGGTGAGTTTTCTAATCGATGCCTCTATTCAGTCGCGAAAGACAAAGGATACCCTCTGTAGGGGCAACTGCGCATGTAATTGTGAAACATGTATTGCGCAATGCCCAAGCATACCTGAATCGGCAATGTTTTTGTCCAGTAACAAGGAGAAGTTCAAGATAACTGGAAACGAAGCCGAGATAAGTGGATAGCACATATAGCACCAAGAAGTCCCAAATAGTCACCCATTTAGTACTGAGCAGATTCAACATTGCTCAACTTCCGTGACCCAGCGGAAATAGGTGTGTCAATTTCTCTAACACACACACACACACACACACACACAATTTCAAGTGTTTAGACCCAAAATTGGCGGAGGATTTCGGTAGAGTCTGTAAAGGTAAACTCAGTTAACTTTCCCCTCTTGAGAGCCAAATTTTCGCCAAAAGACCGATTAAGAAGCTTGCTGTATGCCTGAATACTTTTTATGTGAAATTTCAAATGTTTTCACCTAAAATTGGCTGAATAGTTGTCTAGACACCGCAAAGGTAAAATCTTTTGAACTTTAACCCCTTGGCAGCCAAATTTTCCACCAAAAACCGATTAAAACGCCCTATGTCTGAATACACTTTATGAAAAATTTTAAATGTTTAGCACAATAATTGGCTGAGTAATTTTGAAGACACAGCAAAGGTCAGAATTTTTTAAAACTCAGACCCAAATTTTGACCTTTTCTCAAATCAAATTAAAAGTTTGATCCATGTACAAGTGAGCCACATCTAAAGTTTCAAGTGTTTAGACCAAAAATTGATGGAAGAGTTTGGTAGAGTTTTCAAAGGTACATCGTTGAACGTTGGCCCCTTGACAGTCGTAAACCGATTTAAAAAAATTTCCCAAGTCTCAATATCCATTATGTCAAATCTCGAGTCTGCAGACTGAAAATTAACAGAGTAGTTTGGTAGGGAAATGCACACACAGACACTTATATATATATATATATATATATATATATATATATATATATATATATATATATATATATATACATATATATATATATATTCTAGCAAATGTACCCGCCGCTGACTGGGTTCAAAAACAGCCTACAGAAAATGGACTCTGATTTATGAAAGTATGATAGGTTATGGAAAGGGAGGGTTGTAAATTTGGGTTGAATGTGGGAGTATCAAAACCAAAGCAAAATATGATGAAAGTAAAAATAAAATAGATAAACCCCATAATTTATTATACCATACCTGTTCACGCTGAAAAACTTATCACAATATTCTATGGATCTATATTAAAAAAAACTTGTAAAATTTTGTGACATATTTCCATTCTGTGAAGGTCAGGCGCGAACGAACACCCCATAATTTTATTATACCATATTTCTTCAAACTGAAACATGATTATCAAAGTATACTTACACAGATAGATATGAAAAGTCTTTATTAAAGTTTGTGCCTATTTCCATTCTATGGAGGCCGGGTGCGAACGCATACCCCACAATTTTATTATACCATCCCTATTTAAGTTAAAACATACTTATCAAAGTATTATTATGTACATCTATATCAAAAACACTTGTAAACGTTTTTTTTTTAATTTTTTAATTTTTTATTTCCATACTTTGTGGACCAGGCGCGTACGTAGACCCCACAATTTTAGTGAATCATCATTATGCCAGATCAAACATATCCATTCCTGTGTCTCGATACATCTATCATTATATGTGATCAGTTTTCTATAATAGTCAACCATATAGGAGCCTATTCGTGACCAGACACACACAGAAGCGTTGAGCTTTATATATATATATATATATATATATATATATATATATATATATATATATATATATATATATATATATACAGTGCAACACAAATGTATTGGACACATTACATTTTTTCTTTATAAATTTAATTAGGGTTCAAGATTTTACCTAAATTTTGGTCAGTATATTCTATTACTACTCTAACTAATATTTGGAGTAGTAATTACAAAATTAAAGTTTAGAAAGTTTATATTAAAGGAAAAATATGAATTAGCAAACGCAAAAGTATTGAATACATTGATTTAATATTTGAATGCATAGTCTTTATTGCGTTCAACAGCTTTCAGTCGCTTTCTATAGTTGCACAAATGTTTTTGCAAAGATATGCAGGTATTTTGCTCCATTCCTCTTGTGATCATTGATCTTCAATATTTTCTACAAATTTTCAATTGGGTCGAGGTCTAGAATAAGAACGTCAATCCGTTATTTCGAAGCCATTTTTTGGTTAGTTTGGCAGTATGCTTGGGATCATTGTCCTGTTGAAACACGAAATTGCTATTATGTCCCAACAAATCAGCAGATTTCTGGAGGTTTTTCTCCAAAATCTCCCTGTACATACGTGCATTCATTCTACCATTGATGATTTCTAGTTTATCAGCACCTTTGGATGAAAAACACCCCCTACTGTAATCGAACCACTGCCAGACTTTACCGTAGATTTGTTATAGGCGGTGCCATTTTTACGCCATACATGTGTTGCTGTGTTTCTTCCAAAAATTTCGATTTTCGTTTCCTCTGACCAGATTACATTGTTTAAAAATTCTTGTGGTTGTTCCCCATATATTTTAAGATAATTCAAACGTAATCTGATATGTTTAAACTTCAATAATGGAACTTTTCTTTGGAACCTTGATAAAAACCTGCACGATTTAGAACTCTACTGATTGTATTCTTGCTCACATTAATCCCAGCTTCTCTGAGCTCGATTTGAATTTCACCACGAGTAAGAAAAGGGTTTTTTGTACCTTTCTGCTTGCCCACCTTTATTTTTTATCGTTTAATTTCCTTGGCCGATCACATATTGGAGGATTTGCAACAGCTTTACCAGGGTTTTTAAACTTTCTAATAACGTTTCCCACTGTACTAAGTTGTAGATTACATTCCCTTGATATTATTCGATACCCTTTTCCTTCTTTGTGCTTATCAATGTTTTTTTGAAAAATGTCTATTGACAACTTTTTAGTTTTAGGCATTTTTATACATGAACTGGCTGACTTTGAAGGAGTGAGCCCAAAGGGAAAGAATTTTATAAAACTATTTTAATATAAAGCTCTCTGATTGGTCAGTGATAACTCGTTTGCATTATTGCAACGAGCTAAGCAAAATTCATTTAAACTTATTTCAGAAAAATAATTTTTTGAAAGTGTATCCAATACTTCTGTGTTTGTTAATTCATTTTTTCCCCTAAATATAAACTTTCTTAACTTTGATTTTGTAATTACTACCCCAAATAGAATTTAGAATAGTAATAGGAATATACTGACCAAATTTTAGGTAACATCTTGAACCCTAATTAAAGTTATAAAGAAAAATGTAATGTATCCAATACTTTTGCGTGTCACTATATATATATATATATATATATATATATATATATATATATAAATATATATATATATATATATATATATATATATATATATTTATATATACATATATATATATGAGTGAATTGGCACGGAGTGTACAAGTAATATCAGAAAGTTTAAATGTCCCGCAAAGTTTTACAATGTCATGAACTGTTACAATGAGAACTAAACGGTTAACGGCTGGTGGATGCTTGCAATTCGAGTTGATGTGCTATTTAAAAGAAACTAAGAATATCCGGAATCTGTTGATATTGTTGCCAGACTCAATTGAACTCAACTGTTTTTTTTATTGTGGCCTCATTGTTTATTGTGTGTGAGAAGCCCTAATGAATATGCAATAAAATGATGCTGATGATTATGATGATGATAATCATCATAATCATCATCATCATCATCATCATTATCATCCGCAGTCACAGCGCCATCAAAAATAAAGTGTACTTTCTTTTGTTGACATGTCTGTTCTTGCGTACATCTATGTTGTTTTCAACATATCAAGTAAAAATGCCAAAAGCGTACGATAAAAGAACATATATAATTCCAGTGTTAAGCAGCGAGTTCCATTTGGAAAAACTTATTGAGCTTAATTGAATGTGTTTCTATTCCCTCGCGTAACAAATGATCGTCACAAAACGTCCATCAGTCCTTTCGAAAATGCTTTCTTTATGCGTATTGTATACTTTCCTTTAATGTACGTGTGTGTCTACGTACATGCATACGAGCGTGTGCGTACATCATTTACGGCTGAAATATTATGGTAACATTTTGTTGGACCAGGTCCATGATGACGATGATGATGATGATGGTTGTGGTGGTGGTGGTGGTGGTGGTGGTGGTGGTGGTGGTGTCGCAATTTAAAATATCATGAGCTATTTCAAAATATCATGTAACTATTTCGTGTATTAGCACAGGCTTAATAAACGAATAGTAATCATTTAGGAGTGGGTAAAAAGAAAAATTAGGTTTTCGATTCTGTAAAACTCTTAAGCTAGATTAGTAATAAATAGATTATGAGATAAGAAAAAGATATAATTTTCTTGCCTTTTTCTCGATAACCGGCAATAGTTCATTTTGTTTGTCTTTTATCTTTTCTTCTTGGCCGACATTTTTGATGAGTCAGGTGGAAATAAGGTGAGATACGTATTCCCTTGGAAAAAAAAAAGAAATATTTAAAGTGAAAGAAAGCAAAAGGAACAAAAACAATGGTTGGTATCAGTTTAAAGAAGGGTTACAAAGGTGAAAGTGTCAAATTGCTGTAGATGTCATTAGTTGACAACGAAGACGAGTTCAGCTTAACTTTTGTAGATGTACTTGCCAAATTGTGCGGGTGTGTGTGAAAGAAAGAGAGTGAAAAAATAGGTAGAAAAGAAAAATGTATGCCGGGGGATGCAGAATGCACAATAATTACTAATGGGGTGATGAAACACTAACAATATATTGGTAAAAGTTTGGGCCACACCAAATCCAATTAAGATTGGGAAAAGTAATCAAAATAAGTTGTGTAACACGGCTGCATCGGCTAGGGGCGGTGCCGCATGGATTCCACTGGGAAGGTGTAGAAAACCTCATCATACTGATTGCAGTGGCAGCTAGTTTCATCATCCGTCGCGTAGTTTTCGTAGTCTTATGCTGCATCATGGCGATGGTTGGCTAATGGTCTATAATGAGTTGCCTACACTTAAGAATAGGAATAAAACAAGAGATAGGCACACAAAAAAACAAGAACGAGAAGAGATGCAAATTAAAATCGGTTCGGAAGAATCGGTAAATATGATAACGCTCCTACAATGATAAAAAAAAGGATTTCGAAAAAGAACCAACGCAAGAAGGGGTTGGCATGTAGAAAATAGAACAAGATTTTGGAATTAAATAAAAACAATTGCTCATTAGAAGAGTGAGTAAACTGCAGTACAATCATTCTTCATCAGACGTCTAATGTCTTCCATTAAAAATGTAGTTATTAAAAGTAGATTATCCTTTAAGCAAGGATACAAATTGTCTTATCTGGTCTAACACTACACTTTATCTGTTATATCCTACATCAGTGAAGAAAAAATCCATATGGATTTCAGTTGTTATCCCAAGCAAGAGTGCTCTCTTTTGTGGGACAGATTTTATCAACATTCAAAACTGACTTTACCAGATTTTGCAAGCAAGTAAATAGTGACATATTCTCTTTTATATATATATATATATATATATATATATATATATATATATATATATAATTTAATAACTAACAATAAACTAAATAGATATAGAATAAAATAAGAAAATAAGAAAATCGAAATTAAAAATAAAAATTAATCGCATCTAATCTTCCTGCCCCCAACGTTTACAACCAATTAAAAATAATTAAAAATACATCCAGCCTCAAAAAAAAGGGAACGATAACAACAAAAAACTCCTGATGATGATCGGACGCACCGATAACAACAACTTTTGGGCGCAATATACAAACGCCAGCTGAAAAAAAGACCGCTGGACGAATGTAGAAGATATCCTGAAAAATCGAAAAAAACGAATAACTCTGTCGCGTTCAATCAGACGTGTTTGAGCAACAATGACTTGCTTCCAATATATATATATATATATATATATATATATATATATATATATATATATATATATATATATATATATATATATATATAATTTTATTATTTTCTTTGGAGGGAATTAGATCTGTAGTCTACAGAGCAGGGTTTATTTTAATGTATTTATTAATATATTTAAAAGAAAACAGTGCCCTTTGTACTGAATATATATATAATAAGCTCAATAGGTATAGGTAACCTAGAGCTATATTAATATTGAGTAAAACGATTCATAATTGTAAATTAAAAATATTTCTCAAAAAGAAAAACAAACAAAATCAACTCGATTGTACGATCGTTTCGGAAACGATGTTCATTTTATTGAAATTGACAATAAGTATTAACAACAATTTGACAAAAGTTTTATCCTTTAAAAACATAGTCATCGTCCGTAGAAATAGCGGGGGGGGGAAAGTTAGGAAACTAAAATAAAACTAGCATTTTTGTCGTGAATAAGGCAGATATTCCTTTTTTATCTCAATTATAAAATCTGTTTTTAATTTCAGTCAGTCTATCTTTTTCATGCTGTTATATTTTGCCTCCGAATTAAAAATGCTAGTTTTATTTTGATGTCTTTAACTTCTTACCCCCCCCACCATTTTTACTGATAAGAAGACTATGTTTTTAAAGGACAAAACTTTTAGCAGATTATTGTCAATACTTATTGTCAATTTCAATAATATGAACATCGTTTCTGAAACAATTGTACAATCGAGTTGATTTTGTTTGTTTTTCCTTTTTGAAATTAATTTTTATTTCAAAATTACTATATATATATATATATATATATATATATATAGAGAGAGAGAGAGAGAGAGAGAGAGAGAGAGAGTGAGAGAGAGAGACAGACAGACAGAGACAGAGAGAGAGAGATCGCTCTGATATTAGCAACAGTACTGTATGTGGATTACTATAATGCTCCCTATCTTGGGTTGAGCATATCGGGAAATGATAGACAATTTCACATTAGCGCATTAAGCAACGCTCTTTGTGTAAACAAATCGAGTGGAGGCATTTGGACGATGTCAAAACATCGTTAATTCATTACTCACTCAGCATCAGCCGTATAGCGTAATGGCGAGAAGCCTTTATTGTCATTTGGCCTGTTGGGTTTCAATCCTTGCTTTAGGCAGTTGCCTGTCTAGCCACACTGATTAGCTGTGAAACAGCGAAACAGTACTGTATGTGGATGATTATATATATATATATACATATATATATATATATATATATATATATATATATATATATATATATATATAAGAAGAATAGGAAGAGTGGAATTCTTTGACACTCCTCCGAAAAAGAACTTTGAAAATTGTTTTTGAAGTACGCTGTTGAATAGTAAATTTAATTGTAATTTTGAATTTACAGTTTTAAATTAACTATTCTGTAAGTTCTTATACTATAGAGGATATATCCTTTTTAAACATGGAACGCAGAGGTAGATCTAATATAAATATTCGGAAGCTATCCCAGTCAGCCACAGAGTATCGATATACTTTACGATGGACAGGCACGTCAGGGGACCTATTACATTTCGTTTTTATCTTTACTAATACAACAGAGTGGTTGGAAGATCCCAGTGGTGACAGAAAGGAATATGAACATAGTTCAGCGCAAGTTGTGAGAAAAAGGTCAGTGTCGCGCATACGGGTGGGTTCGTAGACAATGTGAGTGACGTCATAAGCAATGGAGAAATCGTGACAGAACCTCCCCTCGCCGTTGGTCTTGTTTGAGTAGGTTAACCATTGCACATTATGAACATTGAAGTCTCCACAGACGCGAATGTTTGCGTAAGGATACATAGACAGGACGTGGTTAATTTTCTCAGATATGCTTTAAAGATAGTAACTCCATTGTTATCGGGGCGAAAGAGTGCAAATATAAACGCGGTAGTGTGGGCTACTGCAACGCGGAAGCACATATAGGGTAATTTTGGATCTTCTCTGGAGATGTCGCTGCCACATGGAAAGCCGTATTTAATGTAGGCACATGCTCCATGGCCATGGCAATCTTGAGGGTCGGATGTAGAGGTTGTTAGAGTATATTCTAATTACGAAGTCATCTCGGTCCAATGCCAGTTTCGCTTAGGAATAATAGGTTTGGTTTAGTCTCCTGTAATAGAGTTTGAACCTCTGGAAGGTTGGAGCGTAGACCTCTATTGTTGGAAAAGGAAAGATGGTAGTGTGGATCTACTTTGGAAGTTGGAAATCTGGGTTTAATCGAGTATTTTTTCTGGAAACGTTTCATGATTGAGATTTGGGATTTGTGGTATATGTCGGCAGACTTGCTTAGAGCAGGACAGAGACGGAAAGTAAGAGAAAAAGAAACGAAACGAAAAATTTAACTTTTTTTGTAGCGCATGATAAGATAAAGCATTGAAAATTACCCACTAATATCGCATCGAAAGGCCCCACCAGAATCTACAGAGTCCATTCATCAAATGGCAACACAGTAGCCCCAGTACTTTTCACCTGCTGATAGGACAGCCTCCTTAGTGGTTAATCAAAGGTTCGGGTCCCTGACTATCAGGCGGATAACGTCGGCCCATTTGAAACGTTTACCTTCAGCACCTTTACTAATGACATGACCATGAGGATAGACAAAAGAAACAAAATTTCCAGCATCTCTGGCGACTGTTCACACAAAATACTGCCAACCTTGGATAGAGCTTTTTCTTCTTCCTTTGTCAGAATAATCACTCATTGAATAAAATGAGGACTGAGGGACAAATAAGGAGAAGCGAGAGTAACAAGAGCTGCCGATAACGCATCCAAAATGCGTTGTCTACTCTCCATTAAAAAATAGGATTTAAGGGATTTATTAATAGTTACTTAATATAAGTCCGTAGCTCTTTTCTGAAATTAAAGATATTATTTGAAGATACCCCCCATATGTAAGCGTGAATATTATATTGTGGAATCAAAATGACACTGTAAGTAATAGATTTCATAATATTTTTCTTCAATATTTTAGATATATTAGTATTTTAATACAAATGTATCTAGAATATTGAAGAAAAAAAATGTAAATAAAAAGAAGTAAATAGAAATAAACTTATATATTAAACAAGATATAATAAAATAAATAAATATAATAAAAAGAGTTTAGCACAAAAAAACGGTGGGAATTGTGTCGATATTGAAACATGGAGTCTGAAAAAGGACACCTTACATAGGCGGCATTGAATAAAGCGTTCAATTCGGTCAGTAAAAAGAATAAAAATAAATATACATTACGCATATTCACCTGATGCCAAAATACGAAGGGGGCTTAATGCATACATTTTCATGCAATGGCGCAAACACCTCTTTCATTTAAGTGAATTTTAATATAACATTAGTGTTCCCATACTGTTGCTACCGCTAATAAAATAAACAATAATAAAACTTAATTTCTATATAATAATACTGCGTTTTTAATATAGGAGAAATTGTCATATTTTAATTACTTAAATGTAGAAATATTTGTAATCAAAAGAATAGTATACATAAGTTTAATCGTTAATCGATTATTTCAGTTTCATGGTAGCACTAGAGACTCAGCTACAGTGCTTCAAATATCAAGTGTCTTGTCTCTCAGTGCATATTGTTGTTATCTAGCAAATGTTTGTGTGTAACTTTTCACTCTATATATGAAATTAGAGTTCTTGTCTGTTTGTTTGTGCGTGTCACGTATTCTTCTCAGGATTTTTGGGTTTACCTTAACTGATTATATACTTTTTTATCCAAATAACTTTAAGCACTTGGCTAAGTATATTTCATTCTGATCAAAGGTTGCACAACATTAAGGTGGTGTTTCTGTGTTGCATGCTATGTATAGAAAAAGACATAAAATATTTAATATTATTTTGTTTTAATCATAATGTGAATATGATGGTAATCAAAACATAAGAATTGAAGGTTAGGACTTGGCGTGTCCTGGGGTCCTTGTTAATTACGCTAGAACACAAGGTGTGTATTGTGGTAGTTTAAGACTATAAATATACTGAAATGTATTGTAATTAATGTCACCTTAGTGACACTCCATCGCTATCAATCCGTGCTGAGTACATTTGGCAGTATTAAAGCTAAAACATCACAAATAAAAAAGGTAATGTGTTGTTTATGAACTATAAACAAAATAAGAGGGACTCTCATTAAATCTGGGCAACGCGGTATCGTCCTGCTAAAATAAGACGAAACTTGTATGTTCGCCTTTTTGCTAACTTCATTTTGGTTATTAAACATAGGAACTTGATATTTGGTAAAAATTAGCCTCTAACTACAGATTATCCCGAGGTGAAACTATTTACATTGTTTTGAAAATGTTACGGAGCACATAAAACTTCGATTTCAAAATTGATATTCATATAGTTTTTACGTTACGCAAAATAAATACATCCTCAGAAGTTAAACAAAATTTGATCGTCGTCAGACTCACTCAAAGTATCTTCACACATTGCAATCGTTCTTTCAACTTTTTCCATAGCTGTACAAGCACCCCCTCTCTCTCTCTCTCTCTCTCTCTCTCTCTCTCTCTCTCTCTCTCTGACTCAATTGTTTTGTTATGAGTATTAAGATTGAAATCACTATAGACAGAAAGAAAATGACTTTATGTTCATATTTTCTATCAACGGTGATTTCAAGAAAAATCGCCAATTGATGATATTGAACTTCATAAACTTATAATAAAACTAGCCATATCCGGCCACGCGTTGCTGTAGCTCAGTTTGTTAAAATGGAACACATTCATCATAAAAAACTGCATTTTGTATTGTTTACTTATTTTATTATTTTTGCATTTTTTTTTATCAATAAAAGTTGGAGGGTGGTCCCAAGAAAAGGTGAATTTTTTACCATAAATTGTTAGATTAAAGTTGGGGTTTTTTTCAGGAATTTTTTTTTTAAAGAAAGTTGGCAGTAAACATTTCTTTTGAAAACAGAATCTTTATTATAAAAAGAAAAAATGAATATTCTATATGAACACTGTAAATAGTTAGGTGAAAGTAGAGAAAAGTTTGATTTTTTTTTCAAGAAAATATACAAATTTTTTTTGTCAATAGATGTTAAGAAAATAAACGGAAAAAATACTTCCATCATTAATTAATTCTGCAAAAAAAATAAATAAAATGTTGGTTTAGTGTTTCAACATTTGAATAACGCTCGGCTGAATCCGGTGATTGCCGGTCGAACCCTAAACTAATTAGAATCTGGTGTAAATTCTGCATGAGTACCATTCTTTTTAATTTTGTCTTTTGTTCAATTTTTTCTGTGGGCTTTTAGCGCTAGCAAACTAAGAAATTTAACTAAAATGCAAAAAATTCAACAATTAAATAATTTTAATAAGTGCCCAGCTTCTAATACAAATCCTAGTAAATCAATCCCCCTTATTGGAAATACTGAAGGGAAGGACGAAACCAAATTATTGCCAGTATGTTTGGGAGAGGTTCTATAGGTGTATCAGAAAGTGGCCATTTAAAATGATGATCAGAACCTTAATAATTCAACTTACTATTTTTTTAATCTTATAACTACTTGGAAATACAATTCAAACCCTATTTTTTTCAATTAAAGGAGCAAAGACCAAATTTAAAAAAATAACAAGTTTAATAGCAAATTATGCAATATTTGTTTCTTTAAAGCGGTTTTCTTTTTTAAAAAATATAAAGAAAATCAATATATTTTGACTTGCTTATAAATATATGTATATATATGTCAAAAAAATCACTTACCTAAAAAAAACTATTATTAAATGGGTAGTTCCATTCTTCATTGTTAAGAATTTATCCATATTTATATTTTAAATTCCATGTATTTTTTAAATAAAAGGACTTTTTAAAGCGAGGGTCCTAGAAAATAGCATTTTTGTAACATGTTTTGAGCGAAGCGTTAAATAGCTGCTGCTGCTGCTAAAATTAAATTTATGAAGTATGGTTTCGCCCAAGGACATAAATAATGTCTCTTTTTTATTGCGTGTGTTAACCAAAATTAGTATTTTTCATCCCGCGTAGTTAAAAAAGAAACGCACATTCACTCATAAGTTTTCCCCTAGAACAAAAAATCCGCTTCATTGATTTAAAAAAAAAATATTTTAATGAAATACACGAGTTTTTGATTGAGATATTTTAATACTTCTTCATCAACTAATTTTACTTTTTTTTATTATCTGAAAAAAGAAAACATTGAATGAGATAGAAAAATTTGCCGTCAGCGTCTGGTATTTAGTTGACGATGTAAGCATAACATGAGCTTTCATTTAAAAAAAATCAACGTGTTTTTTTTTAAATAAAGGTTTTACACTTTAGATTTTACAGATAAATTTCCAAAAAAATATTCTTTTTGTTTTAAATTGGAATATTTTCTTTATTGATCTTTTATCTTCAATTTGTGATATATAAAACTTTGACACATAAATTAATTATTAAAATTTTAATAAACATATCAAAATGGGGGTGTGAATTTGAAAAAAAAAACGTTTGTCTAAAATATTATATTTGGTTTATTGGAAAGAGCATAAAATTTCACATTGACCCTGAAAATATCGTAAAAATTGAATCAATAGAAAAATTTTGATAGATTTTTAAGTTTAAAAATTGAAAAATATTGAACTCGTAAAATTCTATTGATTTTATTACGTAAATAAATGGCTGCATGAAGGCACGCCGGATTTTGTAAACATTTTGTAAACACTGATTTTTAAATTAAAAAATAATATTTCTATTATTTTTTAAACAACTTTAATAGTTTATTCTGAAAGTATATTCCATATAGAAAATAAACATCTCACTTTAAAAAGAGAAATTACGTTTTTTTTTAATATTTTATTCGCAGTTTTCTGTTAGGGGTTTCAAAAATTCCTCCAAATTTCTGATACATCTAGAGTTTCTATTCTTTGTCTTTCTTTCTTTCTTTCTTTCTTTCTTTCTTTCTTTCAATATTTTAAGCAGATTTGTCACTCAGCTAGTGCGCACTGCAACTACATTTAAATAAATAAATAAGAGAATTATTATGGTCTTATTTATGTTAGGCGAACATCGCAAAGATTAGATTTCCGTTTGAAACAGCATGTGCTTCGAAAATTCGTTATGCAAATTTCTCGCCGTCGGATGTTTTGAATAATATGTATGGTTCTGCGATTTGCAACCACCTTATAAATAACCATGCGTGTGCCACGAATTTCAGTGTCGACATGTTCACTATCTTGAGCAGGTCGCACTCTCAATATCATTTAAAAATTCTAGAGACTATTTATATTAAGTCGATGAGACCTTCTCTTTGCAAGCAAAAAGAAAATCTACTCGGACTTAATTTAGTCTCTATGTAATTTTGTTTCCCCTGTTTATTTTTGATATTTTTTTTCTCCTTTCCCTTGCCATATTCATGACTTTATTTTTTTTTTTTAATCGTATTGTCCTCGAGGTGGCTCTGTTGAGCGAGGATCGAAACCTGGTTAGCTGGCCTTTTATTTTCATTTTTTATTTTTTTAAATAATCATTATGTATATTGGTCTGTATTTAGCCATCATTAAATTCTGTACCCCTTGAAAGATTTTTAAATATATATATATATATATATATATATATATATATATATATATATATATATATATATATATATATACATATAATAAATTCCAAAGCCAAACAACCTCGCAGCCCACAAGGGCCCTGACAGTCAACGAACCGGAAGTCCAAGACTCGAGTTTCGCCCTCATTTGGGCTCATCAGTTAGACACACCCGAACTCAGGATTCGAAACCCGAGTCTCTTGCATGCGAGGCAAGCACTCTACCGAGCAAACGCCTCGCACACAAGAATTTCTATTAACCAACACAGATCAAGCAAACCGCGCCGAAATTCGACTGTGAAATGAACCTACTTCGTCTCGACAAGGGACATGGTCATCACACCAGCTAATAACCCCAAGCCGATGTCTCACAAGTAGGAAATTTAACTCGAAAGGACGTTACCATCCAGCGAGTAACTTACGATATAATAAATTCTACAGCCAACGTTGTTTGGCTGTGGAATTTATTATATATAGTCTCTTACATTCTGAAAATCATATATATATATATATATATATATATATATATATATATATATATGTATGTATATATATATATATATATATATATATATATATATATAGGGTGACCTCACACTCTAATTAGGCCCCGTTTCTTAGTGTTTGTCCGAATGAAATGGAATTTGGTCATAACTAGTTGATTATATTCAAAACATTACACCAAGACACTAGGGTCTTTGGCCTTTTTTTTCTCCGTTCTACAGCATATGTTCTAGATGGCCTCCATTTAGCTTTTGTTTTGTTTTTTAGGAGGGGGTCACCCTGTATATGTATATATATATAAAAGTTACCTTGTCTATGTGTATGTGGAACAGTCTCTACCAAACACCTTTCTCAATTTTTTTGCCGGTTAACATAACTGCTAAGGGATCACAATAGAAAAAAAATTAACTTGGCAGATTTAAGTCGATTAGACCTGTACCTTCTGTGCATCCACAAATATATATTGTAATTTTAGTTTTGATTGTTTGCTATATAGAGCAACATTTTGCAATCCTGCCGGCAAACCCAGCCATTTCCTCGTATATCTGTTGATTTTCGCTTCAATTGCCTCAACCGTACTCATAGTTACTTCATATATGAGAAGAGGCCATAAAAGAATTGGGATGAGCATGTGTTGAAGACACCATACCTTGTATTTATCTTAAAGTGGACAGCGCCCAATCGTCTTTAGACTCTCATCGACGGTTTTTCTTGTCACTTTAAACTGATTGGAGTCTTTCAAAATGTTATCGTACCATCTTCCCAGGCTTTTTATTGATTCTTCTGAGACAGTAGGACTTTTCTGACCACCCACTGAAAAACAGATATCTTTATGCACTTTTCTTTTTTCTGGACTTCTTGAAAGTCATTCTAGACCAAACCATCATTTCATCCATAATGCTGAGTAACTTGCGGGTGTCAGCTTCTTTGGATGTGAGGATCGTGGTATCGTCCATCTAAGCATTTAATGGTGACATTTCGCATTCTTCGCCTAATTCAGTAGGGATTACATTGTTTCCTGCTGCTTTGAGAATTACTTGCATCGCTAAAACAAAAAGTATAGGCGATACTGTACATCCCATTGTAATTCCCACCTCGAGTCTCATCCAGTTTGTCGTGTAGTTATTTGTGGTAAATCGCATGTGAAACCCATCGAAATACGTTGCAATCATCTTGCGTATTCTCTCAGGGATGTGGTGCATTTGAAGGGATTGTTGAATCATTTGATGAGGCACTGATCTATTTACATTAGCCAAATGACGTCCAAGTCAGTCTTTTTTGTTTTCGTTCTTTGGATAGCCTCCCATATCATACTCCCATGTTCCAGAGAACCTGCTATTCTAAGCATACTACCTTTTTGCACGGAAATATCGATATATTTGTTTGGTATTTCGTTATTCTTGAAGCCATTACTGCGAAAAATATTTTTCCTTCTACCTTAAGAAGTGAGATTGGTCGAAATTGATTTATAGCTTCTGTGTCTTGCTCCTTAGGTGTGTACACGCCGTCTGCTTTCATCCACTGGTTACTGACATGACGGTTTTTCCATGCCAACTTCAAGTTAATATAAAGCCATTTAACTACTTTTGGGCATCTCTTGTAAAGTAAGAAGGGGATTCCATTTGAGCCTGGTGCAGATTTATTTCTGGATTTGAAGACAACGCGTTTTACCTCTTCATTCGTCATTATGTTCATATTGAACATTTTTTAAGGAATTTCTGGCCATATTAATTTGCTATTTTCTTCCAGTGGAATGTGCCGGTTGTGGTCTGAGTATGTGGGTCTTAGATGGATTTCTAAGACATGTTGTTCCGTTTTTAGTACTCCTGATTTTGGTTCTTCAAATAGATTTCGGGCATATTTATAAGGTCCTTGAATGAACCGTTCGCCCTCTTTATTACGCTTCAGTCGTTTTTTTTCCTGACGCATTCCGCCTTGTTAAGAGCGATATGTATCTGAGATCTTTCCAGATCTGTAATAAACCCACTTTTTTAAAAAGGATTTGAAACGCGGAGTTGTCGTTTCAAATGTCTTTTCTTATTCCTAAGAGCTGCTATCTCCCGCTGTCGCCTATTTTTCTTGACGGGTGGTTTAGTTGATTTCACTTTCTCACCATACAATGCAATGCAAATACGGTATATAACATTACCGCACTCTTCTAACCGTTGATAATACTTCTTTCTATCCAGTTCTTTATGTAATGCACTGCTTATTGTATGATCAAGCATACACCATTCTGGTGGAAATTTGATTCTGGGGAGTTTTAATTCAGTCACTGGCCCAATTGCTTGGATATCCTCGGAACTGTGGGTTGCGTCCTGGCCTTGGTGTTCCGATGTCTTATCTGAGGTATTAGAGCGCTGCATATGAAGCACTGGGTGATTGGCACATCCCTTTTTGCTTTGGTGAATCTTCATTCCTTTTTGGGAGTTGAATTTCGTCCACAGACGCTTGGGAATTCCGTATGTTCTTTAATCATAATCCGTTGGTATGTCTGAGTCATATTCCGTTCGTTTCTTTCGGGTCCATCATCCTCCCTCCCTTTCGGTGGATCTTTTTTTCTTCTTTTTTTTACACAGTGATCACCACTTATCAAGGCCCGGAAGCCACTCAGGATAAGGGTTATTGCAAGTACATTACGTTAGTGTGGAGATTTTATAAAGTGTTTACTTAAGAGGGTGATTCATTAGGAATTTTTTAACATTGGACTTGAAGACTTCCAAGTTGTAATCAGGTGGGAAGCAGGCAGACGGAACAGAGTTCCACAGGCCTGCAGTTCTAAGAAAGAAGCTTTGCTCATGGAATCCGAGTTTTGATTTAGGCACAGATATAGAGTGGGGGAAATTTTTCACAGTGGATTCAGCTAGACGGGTGTTTTTCGTGAAAGATTGGCGAAGGGGGACCAGAGATTGGAGTTCAGACGAGCACCTGCCATGGAAATAACGATAAAACAAGGATAGGCTCGCAACGTCTCTTCTGTGGGAGAAAGGTTGCAGGGTAGAGAAAAGGGCATCCCCCACTAAGCCACGAAGTCTATTTTGTACTCTGTCAAGGCAGGATAGGCTGTTTTTAGCAGCTCCTGCCCAGATATAGCAACAGTATTCCATCCTTGGACGTACTTGGCTTTTATATAGATAAAGAATTGCATCAGTAGTGAGATATCTTCTGGAGCGGTAGAAGGATCCCACCATCTTTCCAGCGACCTTGGCAACAGACTTGATGTACGTGTTCCATTTCAGATCAGGAGTAAAGGTCAAACCCAGAAGCTTGTCAAAACACGGGGCCTCACCCAGACAAGAGCCATCCATCACAATTGATGCCAGATGGGGATCAGAGCGTTGATGATGTAAGGATAGGAGTTTGGTTTTGGATGCATTAAAGGTAACCAGCCACATCTTCCCCCACTGAACCACGCGCTCGAGATCAGAGGAGAGAGAATCAGAGAGAACTTTGTCATTTACAGCCTTTGATGTGTTGCCGTAGATGGTCGTGTCATCAGCATAGGTGTCAACGAATGATTTAAGTATGTGTTTAGGGAGGTCATTGATGTAGATCAGGAAGAGAGTTGGGCCCAGGATTGACCCCTGAGGGACTCCAACATTTATATTGCAGGCCTCCGATTTTTGTCTATCTACCACTACTCTTATGAGCCTATCGGAGAGAAATGATTTAATGATTGAGAAAACATTTCCAGTAATACCGTAGCTGGAAATCTTGTGAAGTAGACACTTATGCCATACCTTGTCGAAGGCCTTTGCTATGTCAAGAGCAATTGCCCTAGAAAGGGAGCCTTTGTCAAGAGATTCACTAATGCTGTGGGATATAACCGTCAGCACATCTGCGGTAGATCTTGCAGAGCGGAAACCATATTGTGTGTCACTAAGAAGGTTGTTTCTGCTGAGGTGGTTGACTATTTCTCTATTTAATATGGATTCCAGCAACTTACTCATAACACACAGGGGACTTATTGGTCTGTACTGAGAGGGAGATGACTTATCACCTGAATTCTTAAATACAGGGCAAACTGATGAGGTCTTCCATGGAGTCGGAAAACACTTCTCCTTAAGGCAGCGCTTAAATAGTTTCGTAAGTATGGGAGCAAGTTCTGGTTGAAGCTTTTTTAACACTATAATTGGGATGCCATCAGGGCCAGTTGCTTTACTGGAATCTAGGTTCTTGATTAGCTTGGCGACCTCATGCACGGATATTTGTATGTTACCAAGCTTGTTCTGTGTTATAGTAGGAAATATGGGGAGTTGATGGCCTTCGTCGCATAGGTTAGAATTAGCTGCAAAGTTCTTTGCAAATAGTTTGGCCTTGTCTGACGCTGACGAGATGACCTCTGGTCCATTGATAATGGTTGGGATAGAACGCACACTTCTGTTCAGGATCCTATTTGTTATTTTCCAAAACTGGTGGGAACCAAGCCGCTGATTAGCTACCTTGGATTTAACAGACTGGGCATATAGCTTTCTTGCATTTTTTATTACTCTTTTACAGTGGTTGCTGGCAGTCCTGAAAGCAGCTTTAGTCTCAATGCATCTATTACGTTGGTAGCTATGGAAAAAGTGATTTCTGTGCGCGATAGCAGCAGCACATTATGGGGAGAACCATGGCTGGCTGTTAGGTTTTTGTTGGAATTTTTTAGACGGTATGAATTGGTCTATGCCTACAATTAACCATTCGGTCAGATCTGATACTATAGAGGACACTTCTTTTTTAAACATGGAGTGCAGAGGTAAATCAGATATGAATGTACGGAAGCTATCCCAGTCAGCCATAGAGTATCGGTATACAGTACGGCGGAGGGGTACGTCTGGGGGCTTCTTACATTTCGTTTTTATCTTAACTGATACGACGGAGTGGTCGGAGGATCCTAGAGGAGAATGAACGGAACATGAACATAGCTCAGGGGAAGTCGATAGAAAAAGGTCTAGGAGGCTTGCATATTGACCGGGTGTATCGGGCACACGGGTGGGTTCGCTGACAATCATGAGGTCATAAGCAATGGCAAAATCATGACAAAACCTCTCCTCATCGTCTGTCTTATTTGAATGGGTCAGCCATTCCACGTTATGGACGTTGAAGTCACCACAGATGTGGATGTTAGCCGAGGAATATGCAGACAGTATGTGGTCTATTTTCTCAGGTATGATCTTAAAGATAGTAACTCAGCTGTTGTGGGGCCGATAGAGGGCATATATAAATGCAGTGGTGTTAGCAAGTGCAACCCTGAAGCACATATAGGGTAAATTAGGATCTTCTCTAGAGATATCCCTGCCACACGGGAAGCCATCCTTAATGTAGGCACATATTCCATGCCCATGGCGATCTTGGGGGTCAGATTTAGCTGTTAAATTAGAGTATCCGTTAATTATGAACTCATCTAGGGAAGTGGTCGGCCCTATTCCAGTTTCACTTAGAAATAATATGTTCGGTTTCCTCTCCTGTAATTGGGTTTCAACCTCTGGAAGGTTGGAACGTAGACCCCTGATGTTGGAGAAGGAGACCTGGTAGTAGGGGTCTACGTTGGAAGATGGGGTTCTAGATTTAATCGAGTTTTTATTCTGGAGATATTTCATGTTGAGGTTTTGGGATTTGTGGAATAGGTCGGCATACTTGGTTAGAGCAGTACAGAGAGGGAAAGTAAGAGAGAAAAAGACAGGAATTTTTTTTGTAGCACACGAAAAGGTAAAGCCGTAACAATTACCCACTAGTATGGCATCGAGAGGCCCCACCAGAGTACTGCATGGTCCAGATCCACTCACCAAATGGCAATACAGCAGTCCCAGTACTTTGCGCCTGCTGATAGGACAGCCTCCTTAGTGGTTAATCCAAGGTTCGGGTCCCTGACTATCAGGCGGATAACGTCAGCCCAGACAAAACGTTTCTTGAGGGCATTTTTCTTTGTCTGTGTCTGTACCTTATGTTGCTGGCTCGATGAGTTCATTTAGTCTTTCCCAACGTCATTTGTCTTTCTGGGTGTCACTGGTCTATTCCTAGTCGCCATTCAGTCTATTCCTGAAAGTCAACGGACTGGCCATGTTTCTAGAGGATAAAAATTACTACCGGAACAGTAGTAGAAACTCGCTATGAAGCAAGCGAACAACAGAAGATGTTGTATTTGAGAGAAACAGCTTACCTTATAGGCTTGTATATACTGATGTTTATTAGCTGTTTTTTTTTTTTTGATAAAGTCAATGTCAAGGGAGAGATAAAGCGCCTTTCTAGGGCTTTCCTCGTCTGTTTTATAAGATGGTGCTTTTTTTGGGGGGGGGTATTTCATAGCATATCTTTAAAACATTATATAGTCATGTCTGGGGGGTATTTCGTCTTATAGATAATATTGGGTCATCAGGAGAGAATACACACCGTTTCGGGGGCTTCCCATTTACGGCTTGCTAGCGTATCGGCCCCCTCACTGGTGTGAGGCCCAATTATCTGCTCAATACCGTTAAAAAAAGACGTCTGATAACTAAACGGCTCTTGTTACGAGCAACGGCTTTGTACATGTCGTTTAATGTTCAAAGGCTACGTCTGACATATTTGTTAGGACGCGCACATATCGAAGGAAATAATTATAATATCAATAATAATTAACAATAATAATAACAACAATAATAAAACTACTATATATATATATATATATATTTGTATTTTACCAAAGATATATATAAATATATATAACATTAATAAATATATATATATACATATATATATATTTTTATTAATGTTATATATATTTATATAACATTATATAATGTTATATATATGTTTATATATTTATACATAAACACATAAAAAAAATCTACTCACAGTAATAACTACACTGTAGACTCTTGCGAACATATCATGCGGTATTCCTTTTCGCCTAGATTGTATCGTCAGCTCCCTCTCTCTCTCTCTCTCTCTCTCTCTCTCTCTCTCTCTCTCTCTCTCTTTCTCTCTTTAATTCCTTTTAATTTAAAAGTTTCTCGTATTAATGTTGTTTTCTACCCGGCTGTTATAAGGTATTGTAAATCCAATCTAGGTGAGTATTTTCCTTGTTACGGCTTTTTCGCAAATTATATAATGCTTGTGTTTTGTTTTGAATAATATTTTGTTATATTTTTAATCAAAATATTAAAAAGAGAAAAAAAATATTTCATTTCTATTGTAAAAAAAGTACTTTGTATTAATTGGAAAATACGGAGTCTTATGTTCATTGTTTTTTTTCTTTTCTTCTTTTTTTTAGAATAAAGTGGTGCATTGGAATTGAACGCAGTATGCCGGACGGTCATTTCCTGCAGATACTGACTTCATCCTGGCCACGGCTTTTCTAATCGAACAATTAAACAATTAAAGTTCCAAATGTCTATGAAATTCAGAATTATCTAAAACAACGCCATTAAAAGCTAAAATCACAAGAAATGTGGATCACGTGTTTGGCTACATAACGCGCTTTTCTATATACTTGAGCCGTGATTGGCACTTGCAAAAACAATAGCAAAAATGATGGCTTCTATAACTCTACACTTGGAATAAACAAACCTTGCTTTAAAAATAACAATAAAACTCACATATTGACTTACTTTCAATTTTAATCTCTGATATGTTTTCATATGTTAATTACTCGTATTATGAACGCCCATTTACCTGCCAAAAGCTTAAGGCATTAAAGATTTGTTTCTACCAAAAAAACATCTAATACCATTAAAGTGAGGAGTTGCTCCTATTTCCTGTACACGATGAAGTTAAAAATATTCAAATAAAATAAAAGTTCAACTCTGCTCATCGTATTGTTAGCTGAGCGATAAAGCTTATGCTTCATTGGATGTTGCAACGCGTTTCTCTAATATGTCTTGATAGAAACGAAGTGGTGGATGCTAACGCATCATTACTGATTTAACATAGCTGAGAGCAATCACTATGTCAAACCATTCCTTCATCCATAAATACGCACGGACAAAGGTGAGAGAAACGCCGCACACACACAGTCGCACACATTCTTAAATTATATGTCTTGGTTAAAGGTGGAAACCTCAGACATACAATTTGAAAAAACGATAAAATTATTTTAAGAAACTTGAAACTTACGCTCGCTGGTGAAAAGAAATTCCGAATTGTATTCATATATGAATTGTATAAATCTATTGTGGACTAAACGTAATAACTTCCAATTTTAAACTCCTTATTGTATTCAAATGTAAAAATAATTAATTTTACACATGCTTCTCATTTTCCTTAGTTTATTGTTTTTTATTCTTCAGACAATCATCATGAATTAATTATAAATGTTCATATTTAAGTGTTGGCTTTCCTACAATGATTACATAAACAAACAAAAATATATATTGGTATAAGGTTGGGTAACATATATTTGTATGTATAGGATTCATTCATAAACTAAGTCATTATGAATTTTGGAACACAACGGCTCGGTGTAAATTATGCAATGTAATTTGACCAAAATTAGAATAAGGATTCTAGGCATAATGTTAAGTATCATTATAGATTGATTTTAATTTCCAGAAGAGGACATAAAATTGGCGCAGAGCTTTTCTGTTTGAGCATTATTTTACACGTCTTGTATTTATAAAAATGTGACTTTTGTTTAAGTCCTTATTATAAGTAACGAATGTAATACAAGGTTGGACGTATTACGAGGTGTATCTATTTATGAATGGTCAGCAAATATAATGTGTCAAAAAATGCATTCATATGTATTCTCTTTTATATTTTACAGCATCTATTGTAATTTGCAATAAAAAATGCTATAATATTTTATTTGTTTTATGATGTCGTATTGTTAGACTGGAGGGGAAAAGAAATGATTTTCCTTAAGTGTTCTCTATCATAGTAATAGTTTAAATCTATACTCATATATCAGGTAATTTATCAATTATTCGTGTTAAAAGCAAGCACATATTTATAGATCCCATTGACAAAACGGAAAAACAATTTAATTGAAACATTAAGGAGATTTTCTACTTTATTTTGTTTGTTCATAACATCATAAGTGATGGTTTCTATCATAATATCTCGCGTCGAACTTTCATGAAAATGATGATGACATTTTATTTTATACACTAACAAGTGACAGTGGGCTCCACATTTTGGCCAAGTTCCATAAAAATCTAATGGATGGATTAAAAGTTATGGGGCAAAACGTGTCATTTTCGGCCATTTGGGGGCATTTTTTTACCTTTTTTGAGGACGCAACGAAAATGTTCGCAAAAAATTACTTTTTACTATGCACATCTACTTAACGAAATACAATTTGTGGCAAATATTCAGGACAAAACTAACTGACAGTTATTTGGCAAAAAAACGGACGCCACTTAAACATAGATCCCTCTCCGATAAATCGGGGAATCAAATAACACTTCGTACGAGACATCTATAAGAAGCAACTATGATTTGATTTTATGCATAACTTGAAATCTAAACATTTCTGAATAACTAAGGTGGCAGTTTACTTTTTATATATTTGTTCTAATTTGAAAACTAAAAATTATTGAAATTAAAAGAAAAAAATCTTGACAACAGAAAATTTTGACCTCGCATTCTGAATTTATTAGCAAAAAAAAAGATAACAACATGAAATTTATCACACTGCAAAAAAAAAATCATATATTTGAAAGAATGATTATCAGGAAATGAAGAAAAAATTAAAAATTATTAATGTTTCGAGGGTCATTTAGACGAAACATTAAGGAGATTTTTTAATTATTATTTTAGATGGATTTTATTTGGTCTGATTTCATTTATTTATTTTGTTTAATATTAACCGAGATGATTAAATAATACAAGAGATGCTCAAAACGGCATAATATCTATATATGTATCTACGTATTATAGTCATCCACATGCAGTTATATTTCGTTGTATCACAAAACATCCGTGCGGCAAGACATACATACACCTTTCCCGACCCAATGATCGAACCTACGTCCTCATGTCGGCAGCTCTAGTCATTGGACTATAAATTAGTACCCGTAAACACTCCTGCTCAAGTGCCTATTAAATTAACAACTTGCACATCGAACAGTGCTCAATTGATTAGTTTGTTTACAAAAAACTAATAGTATATATTTTGTTTTGAATTTATAATTATATTATGCTCAATTTTTATGTGTTGAGCTTCATATAATCTTATAAGTCCTATATAAAATAATTTATCTGAATTCTTTAATTCCTGCTCATTAATATATATATATATATATATATATATATATATATATATATATATATATATATATATATATATATATATAGTCTCGCAAGTAACTGCGAGACAAAACAAAATGTTACTTCGAGACTACTATTGAGTAATCCAACGTAGGGTACCGGTGGAAAAAATAATAAATTAATTTACTTGAGACATACTTATTGAACATTTTCTGAAATAGTACAATAATTACCTTGACATTCTTCTGTTTAGTTTAAGATATCATTTTCAGATATTTTGATACTAATACCGTTATTAAAAAAATAAAAATTGCCGGATTTTAGTTTCATAAGAGTTTTCCACTATAATATAAACAAACCACTATTCGTACTACCATAATAACAGCGACAGAGAGAGAGAGAGGGAGAGAGACAGAGAGACAGACAGACAGACAGAGAGGGGGGGGGCTACTGTTCAGTATTTGTGTAAAATATTACATAACTGATTTTTCCCCTATTTTTGATTATCCGTTACATTAATACCATTGCTAAATTAATTTAGTTTAAATCCCGCATTTCCATCCATGCTCACCACCGCCCACCGAAAATTACCGACTATTACCGAATGAGCAGACGTTAAATTGTAACAAACACACATCCGTAAAGTTGTTTATTTATGTCTGCGTTGCACTTTGCAGTTCCTTACATGAAACATTTTCTTGCATTATTTAAAACAGGTAAGCGTACTATTTTTTTTTTGTTTGTTTACAAATGCTGTGTCAATAAAATTCTTACTTTCTTTTATATTTATGCGTTATTGGTAAAACTTTGTTTATACAAATTCCTGGGACTTATGTAGGACCCCACCCTGGAGTAAATGTGGTATTGCGCCTGCGGTGATTTTGCGGCCTGTCAAGAATATTATGAATATATTATTATCATTTTTAATTTTTTAACTGGCTGTAACATTTTCTTGCATTATTTACAACTTTTTTGTTGTTTGTTTACAAATGCTGTGTCAATAAAATTCTTACTTTCTTTTATAGTTATGCGTAATTGGTTAAACTTTGTTTATACAAATTCCTGGGACTAACGTAGGACCCTCCCCCCTCCCCGGAGTAAATGTGGTATTGCGGTGATTTTGTGGCCTGTCAAGAATATATTATGAATATATTATCATTTTTAATTTTGTAACTGGCTGTAACATTTTCTTGCATTATTTACAACTTTTTGTAAATAATGCAAGAATATGTTACAGCCAGTTTTTGTCTTTCGATATTTCTTATCGTTTCTTCGCAAGTTTGCCGGCGACGACGTAATGTCCTAACCTCATTATTAAGAAAATAATAGTGTGTTACAATTAGTGCATCTGTTCTTCAGATGCTGCACTTCCATTTCATGTTCTCTTTCGGTGGAGGAGAAATCTGTCACGACTGAGACAATTTTTATTTTTGTACCTTTTCTCCGCGTTAAAAAACGACCCTGGTGTCTAACTCTGTCCCGTGGGGAGGCATAGTAAATAGGTACAATAAGTGCATGATCACCAACATTTTTACTATAAGGGTGTAACAAATACTCGTGTAACAACGGTAACATAAATGCAGAAGCACATTTTTACCTAAGTACAAAATTAACAAGAAGTAATATTACGACAATAATCATTATATAGATTTACATAGTAAAAAAAATGTTTTCTAAACTTCCCATTTCGCCACCAAGGGCACAGAAGTTGTCAAAAATGCCCCAACAGTTTAAATCTCATATTTTTATTCTTGCTCAACAACGCCCACCAAAAAGTCACCGATTAATAACGCATTAGCAGACGATAAATGTTACTTGCGAGACAACAAAATGTTACTTCGAGACTACTATTGAGTAATCCAACGTAGGGTACCGGTGGAAAAAATAATAAATTAATTTACTTGAGACATACTTATTGAACATTTTCTGAAATAGTACAATAATTACCTTGACATTCTTCTGTTTAGTTTAAGATATCATTTTCAGATATTTTGATACTAATACCGTTATTAAAAAAATAAAAATTGCCGGATTTTAGTTTCATAAGAGTTTTCCACTATAATATAAACAAACCACTATTCGTACTACCATAATAACAGCGACAGAGAGAGAGAGGGAGAGAGACAGAGAGACAGACAGACAGACAGAGAGGGGGGGCTACTGTTCAGTATTTGTATAATTTGAATAGAAGCTCACAAGAGCAGTACATTAATGCTTACAACCCAGCTATTTTGATGATGTGGGAGTCTAATATTGACTTGCAGTACATTTCTGACAATTCAATGATTCTGAACCATTACATCACCAGCTATCAGACTAAATATGAAACATCTGAGACTGAAGGTGTGTGGTCATTGGACCAATCAAAATCATTTTATGGTAAATGCAAAAGCGCTGGTCTTTATACATTGTCCAAAAGAGATTCAGGAGCTTATGAAGTTGCTGATAAGCTGTTGGGACATCACTTGTTTGGAGCTTCTGCAACTGTAATGTGGGTCGGTGCTGATATACCTGAATATAGAACCCGCAGATTTTTGCCACAAGAAGAATTGGATCAAATGCAGCCTGATTCTACAGATTTGTATTATGGCAATATGGTTGAAACATGGTACCCGAATAGACCTGATTCTATGGAAAATAAAAGTTTGTACTATGTTGCGAGAAACTATGAAAGAACAATGAATGCTTCCACAAATGATGATGAGAAAGTTTCATTGAAGCTGCGAAATAATCATGGCTTTTTAAAAAAAGTGAAAGAAAAAGCTATAAAGACGCCAAATGTGAGATTGACTTCTGAAACAAAAGAACGATATTATCACAATTTGTTGATGCTGTTCAAACCTTGGCGCCAAGAAGAAATTGATTTACTTGATGGCTGTAAATCATATGAGCAATCATTTTATCAAAATGCTCCATATTTGTCTGAAATGACAAATTATGAAAGTATTAAGAAAAAAATTAAAGATGCTATTGAAATAAGCAAAAAAATAGAGCAAAAATCTAAAAATTATGAAAATGAAAATAACGCTGATGATGATCAAATTGATTGCGATCCTAATATGGCTAAAGAGGCAGATAAAAATGAAGCTGATTTAAATATGCCTCAAATCAGACATGTCACTGAAGCTCAAGTTTTAGAAAATGAGCAAAAATTGAATTTCATTCAAAAAGAAATTTATAATGAAATTATTTCCAAACTTGAGCAACAAAATCTTCATTGGAATGAGGAAAACCCTATTCACAGGTGCAATTGTGACGATTGTCCACAAATTCTCAAATTTATTAGTGGTTTTGGGGGTGTGGGCAAATCTTTTCTGATCAATGCACTGGCAGATAAAATTACTCTCACATATCCTGCCATCAATGGACCCAGTGTAGTTATTTGTGCTCCTACTGGTGTCAGTGCTTACATTTTGAAAGGATCTACATGCCATAGAGTCTTTCAACTAAATGTGCAGCATGGTTCTACACCTAAATATGAACCATTATCAAAGGATAAAATAAAAAGTTTGAGAACCATGCTTGGATATGTGAGATTATTCATTATTGATGAAATAAGCATGGTTAGTCACTTGCAATTAGCATTTATTCACCAACGTTTGCAAGATGTTTTTGGTGATATTAGGAAACAAGTGTATCCATTTGCAAACATGTCAATTGTTGCATTTGGTGATTTATTCCAGCTTCCACCTGTTAATGAAAAACCTGTATTTTCCAAAATATCTATTCAAGATGCTAGAACATCAAATTTGGGAATTGCTGGTATAAATTTGTGGTCATATTTCGATTATGATGAATTGACCATAAATATGCGACAAAAAGATGACAATGAAAACTTTGTTAATATTCTTAACAGAATTAGACTTGGGTCACCAACTGATCAGGATATTGAGATCTTGAAAAGGCATCGAATCAATCCTAAACAAAAAGCAAATATTGATCAAGTTACTGATCTTTTGCAAAATTTGCAAAAGAAAATGCATATTATTTGCATTGTACCCACAAATGAATCTGCTGAGGAAGTGAATTATAAAATGTTGAAAAAAAATAATATTCATATCATTGAAATTTCAGCAACTGATTCCAACTTAAGACAAAAAACCGTAACAAAAAAAAAATCAAAACAGACACCAAAAACTTCTAAACTTAAAAAGATTTCTGACACAGCTGGACTTGAAACTGTGCTTAAAATTGGAATTGGTGCTAGATGCATGTTGCGTCGGAATATTGATATCGAAAAAGGACTTTGCAATGGTACAATGGGTACAGTCACTGAAATACAAATGAAAGATGGCAAAGTTGTTGCTGTGACTGTAAAATTTGATCATATGGATCATGCAGTCAATGTTGAATTTGTGCAAGCTGACTATGAACTTTCTCGTGGCCTCTTTGTGACTAGATCTCAAATACCTTTGTCACTCAGCTATGCTTTAACTGTCCACAAAACCCAAGGTATTTCAGTCGATGGTATCATTGTTGACTTGGGATCTGATGTCTTTTCAGATGGAATGGCCTATGTAGCTTTGTCACGTGCTAGAAAGCTGTGCAATGTCTATTTGATCGACCTTGACCCTCATAAATTGACCATGTGTAACAAAAGTGCATGGACTGAATATAATAGATTGAGGGCCAAAAGAGACAGGGTTGATTTGCCACCGCTTCCTCCTTGTTCTGTTAAGCCTCAAAGTTTGTCATTGTACAAACAGACTTATAAACGAAAAAAAACAATCGTTATAGATCATGATTTGAAGCAAAAACATAATAGTCCAAATAGAAAATGGCTGAAAATAGACAATTCAATTTCTCAAAATAATTTGGACCTCAAATTGATCAATGAAAGAAATGCTTGTTTTGCTAACAGTATTGTTCAGAAAATTTACCACCTTCCTTTGTTGTCTAACATCATTAAAAGCATTCCAAACATTGATTTGCCAATTCAGCAATTAAAAAGATTGCTTGTCCCTGGCACTCACAGTGTTGCTGATCTTAGAGAATCAATCGGAGGCGTTTTTAATAGTGGCCAACAAGAATGTGCTATTGCATTTTGGGAATCTTTGATAAACAAGTGCCCTGACAGTGCCAAACAATTATTCACTTTTGAAGAAAGTAAAGTGATGAAATGTCTTAGAATACACAAACAAAACTGCCAAAGACTACAAGATAGTGAATGTAATTGCACCTTTAAAGTTGGCTGTGGGTTCCAAACCTTGCAGATTGCTGGAATACCACAGAGATTAGTTATTCAACTTCATCCTACTGATGGTCGACAGCAATTTAAAAGTTTGCTCAAAACTGATGCTTCAGTGCTCAAACATTGTATCAAATGTCAGCAAAATACTGAGCACTTGGAAAATGTCACTAGAACGTTTCCTACTGCAATGAAATATTTGTGTGTTCAAATAAATAGATTTATGTTTGAAAATTATAATCCTCGGCGAATTAATGCTGAAATTATGAATTTCAGTACAAAAAAACAAAATATTTTTGGAACAAATTTCAAAGTAAAAACAGCTATTCTGCACACTTTGAATAGAGTCGATTTTAGGCATTATACTTGCATTGTTAGAAATAATAATAAGTGGAATATTGTCAGTGACACTAACTTTTCTAGTAATGTCAATTTTCCTTCCAAAATGTCCAATATTGTTGGCATTTTTTTTGAAAAAATATAAAGGAAGCAAACATTTGATAAAAACAAGGTCATACATTCAATAGAAATAAATAGTGGTGGTTTTCGCTTTTAAAATTCAACCATCACCTAGGCATGGCATGGGGCTGTAACTGTAACTCTGCAGGCGAACAATAGCACTGTTATGAATCATAACTAAACTGGAGACAAGATTTCTGCTTCAAGAGATAAATGTACTATAAAATTTTAACAGGAAAATTATTTTACTGAAAACTATTGATCAATATTACACTCTAAAAAGGAAGATACTAGAGTTAAAAAAACAACAATTTTATTTACACTCAAGCAATTCAAAATTTATCTCAAAACTGACTCTTCAATTCGCAAATATTGTCAACAAAATACTGAGCATTTTGAAAAAGCCACTAGAATGTTTTCTACTGCAATGGAATATGTGTGTGTTCAAACAAATAGATTTTTATTTTAAAATTACGATCCTCAATGAATTAATTCCGAAATTATATATTTCAATAAATTTTTTTTTGCAGAAATTTCATTGTAAAACCAGATATTCTTCACTTTTATGAAAGTCGATTTGGGCATTTTACTTGCATTATTTAGAATAATAACAAGTGAAATATTATCAGTGACACCAATATTTCATATAATTTTAATTTTCATTCCAAAATGTCGTCCATCAATATTGGCATTTCTTTGGAAAAATATAAAAGAAACAAATAATTGAGAAAAATCAGACCATATATCCAATCGAAATAGCAAAAACTTGAGTGCTAACCTCCCAATCAGCGTGGTATGGGGCTATAACTGTATCCCTGCAGGCGAACGATAGCACTTTTATGAATCACTTAAATTCAGAATTTTAAAAAAATTTCTGTAAATTTTTTTTATGTAATACTTTTCCTGTGATCATTAGCATGTTCTATTAATTAATAAATATAATTCTATTATTTTTATTGTTGCTTATGTTGTTGATGAATAGAATTTTAAAAAGTTAGGTATTTTCTTGAAAAAGGATTTCGGCCTCAACAGAAAGATGTTCAACAAAATGTTTAACCATAAAATTTACCAAAAACTATTAATATTAAACTATAAAAAGAAAGATACTAGAATTTAAGCAAAAAATATTTTATTTCAACTCAATCAGATGTGCCTTATGCACTAATAAAAATGCAATTGGCATTTTGTTGAACTTTTTAAGATTTTAAATATTTATAAATTTTCTCATTATAAAAAACGATTATTATATTGATTATAATTTTTTGACAGAAGAAATAAAATGAATTGCATAAAAAACATTAGAAGACAAATTTTTAAATCATAAGAAAAATCTAAAGTCACTAAATTATCAATAAAGTTTGTCATAATAATACATTTATTAGATTAATTTTAATTTGGAAAGATAGAAGTACAGTTAAAACATCCAGAATCAGCGAATTCATTACATTTTATCATAATAAAAACGATTGTTTTATTTCAATGCTATTGATAAGAAAACATTTGTTTTACTTGATTAAAATTAATTAAACATAGATTATATCTGTAGTATATAAATATTTTTTTATAATGAAACAATTTATTAATTTTTGCTGATTTACGATTTTTTCATTGCCGGTTTTTATTTTGCAAATTAAAAATAATCCAATAATCTTTTTTGATAATGAAAAAATGTGCTGACAATTAAGTGATTTTAAATATTTGAATATTTTTTTAAATGAACAATAAATTAAAATCAATTTACTAAATAATCATTTTTTTCAAGATTTATTTACACAATTTACTAATATTTATTGATATAATTGGATAATTTTGCATTGTTCTTCTAATGTTTTATATTCATTTTATTTCTTCTGTCAAAAAATTATAATCAATATAATAATCGTTTTTTATAATGAGAAAATTTATAAATATTTAAAATCTTAAAAAGTTCAACAAAATGCCAATTGCATTTTTATTAGTGCATAAGGCACATCTGATTGAGTTGAAATAAAATATTTTTTGCTTAAATTCTAGTATCTTTCTTTTTATAGTTTAATATTAATAGTTTTTGGTAAATTTTATGGTTAAACATTTTGTTGAACATCTTTCTGTTGAGGCCGAAATCCTTTTTCAAGAAAATATATATATATATAAGAACAAGTAGTTAATAAAACATGTTACTTTGAAAGCACTTTGAAAAAAAAGGAAGTCCTTAATCCGCGGAGTTTCGAATAAATACTTTCTTTCTCATCAGAGGGTAGGAATTAGCGAAATGCCGGATCAGATTTTGCTTGCAAAAGTATTTGATGAAACTACAAGTAGGTCATAGATCTTACTTGGAAACAAATAGTGAAGCCGAGAGAATAGGATGAAGAAAAAGGTGGTTTCACGTGAACTGATAGCCTGGTGAAAGGTAAATTATCCAATAAAGGAAAATCTAGTTGATTAAATTTCCATTTCCACAAGTAATATATATATATATATATATATATATATATATATGTATATATATACAGAGAGAGAGAGAGAGAGAGAGAGATAGCGTACATATATATGTATATTTATATATATATATATAGAGAGAGAGAGAGATCGTGTATATATATATATATATATATATATATATATATATATATATATATATATATATATATATATAAAGAGATGATATCTGTTGCCAGGTTCGAATCTATCGATAGTTCTTCATCGTGAAACCCTGTACTGATGATTTCCGAAAGGATGAAACACTAGTCTATGTAGGTGTTTAATGATTATTATAGTAAATAATTATGTCACTCCCCTTACAAAAATTGTCTCTTATCGCTGAATACATTCAGTTGAAATAAAGTCGGTCTATTTAGCTCATATGGCAGACCACCATTTAATGATTAGATCAATCTGACAGAGGTTAAAAATATTTTAAAATAAATGCTTAAATTTAAACGGCATTTCCTGCGGTGAACGGTGGCCGAATAGATTAAGTCCTTGCTAATGGAGTCAGAGAGTACTGCTGCTACCGAGTTCGAATCTATCGACCAGTGGTAATCGTGACACACTACACTAATGATTCCCAAAAGGATGAAACACTAGTGTCTGTATGTATTTAAATATTATTATTATAGTAAATAATTATGTCAGCCCCTTTCAGAAACTCGTTTCTTATCGTTGAGAACTTTGAAATAAAGTCGGTCAATTTAGTTCATATGCGCAGATCATCATATAATGATTAGATCACTTAGACAGAGGTTAAAAACAGAGTTATTTATTGAAATTAATAAATATAATATAGGTAAATTTTAACAGCATTTCTCGTGGCAAACGGTGGCCGAATGGATTAAGTCCTTGCTAATGCAGTCAGAGATGGTTTATGTTATCGCGTTCGAATCTATCGACACCCTGCACTGATGATTCCAGAAAGGATGAAACACTAGTGTCTGTAGGCACTTAATAATTATTATATATATTATTATATTATAATTATTATATATATATATTTAGAAATGTGATTGATAATTTAAAATTAAAATTAAAAATCTGTTTTATAAGAAGGAACACAACAAAGTTAATAATTTGTAAGATCGTTTCGGAAACGATGTTTTTTATTGCGATAGACATTAAGTCATGGACAATACTTTTGACATATAGTTTTATTTTTTTAAACAACGTCTTCTCATCAGTAAAAATATTGGGTGTTTTTTTATATATAAAATACACCATAAATAAACCTAGCATTTTTTAGTAAGGCAGATGTGTCTGGAATATATTAAAATAAATATAAAGGAAACTAGTTACTTACTAATGTTGATAAGTACAATGATATGGGTTGAGAATAAAAATATATATATATTTGGTTTAAATATAAGGTTATAATGATATGTTTTTAATAAGTTAATTAAAGTTAATAATCATATATATATATATATATATATATATATATATATATACCTTTTCATTGTTCGCCTTTTGAAAAACGTAATTATCGATAAAACCGTAATTATCGATAAAACCGTAATTATCGTCAAAGCATTCATTGTGGTGTTGATTGTAGCTTATAAATGCACGAAATGTTGAATTTTCAAATATGGGTAGATAATCTTATTTGTCTAATAAAATGATCAAAGGGAGATAATTAGCGTTTATACTTTTTATATTATATAATATAAAAGGAGCTTATTGAATTTAATAATATTTTAATAATTTATTTATTTATTTATTGAAATTAATAAATATAGTATAGGTAAAACTTAAATAGATATTTAAATAAGATATACAATAATGGTAAATATATCAGATAAACTAATATTAATAATAATAATGATGATCCAAATTTTGTTAATATGGATATTAAGTTATAAATTAAAATTCCAAGATAGATTATTAATAAACAACATTTTTAATGACTTATGGTGGTTTATATTTGTTAAATTTAAACCAATGTTTATGACTGCATGAAGATATAAGCTCATCCCTTGAATTTAGGAGGGTGATTTTATTTTTGATATCGTCATATTTTAAAATCTTAAGGGGCTCATACATACAAAGTGCACAGAATCTGTCCCCCAACGCATATCCTTTATATGATCTTATTATTTCCCATTTCAAATTGAAGGAAATATTCTTATCTTTGAGTCGCCAAATATGTTTAGATTAGAGTGGTTTGGTTCACCAAGGAGGTATTTTTAAAGGAATGCCTGTGGGTTGAAATCCTATTCTTAATAAGTCCAGATGTGGAACCGAAGTAGATTGCGTTGTTTGATCCATTTATTGTCAGGTAGATTATGGGTGGCATTGGTATGTAATGGGTTGGTCTGTATTTGATTGCTAGATTGGTTAAAGTGGGTGTAGTTATTTAATCGTGTGGTCGAGCTATGGTTTCATCAATCTCATTTAAATTTGGGATTGGTGATACTGTGCAGCTATAAACTACATTTTTTATTTTGCATGTACTCTGTAAAGGGCATCTATTTTTTCTTCTACAGTTACAGCCTGCTATATTTTCTGTATTTGTGTTTTGTATATTATTAATTTTTTATTGTTAGAACTAATTATTTTTTGATGAAGGTTTGGCATAGTTGAGTAAGACAATTTGATCGTGTTCTTATTAAAGATTTTACTGTGTCTATGAAGGGCTTTAAAGTTTTTTCTAATATTTTAAAGAATTCTCTGGCTATGCTTGTCTCAAGATTTTTGGAATATGGAGGGTTGAACAATAGGATCTCCCTATGCCTGTTTTTATGCTTACGAACTTTGGTTTGCTGTTTATTTGTGTTTGTATCTAATACTTGCGGTTTCATTTTGCTTTGTCTTGCTTTTTGGTCATTTTTTGTACTTCATATGCGGGATGACATGGCCATGTTATAGGTTACTATGGTTTTAGTAGGTATATTTTCAATGCAGTTTTTGTTTCTATCATTTTTATTTAGGAATTTGATTTGTGATTTGTATCCGGAGATTTTAAGGGCTTCATTATAATATTTTTCATTTTTGTTAAATATAGATTTGTTAGAAGATAGCCTAGAAATTCTTAAAGAGACATCTCTGTATAGGCCTCCTTCAATTTGGAATTGTTCATGGAGTATAGAATGAATTTCATCTAAAAGGAAAAGACCGACCAGATCGGTAACTCATCCGTCGAGCCCATTTAAACGTTGAAGTGGTTAAGGGTATTTTTTCTGGTCCAATACTTGTTATCAAAGATTATTAAAGATTTTCTTACTAAGAGTATTATTTTAATTTCGCCTTGCCTTATATTAGCTTGTTCTTGTGCCATTTAGAGAGATTTATTTAGTAGAATCGGCGATATTGATTGGTAATATGATTCAATGTCAAAGGAAAGAAATTTAAGATTATTTTTATTTTGAATGTTAGAAAACCAATCGATCACATGGGTGGAAGATTGCCATAGTGGGTATTTTATTAATGATTCAATTTTGGGGATAATTCTATCTAGTATGTTTTTACTAACTAACCTATATCTGATTTTGAGAGGAAGATGAATCTAATCATAGGGGTTATATTAAAGCCTTGTTTGTGGTCTTTTAAAGCAAATCTCTGAGTACCCGGTACTTTATTTCTGTGTATTTATCTATTTTAAGTTTAGTTAAAATATTTATTGTCCCTGACTTAATGTCTATCACAATAAAAACATCGTTTCTGAAACGATCGTACAAATTATTAACTTTGTTTTTGTTCCTTCTTATGAAACAGATTTTTAATTTTTAATTTGAATTTAATTTTTAGATTATCAATCACATTACTAAATATCAAAGTAGTTATAGGATATTTGGCTATGGAGCTTATTATATATCTGCATTATAACAAGCACTGTTCTCTTCTTGTATTTTTATTAAATTAGTAATTTTACTATCACACACTGCTCTTTAGACTACTGTTCTAATCTCCTTTAAAATATATATATATATATATATATATATATATATGACTACTTCATTTAAATTAATATACGAAAGTATAAATTTTTGCGTAAACTTTAATTGTTTACTTCAACAGTGCTCAATGCGTAGGTAGAGCTAGGTAGTAAGTCATAAAATATATATGGCAATTAAGCTATGTAGAATATTCCGTGTTTCATCCACGCTAGGAGTCATAAGCATAAACCATATGAATCCTAACGTGGTTGAAACGCGGAATATTCTGTGTAGCTTAATTGCCATATATATTTTATAACTTACTACTACTACCATATATATATATATATATATGTATGTATGTATATATATATATATATATATATATATATATATATATATATATATATATATATATATGGCACAATCGCGTTGACACACCGGTGCTCACTAGATCACCGAAGTAATATATAAGCAACGTTGAGCCTGGCCAGTACCAGAAGTCTAGGCGCTGTATGTAACATATGAGACGGAAACTCTGATGTAAAAACCTGCGGTCTACTGTATATAACTGCGCCGACAAAGGTTAGTAGCTATACCAAAAAGTGTGCATGGCTTTACACAAAGCCTTCATCACTACAAACATATCATCTGTGTGGATTTCCGAGCAACTTAGTCGTTGTGGCGAAAGCTCATACGTTGAAATCGATGGAAGAGTCCATCATATATATATATATATATATATATATATATATATATATATATATGAAATATTCGTATCTTTGTTTATTCATAATTTGATTAACATGTACAAAATAGTAAATCGTTTCACATGAAAAATATTTTAACAAACTTTTTTCCAACATGATTGAAATCCATATTATGTATTCAAAGAAAATCTACTTAAAAATAACACTTCATTTGCATATTACATTCAGTAAAATCTATTTTAATTATTACCTCTATTTTAGTAATAGAATTGTTTGAAATGTTCTGTTTAGGAATAGTGTGTTGAGTTGATTTGTTTAACATATTTGTTTAATTCTTAACACCGACATTAGTTGCGTTTTAAAGCAGAACTAAGCTTAATTTACTTAAGCCATGAGAGTTATTTCCCCTTTTGAACTATGAGAGTTCTTCTTGTTTTAACGCTATGAAATAATTTTCCGTTTGATTTTCATATATTACGCTAGATGTGTTTTATGCTTCCATAAATTCAACATGTGGCTCACTTTTAGGAAAATCGTAAAAAATCAGGATATTCGGTATCTTAAATATTATTTGATTCAATCCTCCGCCCGGCAATATTTCAACTTGGTATATACATATATATATACATACATGCATACACACACACACATATATATAGATATATATATATATATATATATATATATAGAGAGAGAGAGAGAGAGAGATAGATAGATAGATAGATAGATAAAGAGAGATAGATAGATAAAGACAGAGAGAGAAGAGGAGGGTAAGAGGAAGAAAATAGAGCAGACAAGCATACAAACAGACATAGGAATGGACAAAAACAGAAAAGCGTGACTGAGTGAAAGAAAGAAAATGGAAGAGAGATATAAATATTTATATCATTTTTTTTTATTCGACGCGGACACTGATTTTATTTAATAAAAAAGACTTTGGATTTGAGAACGGGTCTCATAAAAATGATTTTATTTGATTTTAGTTTGAACTTGCGTTACCTTTCAGTTCGAATTAGGTCAAATTTACATAACTGATGACACACGTTGCGCCATGGGCCATCTATATGCCACATTAGTTATAATCGATTCTGTAGTTTTTTTTACTTTATAAAAGATAAACATCTTATTTGACTTAATAGATTTTCTAATTTACCAATAGTTATTACGATTCAAATAAATTCAGTTTTTTTTCTTTTCTTTTTTTTTGTTGTCATTTTCAGAGTTTATTGTGACTGAGATTATTTTAAATATTCTTTTAAATAGAACTATAAAATGGTTCTAAATAAATTTTAATGAACGGATCGCTTGGCTTTCGTTATTTTTTCGATTGCGCTTTTTGGTGACAGGTATTTTGGTTCAAATATGAAAGTTAGACATAAGGTTAGGCATGGGTTTGATGAAAATGTTATGTTGAACAAACTGGATTAAAACCTGCACACCCAGAATTCCTGGTCGTTTAGCTGCTGTCGACATTCGTAAAAAAAAATTCATGAATCTGTCGATTTGTATTTTGTTAAACTGAAATAATCGGCCAATGATTTTAATTGGAAATGTAAACATTGTTGTTTTCTTTACTTGTAGATGGAATTAAATCAGTTTAAATTGTAGATTGTAATAAAATAATGATACGCCATAAGAAAATAATACTTTCTATTTCGGTAATTATCACAGTGAAGCATTTAGGGGAAAAGAACTGTTCCCGAAAGGAATAGGATAAAATGTCAATCAATTAATATTTCTATTTTATAACGTACTGATAAATATTTATCTCAGTAACTTTTAAATTGAATAAGTGCATTGTTACTACCAAAACATCTTCAACGAAATAAAAAAAAAATATTGTGTATTGTTAAAACCTGGCTTTTATTAAATAATGGGTACGTCTGTACTTTTAATTGAAACGTGTTTAATATTCATTTTAATTTGCATAGTTTTATACGTATTGTTTTATTTCCAATTTCATTGACATTTGATGTTAAACCTTTAAATCTTTATATGAGGGTGTATGATTTTGACTACTTCTATTATCTTGGTCGTTATTATTACATCAATCTTTGACCTTGTTCAGGTGAGTCTTGTCGCACCCCGGAATAATTATATTGAACTTTAGAATGTATATAGACATTTTTACTAAATCCTTTAATTAATTCACAAGGCTAGATTGTCCTTGTCCCGTCAGTTTTGACTAGATAGAAATCTTAAGTATTTTTTTAAATTTTAATCTTTAGTTAATTATGCACGTAGTGAGGATTAGAACCTCAAACTTTAAAAGTTACATTTTTGACATATACTTGCAACTTTCTAGTAACTGATTATACTCTTGGTAAAAAATATCATTGTTTATTTATGGGAGTCATCAGCTTGATTGACCCGGAAAATATTTTTCATAAATATGCTCATAGTTTATACGCCCACATATATTTAAAACATTGATTGCTTACAGTCTGCGTTTTCATTTGTGTTGTGATATCAAATTGTACCAATTTCCTCTGGATCCCGTCGATAATTACATGAACTATGTAACTCTTTGATAGCAACAATAATCTTCCAGTTGGTGTGAAGAGATTCTAATTGCTAACAGTATTCAATATTTGTTCCTAAAAAAACTACTAGAATGATCTATAAATTATAAAGATGATGTTTCGTAATAACAATGTCAAAGTTGACTTGAATTTTTCCCCGATTTTTTAATGTATTATACTGTTAAGGTTTCTATTTCTATTATTTATGAACATTTCCTTAATCTGTTACCTTCAGTCTTGCATAAAAATACATTTTAAAATTCCTCTAAGCACTTGTAGGGTTCAGTTTGAAATATCAACTTTTCAGTTGTAAATGTCAACGTTCGACTCGCGCAAAATGACATTTACTCTTTATATAATAGACAGATCACATATTTTACTCTCAACAAATTGTTGAATATGTCACAATACCCTCTATTTCGTTATATCTAGCTCCATTCGTTATCTTTCAAGCGATGTTAAAATGATTGAAGTGTTTGCAGATTTAAGCAATCCGTACCGTTAATGGGATTTGCATTTCATTGAAATTAAAGATTAATGTTTTTTTATGACTAGTACACTCTACGTGTAATAAGTAATAATTCTGAATGGAATCATCTGTAACAAATTTCAACCCCATGAAAAACAGACACATAGATATATCGAAGAGCATAAATACACATATTAGTATCCATAAGAGAAAACACAATAGTGAGTCCGTCAAGCTAATTCTTTATATTTCGGAAATAATTTCACATTTCCAAATATAGAACAAAATCATGTATTTTTACAGAGTCCATGCCATTTGTTACATTATTTACATTGATTTGGTGGCCCTGTCGGTGAGGCATTAGAATACGCCGACTGCCCCCCTGCAGAGGGTGAAAGTCCCTCAATGGGGGTCCTGGATCTTACCTTAAACTATATCCAGTGGTGAGGCCCCAGCTTGTGGGCTTTGGGGAGTGTGGGGCCACCCTTTAATTACCATTGCTCACAGGTCCACTCTGACCCGGAGTGGTAGCACCTGTTAGGGTCCCAACTATGGGTTAAATAGAAACCGACGTGAAAACAACAAATATATTCTATTAAAAAAAAAATGTCTTCAAAATCTTTGGATTCGGCATTAAATAACCCGAAAAGGGTTGATATGCCGTAATACAAAAAGAACCAACCAACATTGTTTTGGACTGTTGCACAACCTTGGTTTTATGTTTTCAATCTGTCATTCGTTGTACTCTCTGGGTTTTTTTTCAGTTGTATTTTGTTGTAGTCGATAACCATCAAATAACCATCGGGAATTTACTGCTGAAAACTCGGTTAGATAGCCCTCTTTTCGTGTTATTTCATTTTACCGGCGAATTGTTAATAAATTTCTAGAAAAGGAATTGCATTTACAATCGGAATGCAAAATAACCTTTTGAATACATTTTATCAACATGTGCAATCTATAGATTATGACAGAAATATGTAAAATCACACCAACAACCTCATCCTATAAATATTGTTAAAGCACGCCATTCACTTCAAGCATTATCAATGACTCAATAGAAATGAATGTTTTCAAAATGGTGAGAATGTTTCACACACTTTTTTTGTTGTTGTTTTTACATTGTCAGATATCGGTGAAATTTGTTCCATATTAATAAACCTTCGGAGCATTTTACTTAGTCAATAACGTTTAATTCTTTTAAAATGGACTTTCATTTTTTTTTCTCATTGGTTTAAAAAATTGAATAAAAACGAATCCTTATTTACTTGCAATTGCTCTGACATTTGTGAAAGTACTCAAATTGGCTCGGGTGATAAGGTAATAAACGGGTAGAAAACGACCGCATTACCACAAAATAAATCACTCATTCTGATGATTTATAAATAAACAAGCGCATCCCGATATGGTGTGCAGCCATTGGCAAATAATTATAGCAATCTAACCTGGGCCTAGTTTCAGTGTAGGTTAATCATCATATATATGAGATAAAATGGCATGGAAAAGGTCTAAAATATCTCAATATTTGGTCCAACTTTATTAAGGGTTGTAATTTGAAAAAGTGGAAAAGAAAACATGTAATGAGTTATATTCTAAAGTTTTTGATCGTAAGTCTTCAATGTCATCTTATCCCATCGGATTTATGAAGTAGGTCATAAGAGATAGCCGTTCATTTCTATTATGACTCTTCAGTATAAATGGATAAACTTGGCCAAACGTTTCAAACTGATATTCAAAGGCCAACTCTTTAGTCAGCAGTCTGAACTTTTACACTTAAACTATTACGCTCCCTTTGGCGAAAGTAAAATAGTAATGTTAGATTTGCCGACGTAGGTCATGCCAATTGTGCTTTACCATCTATTATAACATTATTAAATATTAATGAAAACTTTACGAATTTGAAATTATTTATTAAAACAATTTGGAATTTTCAAGCAAAATCATATTTATCCAAAATATGATCACTAACAATATGTTCCGTGCAGTTATATTGGTTAGTGTTCGCTAATGGGCTGGGTGACCGGGGTTTAATTCTTAGCCAAGGCATATGAAAGATAAGAAAATAGGACTTCGTTTCTACTTGCTAAGCACTCATCATTGTAATCTAGGATAAGTGGAATATTTTGGGGAAAGTAGTGACGTCATCTCCTATATTTCGGAGTAGTAGCCAATAAAAAATAAGGCCTTCAGGTCTCCTTCGACTATGGTCGACAATTTTATTATTTTTACTTCAATACTTTAACATTTTAATTTCATTTAGTTCTGCTTTGCAACAACATATGGCTGGCAATGCCGAGACAAATATTTACGTTATGATATAATGACTAGGACTATGCCATCAGAATATTCTTTTCGTTGTTTTTCCTCTCGAGTTATGTCCAACACAGTTAGACACAGTTAATCAACCGAGAACCAAATCACTCTATATAAAGAATATAAAATATCAACGGATATACACCTGAGAGTCAAAACAATGAAAAGAACATGCTGTTGTCCTAGCCCTACTAATGAGAGACCATAACTCCATTCTAATGTTTTCTTTCTTTATAATTGCTCTTTCTCTATTTTCACCACTTTCTCTTTTCTCCCTGTCTCTCTCTCTCTCTCTCTCTCTCTCTCTTGTCCCTACCTATGCTGTTTCACATCTTTTACTTTTCGATTATAAGTTATTTACTTCATTGTATTTCGTACCACAACTTACCATAATCTACACTTTATATATACTGTTCTCCCGTCATCCTTCCACCAAACATATACTGGCAGGAAATGTGCACGATGGCAAACAAGCAAGAAAGATAAAATCATCATCAAAATTTTAGCAATATATTTAGCCACATAAGTTTAATTACTATCACTGTGTACAGTATACGCCGTCACAAAAGGATACGCCATCGTTGAAAACAGAGAGGGAGATAGCCCTTATATGGTCTTATAGGATGAACGAAGGCAGCTCATTATTCATTCATTAAAAAAGAGAAAGGGGAAAGAGATTCTTCATATAACGTCATATAGCATAGATTAAATGAATATAGTCTCAGTATGATTCCTACTCATAGTGATGTCATCTAATGTGCACAGAATCCAACAAGTAAACTTCAGTTTTAGCAGTAGACGTGATCCTCATCACATAGGGTGTCTAGAAAAAACTCCATGGCAGATCTGTTCCACTCCCTCTACCTTTCTCTCTTCATTTTAATGGATATCGTCACAAAAGGCTTACGTCATATTTGCAAGGAACAAACAAACTTGCAAGATCACAAACAAATAAGATTCACATAAGTCTAGTAGTCTCCGTCAGTTTATACTATCCTCTTTATCCACGGAGCGTCTGAATAATATATATATATATATATATATATATATATTAGTATATTTGGGCAGCATTTTTTCTTTTATGCGCGTTTCATTAAATAGCACAGATAACTCTTGCCTGTTTTTCTTGTGATCCTCCTTTTCTCTTTGTCGGACCATTTTCCAAACGTTTTTCGAGTGAAAAAAGAAATTTCCCATAATCGCGAACGTTTTCGACCTCCATTGGTCATCCTCAGGCGAGTAGTAAAAAATAAAAAATGAAATTGAAAAATGAAAATGACGATTAAACGACGATTAAAATCGCTTAAAATCACTAAAATACTCAAAAGCACTTGAGCGTGCCCTCCGTTTCATTTTGAGTCTGGTTAATCTTAGGTTTATTAATGTGGATTAACAATGCCTCAAAAATTGGGAGGCGCACCTCGCAATATTTGACAGTTAAAATGGCTGTGTTTTTTATTAATACGTCTCTAAATTCAGTTTATGGGATGTGATGTGTTATGAGGTGCTAATAGATTGAACTATTCGGAGAAGACAGGTGACAGGCGACGAAATATTTTTGGGGACACATTCTCCTATGAGACATTTAAAGACGTACACAGCATTTCTAGTTTTCAGCATACTGCCATCGGATGTAGGGTTATTATTTATTAGTAGTTGGCTAGTTATACATTTTTTGTAATAAATAATAAATATTAATTTAGAGATTTTTTTTTACTGTGATTAAGACATGTTTGTGTACGGTAGCTTTTATTATTTTTTCATCTAATTTGTAATTCTCATGCATCTGGTTACAATGATATATGTCAATGTTATTATCACTGCTATCATCATTATTATTATTCCTATTATTAATGGTAGTTAAAAAGTGTCTAATCTGCTGGTCAACTATGTAATTTGGGAAGTCGCTATTAATTAGAGTTTGTTTTATGTTCGAAAGTGATTTATAGAATATTTCGTTAGTGGAAACATTATGTTTAGTTCTGTAGATGAGATTTTTTACGACAGCTATTTTGTATCTATCAGGGCATTCGCTTTTATAATTGAGGAGACATGATTCCTTACTGGAAAGTTTTTGGTATGGGTGAATAATAAATTTATCGGTGTCGACTTTTATTTCTATATCGAGGAAGGGAATACTGTTGTTTATATTTGTTTCATGTGTGAAATTTTATATAGAATTATTTTTAAGAGCGGTTTTAATGTTTATTAAATCTAAGGTTTTCGTTAATAGAAGTATATATATATATATATATATATATATATATATATATATAATTATTTACTATAATAATCTACAGACACTAATATTTCATCCTTTCGAGAATCATCAGTGCAGAGTGTCACGATTAACATTATATATATATATATATATATATATATATATATATATATATATATAGTAGAAATAGTAATTAATAAAACCTGAAGAGGTTTTTCTGTAAAAGTTTGAGGAAGCTCCACGGCGGCCAAAAAACGGTCGTGTAGCCGAAACAATAATGTAACTTTACAGAAAAAATACGGTAATAAAAAATAAAACGTCGTTGAAAGTTGTTTATAACAATTAAAGATTCCGTATTATAATTGGGATTCAGTCAAAAAGATTGGAATATTTTCAATGAATAAAATTTATAAAGATTTGCAGGTGATAATTGCCAATCAGTGGCGTATGTGTTCGTTAATGTTTGTGCGTGTGAGTAGCTAGAAATGTTGCAGAGATGTGCGCCAACATCGGGGCTCCCAGCGACACTGATACGCAGATTAAGGTGCATTAGGTTCCACTAGTGTATTAAAGAAAAATCTGGCTTTTAAAGGGTGTAGGCATAGCTCTCAGAAGACCATTTTAAATAAATTCACAAGTCTAAAGTATAATTATTTGTCTTTATTCAGGATAATGTATGCGCAGACGACATGCATAGACACGCGTTTATGCATTTTGATTTCGTACGTCCAGACATCGAATACACCCCCTATTTTAATTAATACCGGCATTCTTTAATCATTCCATCCTTTATGAGGTCATCACTTTGTTACGCCATGGTGTGGATAGAGAGACAATAAAAATATAGCAAAAATCTATAGTTTTAGTAGTATATAAATAGACTAATATATAGACAGGAAAATACATAGATTGAAAGATGGAAATGTAGATAGCTGTGTAGAAGATAGATATGTATAATAAAAAATATGACCAAACTTTTGATCTTTATTGATAATAAAAGCGCTCGCATATGTACTAAAAATAAATGATTGTCGCTTGTATGAACTAGTGCATACATTTAAACATGTATATTATAATTAAATTCACTCAATCCTTAAAAAAGAAAATCATTTGAAGACACACCAATAAGCAGACCAAAAATACGTGATTAGCTTGATAGATAGCGTCGGATGTTATGTGTAATTAAAATCCAATCGCGTTAGTTTACGCACTAATACTGTTGTAAAATGTAACAATGGGTAATAAAAAAAATGAATTGTATACAATGAATGAAATAAAAGTTGGTAATGTTGTGTGCCAATAAATGACACACAGTTGATTTGTTATGAACTGACGAAGCTCACCTATGAAAGAAATACACATAGACCAGATGATTGAAGGCAGCATTATTGTCGAATTGTTTACTTTTCATTGAGTTGGAGTTAACAAGACAAGTCACGTACACAGCAAATTGTTTTCCTTATTTTTGTATTTGCCGTGCCGTATTATTCAGATATCCAATCGATTGCATATTCCATTTCATTTCTTGACGCAGGTTTACCCAAAATTAAAAAGAAGATATTTGGTAAAATTCGCTTCCCGATTGATACTAATCCAGACGTATGTCTTTTTATCGAATGCAGATCCGCTTCGGTCAATTTGTTTCTTTCCGGAATTATCTATTTGCTCGGAAAACAAGATAAAAGAAATCGCAATTGGCAAAGATAGCGGGCCAAACGGCAGCGAGTCCGATGACAGCCGCAGGTTATTACTAATTCCAAACACAACACTAAGAACAATTTCTAATCTCTTACTGCTTACAAAGTTCTCTAATCTAGTGTCTTCGTATTGCCCGAGGTAACAAGACAAACTACTTGTGTACTGAGTTCTTGGATTCTCTCTTGCTTCCACTTGCTCATTTCTGAAGATTAATGAAGAAGTCTACTTTGCCAGCGGCCGTCTCTTCCACGTACGTCCATGTAGATAGGATGTTGTTTTCTTTATACCCTATGTTAGTCTACCCCGCCGCACCCCTTCACGCAGGCTTTGTTGTCCTTTGGTAGAATTACTCGTTGTTTCTAATACGGGGACAAAGTTTTCGTCAATGCCCATCCCTTTATAGCTTATTAAAAGATATTGAAAGCCGTAAAATGTCAATCATTTTACTCCACTTGTTTCCATGTTCTTTCAGTTCATTTAAATTCCGATGAGAATATAATTATGTTATAATTATATTAATTAATCATATTAATTAGTTATATCTATAATCTCATTTATAAACTCATTATGTCTGTCTGTCTGATTGTCTCTACTTTTTTCAAATTGCATCTCCTCTAAAAAGGTAGGTCGCAGAACGATGTGAGACGACTCAAATGATTGCATTTTTTTATCGACCGTTCTTCTTTGGCTCTTTAGCCGATTAAAATAGTTTTAAATGGGTGGAAAAACGTGTAAAAATTGAAAGAAATCAAAACTTGCTAAACGTAAGTCGATTAAAACTATTATTATACGCATGTATGAATCGTTATACATTTTGTCTATTTATGTTTATTTTAATGTAACGTCACATGCTTTTAGTTCTACTGTTTTATTGTCGGTTTCGGTTTCGATTACAGCTGATGACACTCAAGTTATATATATATATATATATATATATATATATATATATATATATATATATATATATATTACTTTTGAAATCGCAATAATACATTGGCCAGAATATCATATGAAATAATCGATAGAGAATTGGCTCTTTAATAATATATACGAAATCTGGGTGAATTAAATTACCATTTTTAAGAATATTTTACGACCGGACAACGCCGTGCGCCGACCGTGTTTATTTATATATGTTTAGATCACTACTATAAATTGAGTACACTCTTAAATTAAAATAATTTGCGTAACTAAAGAATTAATTCCTGAAAAATATCGTTCGAAAACGAACATTTATTTGTTTCCTCGTGGGCGAAAAAAAAACAGAATTCTAACACCGTTTGTTCTCAACTCAAAACAATTTATGTGACTCAAATAGGAATAAATTTTGTAAAAAATATCGCTCAACCACGAAACACTTTAGTTTCCAAATCCACAAGATGTTCTAATTTTGTTCTGAAAACGTTTTAAGCAAGATTCTTTGTAAATTAGTTGTACAACAATCTTCATATATTAATATTCAGGAAATAGTCGAAGTAGTTTATGATTTAGAAACCATATTTTAGGAAGGTAAAGGGGATAACTACTTTAAGGGGCTAAAATATTTTAATAATCATATAAAAATATTTTCATGACCATATGAAAATATTTTTTTTATTTTTTTATATTTTACTATCGTTAATTTGAGTAACATCATTATTAATAAATACAATGAAAGTGACAACACGGCTTAATTATTCATTGTCATCATTCATAAAACTCAATATCTCTTTCCATTATTTGCTTAAAAATTTTGTCTTCGGCTTTGATTCTGGCTGATGGCACGCAAGTTACAATTTATTTTTACTTTGAGAATCACGAAGATATATTGGGTAAATATCATATAAAATAATCGATAGAGAATTGATTCTATAATAATATATATGAAATATAGATAAATAAAAATATATCTATGCGCTGGTATGTGATATTCTTGTGATAAAAGTGAATAATTGTCAACCACCTCATCTGTACTCAAATATATATATACAAATTTGACATCTATTTTATATACTAACTCTATCGTTCAATCATTCTATTATTAACTTGTCTTATTGATTATTAGTACAGAAATACATACTATTTATACTACTAGTAAAAATATTAATTATTTGTGAAGGCGTTTAAAGTACGAAGATTATAATTCTATGTTAAGACATGTAACGATTTGTTGCAGCTTTAATTAGCCTGATAGCGGCACATGTACAATTGTTCAGAATATGTTTTACCAGTCATTATGTATAAATAACTTTAAGACTGATGGACGCACCACCTGTGAAAGCGTAGTAAAGTGTTAAGATATGTCACATTTAAAAGTAGTAGCCGTAGTAGTAGTTTTTATTTATTTAATAATAATAATAATGATAATAATAATAAAAATAATGATAATAATAATTATTATTATTATTATTATTATTATTATTATTATTATTATTATTATTATTATATCATAATTAGTAAAACTAGAAGTGGTATTATTTTTTATTGCGTTTACATTAAAATACAGACACATAATTTTTCCATTGACTCTTCGTGAATGTTACTGATGTGTACTTACTCACGTATGTAAATTGGATGGCGAAATTGAAAACAAAAACGAGCTACTCTTTCTTATATGCACATAAGGCATGAAGAAATATTCGTAAACGATTGAATCGATATAGCTTGCAAGGTGGCGAGAGAATTACATGAATAGCAAAGAGAATTCGCTGTCTTGGTCAGTCACATATAAATTATCACATATAAATTATCACATATAAATTATGGTAAACTAAAACACTTAAAACTGAATGTGTTTTCAAACATTACTTGATCGTAGAACGAAAATATATTTGAGCCGTAATTTGCAATTTATTTCGTTTGACAATCTCTCATTGTCTGTTTCTATCAGTCTTTTTTGTTGTTGTTCCTATTTACAATGCCTCCCCACGTGACAGAGTTAGACACCAGGGTCGTTTTTTAATGTAGAGAAAAGGTACACAAATAAAAATTGTCTCAGTCGTGAAGGATTTCTCCTCCACTGACAGAGAACAAGAAATTGAAGTGCATCATCTGAAGAACATATACTACACTTTAATCTTGATCTTGTTGTTGTTATTTGACGTCATTTCACCCGCTTTTATTTCATGAAGTTTCCCTAACTCTCATCCAATTCATCTTCATCTCTGTATATTTGTTAACAATCAAAGATAACAAAACTAATGCTAAAACAACATATTGGAATAGCTCATTATCAACAACAGGGGATATCGATACATTTATGCCATAGCTGGAGAGATAAAACGAGCGCGACCATAAGAGTTAGAAGACATAGCGAATAAAAAGTATCCAACTTAGAATTTTGTGCTTTTTATTTTATTATATTTTACTGGCTTTACAAACTCACTAGCCCGTTGGAGGGATTCTTGTTCTCATTTGAGCTTTCTCAGAAATGTCTTGTCTATTGACGGACACTTCTTTGTCAAAATAAGGTATGGTTTGATGTGTACCTAGGAGGCATACCCCTTCAGTAGGGGGTTGAATACCAGATTACATGAATTTGTATGTGGATAAAAAATGATTTTCTCTAATGTCCAAAGACAATCGCTTTATTGTTAGTCATGAGTTAAATTGTACAGTAGACTATACGCTTAATATTTAGGTAGACAACCAATACAGGAGAAGGAAAACTCCAGAATATTACTATTCATTCTCATTCTGCTCATCCCAATATTGTTTCGCTTGCCTTCCTTTCATATGGAATTTAGTTTTGAGATTTTACGTAATGGCGGAAAGCAGGAAAGGATTGCATTAATTGTTTAACTACAAACTCATCTTCACACATGTAAACTGCCAGAGATGTTCCATTATATTTCGAGTTAAGTCATAACTTGTACATCGTTATACAAAAAATATCATGCATGCGTAAATACATGACATGTCGATAGAACGAATATGCAATGGTACGTACGGATTTAGTGATTTCGTGATAGCTCCATGGCAAATTATAACAAAGCATACATTGCACCACATGTGATGGTACTTCTCTTGACTGATATTACTCAGATGAGGTAACCTCGAGGCAAATGCAGGAATTTCACTCGGGTAAAGTAGAAACATGCTTTTAACGAATAGTATTTAAAAAGTACCGTCAACACGAATGACATTCTCTGCCTCACTTTCCATCTTCTCACTCCCTACATTTTGTTACGCAATGCTTATTTATTTGTTCATCTTGGAAGAACAATAGAATAATCTCAATCAAACGCTTATATATATTTCTCTAACTTAAGAACAACCACGTCCTGCTTTTTCTGGTCTTAGTCGGTGTTCCTCCTCTACAGACAGTACTATAATTAACCATATTTTGTTTCAAAAGGTTTTTCTTTGTGGATATTTCCAAGTCGCTCTACCTGAAATTAAAGTTTAAATAAGTATATACAGAAATCAATTCTAAAAACGGATACATTTCGTAGAGAAGCTCATAGTGATAATGCAATATTGTAGTGTTTAGATTTGCTGTAATTTCATGGATTCGAACACGTTCAGTTACGAATAAAATAATCAGTAGAAACCAACAAACATTTCCCGGTAATCGTCATGCGTCTATAATTGGATGTATCTGCAATAAATAAATGCGTATATACCAGCGCACATTATGAAAGACACATTACAACTTCGAAAATATTGCCTTCTATCTAGTTGTTTTATTATCATATATGAAAAGCAAGGGAATTCCGTTATGTTTAACACTGATTGCTTAGTCGGGCGGGATAGAACAGTGGTAGAGGTTTAGGTTTTTTTCATGAGGTCCTGATTTCAAATCTCGCTAGATTCAGCTACTCTGATGAGTCATAGAGGACAAAGCACGTGTCAGTGGATGATTATATTTTCAAAATTATATATATGCCGCTCCCCATTGGGGGGGGGGGTACCAAATTGGTAAAAGGGAAAATTATTCCCAACTCGCATTTAGGTAAAAATGCGGATTAAACATAGTTCGCTTAAGATTAATTTATATTATAATTCAACTGCTCTTGTGTGTAAGTTAGACACATAGACTCGAAAGGCGCCGGAAAATTATGCATCTCCTTGGCATTAAGTTGTGAAAAGGGCGAAAATATCATTACTACTACTACCACTACTATAAAATAGAACAAACTTTACTGATATTTATAACTTTTTTATATTTATAAATTTTTAACCCAATTCCAAAACACACCTCCCTACCTTTGACACGTGCGACTAACGCTTCAATTCATCAATTTTGTAAATTCATCAAATTGCCAGCCCATTTACATTTTATTTCATTTTCTTTTGACAGACATTGTTTTATTTTTCATTGATATTAATTTTGCGATGACTGTTTTTAGTTTAGCATTTTCTTTATTATTACTTCACGACTGTTTAAATTATTTAATTTTTACCTTTACTTTGCTCCATTATCACTTTTAAATTATATTTATTTCAATTTTTAGCTTATTTATTCATTGACTATTTGGTTATATTCATATTATTAAAACGTTATTTTAACAAGTACACCCCCTGAGACATTCAATGAATTTGTGCAATGTTAAATTTACTTTTATTTCAACATTCAAATTGTTACATAAATACAGCACCTCTCATCCCACTGACTCGCACTTTTTTTTAACTTCTAAGTTCTCAAATGAAAAATAGAATACGTTCATTTACTTATTGAATTTATTTTTATATAACGTTTGAAATTCATTTTACCTATATACTTCTTTTTAATATTCTTATTTATCTATTTAATGTTATTGAACTTATTTTTATTAGTTTCATTTTTTAGATGTGTTATTATTTTATAGATTTAATTATTTACGGTTACTTTCTCTTAATTTAATGAAGATATTCGGCGTTTAACTATGACTGACGGATAAGCTATTCCTAAGTGAACAAGTTAAATTAAACCATTTCAGGCGCGTCATTATTATTTGCCTAATCAGGTTTTTTACTAAACAATATCATCTATAAATCTATAATATAAATCTCACTTGTCTTTTTAAATGTATGTATGTTCGTATGTTCGTATGTATGTATGTCTAATCATTTTTATTAAACAATATTATTTATACATATAAAATAATGGTTATTTTGAAGTCTAACATCATAAGACTATCTACATATGCCACAAGAATTTCAATATAGATACTCTTCGAAACCAGCACCAGATAGAAGTTTTCAGAAATTATCAGTCAGTTTAATTTATTTTTATAATTTTCTAAATTCATTCCGACCACGCTGACTCTGCTAAAACTGTTATACTACGAGAAAGTATACTTCATCCAGTCAAAATAATGTTGTATAACACCCCCATAAATTCTCGATAACTCTACTTCATCGGTTTCACTTTTTAGAAAACGCTTTCATTGTTTCATTTACTCCTTCCCTGATATTATCTATTGTACATTTTGCCTTTCTCAGGTAAATAATAACCGCTCCCTTCAGCGTCGAATCGTATTTTCCTGACAATTTTATTAGATGCTTACAAACATTTACTAGATTGTAAGACTATAATTGCCAGATGCTTAGAAAAAATACCATTTATAAAAAAATGTAACATGGTATTTTACGATACTCAATTCAGTTAAATCACCCGCAAACTTTGACAAACTATTAAAAACTATCAGTCCATACTTACAATAATTACGATAGATATTGACAAATCACACTTAAGGTACACTTCGAATACCGTAACACATATTCTACACAAACTTCGAATACCGTAACACATATTCTACACAAAATTGTTCGCAATCACTATTCAAATAGCATTAACAAAATTCCCATATTCAAATTTATAATTCTGAAAAAAAAAACACTATTTATCGCACATATACTTAACCTAACTACTAGTAACATACACTATGTCCTTTCATTTTTATAGCTAATTCATTTCCTGACAAAAAAATCTCTCAAATTAATATTTTGGAGTTAAAAGATATGTTTCTTTTCACCTTATATCAAACATCATGTTTTTTGTTTTATAAGAAAATGCTTATGCTGTAAGATATTATTAGTGCGTATTTAATAGCTTAATTGCTTATACTACCACTTACGTTTAATTAGACTCACTTTGCACTTAATAAGTTTTGGGTAAGCTTTTAAAACACATAACAACTTCTTAATTTAAGACAAATTTTAATTAACAGCTAAGAAGTATTCATTCCGACTCTCATTATTTTTAATTAAAAAAACTTATTTCTTTTACTAAACCCCGCCAACGTACCATAAATAAGATTGCATACGAAACCAGTAACGCTATTCGAAAATGTTTCTCGTAAATGATATGTATCTTGTAAGGCTCGTTTTTGTGTTTCGAATTTAAAACTTTAAAACAACCTTTTGGTTCCTCACCGATTTTTGGTTTTGACGTTAAACGACTCACGTACGTATTATTTTAAAATCTTCTTTTCGCCAGTTTGCTTTTTCCCCCTTACTTTTTCTGTAACATGAAGATAATTCCACGGAAAATCGGAATATCGTGATACTTATGGAATATGTGATTTTGATACAAAATGGATAATTTTAAAATTAGTGAAATTGTATTTATTGAAATCTTGTAGTTTGTGTTATTCCGTCCGTTATTGACAAAGTCTGTCTGGCTAAAATAACACGGAACTTGAAGTGTCTAAGAAATAGATATGTAAGATATTTAGCAGTAAGGTTTTCTCTACCAAAGAAAACAAAGTGAAAAAATACCACAGCTAAAAAGGGAAAACTGAATCACAATAGTGTATGTAGTGTAATAATACGTGAAATGCATTAAAATATGAACAGCTTGTGCACTATACATGCAATGAAAACCGTATGTTTGGCATTAACAATTAACAGTATCATCTTGTAAAGATACATAAGCATTTACATAATTATTATACTGCTTTGTGATGTTGATGATAGCATTAGTAGTATGAATGATCCTCATTATTGTCTTTATCATACTATTATACTACATTTAAATGTTCGATTAGGTTTTTAATTTTGGGGTAGTTATTCTGTTGTTATAGTACTATTTACATATAGTACTCTGATTAAGGAGGATGCTTAATATTTTTTATTTGCCCTGACACTATTCTCCCAGGCATTATCCACTTCTTTGCACCCAAGTTGTCCACTCCATACAGAGGTCAGTCCATTAGACGATCGAGGTTGGGACTAGGGTAGCCTGATGCTGGTGGATAGTAAGGTATCTTTTGCAGCCAGATGTCCAGTTGTCTTTTGAAAGTGTCGGAGGACACTTTCCTTATATTTCGTATTGCGGTTGGGATACAGTTGAATGTTCTTGTACCACTGTATGTGAGGTGTAGTGGATGAGGGACTTGGTTCTCTGTGTAATCCCAGGTGTGTGTTTTATATAGCAAAGCCTTCCTCGCCTCTTATGTAATATAATCTAATTTAATATAATATAATATAAAATTGAATAAATATATAACAAAACTGTCATATAAGAGTAAATACAAGATGTTAAGCCGGTTTTAAAAGTCGATGATCACAAAAGAGAAAGTATCCACTGTGTACCTTTTATTTAGATTAGAGAATTTATATTCGAATTCATTTCAGATGACAGTGTAAGTGTAAGGCTGCTGTATTTCTTGCCATTTTTCTCACTTCCTAACAACACTTGAAGCGCTTTCGTCAAGAGGTTAGAAAATTATAGGTGTTTTACTACATTATATATATATATATATCCGATTTTATTTATAATTTAAATAAATTCTGATTTTTCTTCGCGTGAAATCGCAAAACACTAAACAACAAACCAAACTGACGATTTTCTGCATACAATTTATCTGCGTACAAAACGTATTTACAGTGCGGTACGTTGAAACATCAACTTAGCAATTAATCTTAAAATAAATGCTAAACTGCAGATTTTTGTCGCATCATTATTCTTTCCAGTTAGTTTAATGAAAGATGTATTTCGTCAAAAAGTTATTGAAGATGCCATTGTGACTATATTATATATTATAATTATATTGTATATTATAACTATATTGTATATTATAATTAATTCTAGACATCTTGAACAATTCTTTGTTATATCATTTTTCAAATAACGTTCGGTTGGAGATTGTGCAATCTTCATTGCACAGGGACCTGTATCTATTTTCTCTAAATGCATCTAAGCAAAGCTTGTGTTTAAATCTGTTCAAAATAAAGTATTAGATCAGCATATATTGATGTTTTCGTTGTTATTTGAATAATTGTTTTGTGTTGTCTTTTAAAAAAAAACAGTTTTCAATATGTTTTATACTTTTCTATATCTTTAATTTACTGCGTAGATTGTTAATAGGTCAGTTAATTCTTATATAAGTGTAAATGCAGGTACATTCAAATAAATTGTTGCTAATAGATTAGGAATATGCCCAATAGTATTGGCATAGAATTGAAAAATGTATACATGATTTTATCAGTATTTAAAACGTGAAAATAATCCTTCGGTCGAATGAAGAAGAATATTTCGATCGCGGAAGTTTTAACAACGTAAACAGACAAAAAATGTTGGCAATTGGAGAGAGAAAAAAGAAAGAAAACAGTTGGTGAAAAAAGTGGGTAGGGAGGAGCGTGTGGGGTAAGTCGAGCTTATTGCGTTAATTTTCTTGGGAGATGAATTAGCCAAAACCAAGGAAGACATACATTAAAAGATGAAGGGATAAAATAAAAACTAAGGAAGAAGATCAAAAATACAAACGTTGAAAATGTGATACCACAGGGAAATCATCCTTGGTGCGTCAATAATGAGAAATGCTGAACGCACCTGCTGAACAAGTAGTGTAGGCGCGTGTACAGGCACATTCTACCAGTTCCGCGTGTAGTCTATGACGCCATGGCTTCTGGAGTCTCTTTCGGTCTTGTTTCGGGTTCTTAGCATATTTGCAAACAAATCCAAGTCACTAGGTCGATTGTATATCAGAAAGAAAAGTGCCTATGAATATCAGTTAACCTATTGGAGGTAGTTGTTATTTGCCACGTGCTAATACACTTATACACATTTTTAGCGTTGTCATGTGATTTCATGTGCCTGCTAGCAGGGATATCCGCCGTTGTTCGAGTGGTAGGATAACACGAAATAGAAGTTCAAGACATTTATGTAATATATCTGGCTAAAATAACACGGAACTCGAAGTGTCTAAGAAATAGATATGTAAGATATTTAGCAGTAAGGTTTTCTCTACCAAAGAAAACAAAGTGAAAAAATACCACAGCTAAAAAGGGAAAACTGAATCACAATAGTGTATGTAGTGTAATAATACGTGAAATGCATTAAAATATGAACAGCTTGTGCACTATACATGCAATGAAAACCGTATGTTTGGCATTAACAATTAACAGTATCATCTTGTAAAGATACATAAGCATTTACATAATTATTATACTGCTTTGTGATGTTGATGATAGCATTAGTAGTATGAATGATCCTCATTATTGTCTTTATCATACTATTATACTACATTTAAATGTTCGATTAGGTTTTTAATTTTGGGGTAGTTATTCTGTTGTTATAGTACTATTTACATATAGTACTCTGATTAAGGAGGATGCTTAATATTTTTTATTTGCCCTGACACTATTCTCCCAGGCATTATCCACTTCTTTAAAAGCAATTTAATATATGTTTATCCGACATAACATCAGTTTCGCAGACAGTACATCCTCCTTTTTTTGAGAGATAAGTGTCATGTGTGTTCTGTGTTAAACATAACATCCTTCAACGTATTATCCTCTCTTTTTTAGTGTAAAGGTTAGTGATATACTAGTAGAGATATGCAAACTTTATCGCACATTTTCAATAGTGTTTAGATGAATGTGTGTATATTCGTTTGTACGTACGTTATCAATTGCCATGTCTTTCGTATATAATAAAATCAAAGATTTATTGATCACCAGAAATTAAATCGTGGATTTAAAAGAAAGAAACTGAAAGTTAAGCAAGTATATGCCACGTATCGATGTGGTTCTTCACTTTCATGATCTCCACAAAACGGCTGACTGGCACTAACATATTGCATTATTAAGTCAATTTTATTTGTCTTTGAATTTCTATTTTGTCTCTATGTACTTGTTTTTGTGCTCTCATAGAGTTAAACACAAAGTCGATTTTTATGTTGTAAAAATCCATCTCCGCAATAATGAACACGCTTGGTTAGGACAAAAATTGCCTCAGTCTAAAAGTATTTTTCTTCACTAGCTGATGAGAGCAAATATGAATTATCAGAACAGATCCTACACTTTGTCAGTTTATAAAAGGAAAAAGAATCGCTATTTTGTCGTTCTACTTTATTTTATTTTACCAATCATTGAACAATACGCTAAAGTAGACAGCAGACTTGAAATATGTCTGCCACTTGCAGTCTTGGTTGTGTTTAAAAAATGAGTAAGCACCTGCTAAACGTGAAGTAAAGAAGTTCAAACGCTGAGAATGTTAACGGCACGTGTGAGTAAAGCCATGGTATGCATATCCCCTGCAGATAAATGATCAGAACTTTCTAGATCCCTACAACAAACACACGCCCTTTAGTCCATACGAAAATCAAAGTGATTTTCCTGTGATTGAGTTCTTTTGGGTTTATCCTTTTACCGAGTGTGACGCAGTATACTATATACATGTGTGAAGAATGTATTTTATAACTGTTTATACTTATGAGCATTAGTTCAGGTGTTCTTTTTTTTTCTCGCGGATCAAAGTGGCGAATCAATCAAATCATACGGCCTTTCTGTTGTCATTAGTTACACAGTCTAAAAGTATCATACCATAAAATTTAAGGATTAAGCAAAGCAAAAGAAACCAGAAGTTAATGTTTAATAAAAAGAGCGATAAAAAAGATAACTTTTCAAACAGATGAATACAATGGTCGTTTTAACAACACAAATCAAGTGAGCATGTGTGCATGTGTATAACACTTTTATTTCAATTTTATTATCATTCTGTTGAGGCTATGGATGGGGCATCCTACCTCATTCCAAACATTAATCTTCTATTTCATACATACCAACTGAGAGATATTTTTTTGATATTCTAATCGTCCTTTTCAGTGCAATTGTTTTAATCTCTTTTACACTTGATTCACAGGTATATTTCCCATTTAGTTTTTCAAATGTTTTTCATGAGTTTGGTTGCTCCTATAATTACTGAAATAATGGAGATATTCCTAAGATTCCAGTTTTTTTTCATAGCGTGCATAATATATTACAATTTCGTTATCTTTTCTCTCCCAGTTTCATCGGGGACTTCTAGTAAAGTTTCTTCTTTCTCATTCTTTTCTGATATCACTATGTCAGGTCTAATAACTATTTTTAGGTACGTAGTTGTAGGAATTACATAGTCATAATAGATGGTGTATGAGCTATTTCCAATTGTTTCTTCTGATATAATTACTCATGACGTGTTGCATTCGATATTCAACTTTACAGATCGCCCAGTTGAAATATTCACATGTGTCATTTTGTACAGTAGGCGTCCCCCAAGTGGACCCCACTCTACTTCTGTGCTATTATTGCTGAGGCCACTCATCTTTTTAAATGCTTTGGTCATCACTCCTTAATCTTGGGCAGCCATTGTAATCCTCTCTTGATCCTAGTGAAGCGTTCCTTTAGCCAGTCTATAGAGCCTTCTTCATCTATATAATTCTTGGTGAATTCATCCAGGAAATACTTGGCATGCTGTTTGTTATCTCATTCTTCTAGATTTTCTTTTTTTTTTTTTTGCAATGAAAGTGCTAGGTGTACTTTTGGGAAATCTTTTGGGCTATAGTCAAATTCTTAGAGTACATACCTCGTTCTCTTTGGACAGATACAATCAAAGAAGACATTGGTTTCTTATTCTGGTTTCTTATCTTATATTGTACAGTTTCAATATTTTCCACGTTTAGTATCGTCTTTTTATGTCGCTTTGTGGCTAGTCAACAATGGCATTCTGTATGTTATCACAGACATTTTTAGGTGGGCAATGGCATTCCCTGTTTTTAGTCGCATGCAAGTGACTCTATAAGTCACTCTGTCGGTTGGTCGGTCTGTCTGTCCGTAACACTTTTGTGCTTGGCTTTTTTGGTCTGTTGTTAATAGATGCTGTTCTTAGCTCTTTAAACTTTTCTTGGCCTTCGGGCGAAGATCAAAGTGTAGTATCTGTTCCGGCAGATACTGCAAGCAAAGACCATATGTGGGGGCAACCTCACATATAAGACCTTGGTCAATGTAGGGGAAACCCTTCATACCAATTGTCACTATCCAGCTCCCCTACTCCCCGGGGAGTTGGTCCCCATTTCCCCTTCACTCCTCACATTAAAAATCGGCCTTGTGCCTAATTTGCTCGGTGGGGGAGCAAATAAATACCATCTGTTCCGGCAGATGCTGCACTTGAGATGGTTTGTACCAGTCAATGGAGGGGAAACCCTCTATACTGGGACAATTATTATTTTTGGTAACCAGAGTGACCCCTTTTAGGGGAGCTGGTTTTTACCTCACATTAAAAATGGCCTTGTGCCTAATTTGCTCAGTGGGGGAGCAAATAAATACCATCTGTTCCGGCAGATACTGCAAGCATAGACCATATGTGGGGGAAACCCCACATATAAGACCTTGCTCAATGTTGGGGCAACCCTTCCCTATTTCCCCTTCACTCCTCACATTAAAAATCGGCCTTGTGCCTAATTTGCTCGGTGGGGGAGCAAATAAATACCATTTCATATATAAGACTTTGGTCAATGTAGGGGCAATCTTTCATACCAATTGTCACTGTCCAGCTCCCCTACTCCCCGAGAAGTTGGTCCCCATTTCCCCTGCACTCCTCACATTAAAAATCGGCTATGTGCCTAATTTGTTCGGGGGGGAGCAAATAAATACTACCCTTTTCTTGGTCTTTCAGCCAAGATCAAAGTGTAGTATCTGTCTTACTACATGCTGTACTTATGTTTGTAACTTTGTGATATAAAGTGGGGGATCACTTTTCTGTAATAATTTAATGTAAAATGAACACCCACGTTAGAACTAGTCAGTCTCAAAGCCATTGAAGTCATTCTCCAGATCATTCAAGTTGCTTTTGAAGGATTTCAGTTATTTTTAAGCATTCAAGTCATTCTTAAGGTTACTCAATTCATCCTTGAGTTCATTAAACTGTATGTTTTTGGTTTAGACTCCCTTCTTAGCTCTAATGGAGCACTTTGCACACTTCTTTCGAATTAAATTTCTTCTAATGTCTCTGGAGAAGTTATGTATAACCGGAGTCAACGTAAGTCAGTGTCTGACCTGGCATAAATTTTATCAAGAGTAGATGGTTTACTTTTTTGTTTGGAAATTTGTTGTGTCCCTGGTTTAGATTTTAGGCGCTCCGGCATTTATAGAGTAATGTGCTTAACGAATCTACCGCCAGGCAAAAAAGTAAAGGATATAAGCTATGTCATCGAAATATTTCTCTTTTAATCTTGATAATAGGAATCTTTACAGTTGTAGTGTGGCTTAATGCCATGATTTATTTCCACATTTTTATATGTACAGTCCTGGTTTATTTGATGAATAAATGGATCACTATCACCGCAGTAATAACCAGATGTATTGGACACTATCATATGGATTTTGGTAATTAAATCAATCTATGGTTAGGTTTCTCTTTCTCTTCTTACAGTTCTCGAAGATAATCGTATTAGTGAATAATTAGTCCTTGGTGCCTAAACACTTTCTCCTATATTCTGTTTGTTATTTTGTTATGCATTTCCTAGAGAAGAGATGTTCATAGATGCTGTCTATCACCATGTCAGTGAAGAGCTTGTATATCGTAGTGAGACAGCAGATTAGTCTGTACTAAATAAAGCTTTGTGTTTCACTCCTTTTGGTTTCATCTTTTAATAACCATCCCGGTGTGTTCTCTTCACTCTTCGATAGTCTGCTGAAACAACTGATATAATGACTATGAACACTGGATACGGAAGCTTTCAAATATCTTCCGTTTCCAGCGTCGTGCTTTGTTTTGTCCGCTGGACTCCAATTTTTTTCACTTTTGAAATCTAGAAGCTATTTTCCTTACAATGTAGAGTCCTGTAGCATGAGAGATCCCGTTCAGCTGCGTGATGGAAGTATATGGAACAAATCTCTGGAGTGCAACATTACCCCTTACTGCCCTGGTAGCTCCTGTAGTTTATAATTTTGGAAGCTGAGGTATTTCCTCTAGCCCCATCTCTGGACTTCCGTAAACTTGCATGACTCTTCCTCCGATGTAAACTTCTTCAAAATCCGGTCCGTTAGTTCATGAAGTAGGGGTAAAAGTATTTGTAGTATTCTACTAAGGTCCAGTGAGGGGCTACTTTGAGTATTTTCAATGTTGCCTACTGAGAGACTTGTAGGGAAGTCATTCAACAAAGTGTTAAAGTGGATTCATGTTGAGATGTTATAGGCACAGATTGTCCGTGTGGATCGACATATGAGTTTTGTTGTGATTCTGTATATCTGGTTGTTTTACTGTGTGTTTATTCATACAACTTTCCATTACACCATTTACATAGTTTAACTGTTTAAAACTACGTTAGATTGGATGTGTATATTCACATTGAGACAATCGTAGTGATTATCAGTCATCATATAACTCGTTATTATTCATTTCTCGATGATAAAACAAAAAATTTTCCTGAGGTCTGAGTGATAAGGAGTTCTTACAGTTTATTAAAATTGTCCGTTCTATACAATTACTATTGTAACTGACTCGATCTCTTTCATTCAAGCCATTATCAGTTATATCTCACGCATAATATTCATATTTTTATCCCTGGAATATAAGTGACAATAAGTCAAATTTATTACATGCTCTGTTCCCTTACAGATATATGCCCTTCTATTTCTTCTCGAACTTTACATTGTGTCAGTCCTTTATTAGTTAATTTCCTTGTTTCCAATTCGTGGTAAGACCACTTCCGCTCATGTTTTATAGTTAGACGACGTCTGATATATATATATATATATATATATATATATATATATATATATATATATATATATATATATATATATATATTGCAAACGATGTAACATGCGTCATTTCTTATTCTATCTGTTTTCGCCTTAGTGCAATGGCATTTAAACTTTTCTATAATTGATCAATGCTATTCCGTTAGACATGCTCGTTACCACATTTTATACTATTGCTTAATCTTTATTTATAGGATTAGTATTTTCCTTCTGTCTAGCAAACTGGGTTGGTTTGCGCATTATTTAGAAATAACTAGTGATCAGTTTTCTGCATCTCAGAAGAGATCTGGAATAAATTGTTTCAATCTCTGACAAAATTAATCTTTTTAGGGACAAGCAAACAAAATCTATTTCTTTAGTTACGAGCAATATAGATTTTATCTGACAAGAAAAACTACCGAAATGCTGACTGTAACATCATTTAATATCAGTTACTCTGTCTGGATGGTTTTTTTTCTCTACTGCGATAGGTCCCGACAGGTCTTTGATATGGTTTGACATGAATGTTTACTTTATAAACTGACTATATATGGAATATCTTGCAAGGACTTCAAGCCACCATATCAATCATTTCTGATATGTAAATGTTAGTGATGGTGTGAAGGTTGTAGCAAAGCATCCCTAAATTATTTCTTTTGAATCTTATCCTCTCGCTGTTTTTTTCGAACCATATTCTGATATCAATCGACGTCGGTAGCAACAACTCAAAAGGCATAGATGATCAAAATTTTTCCAATTCTTTCTTATCTGATGTTATGTACATTATGCAATGTGAAAAATGTTTCTTCATTTAAAACTTGCAAAACCAAGATGTTTTTTTCTTTTTTCAACGAACGCTTGGATTCTTATTTTACCCCAACCTAAATGACTGGCACTCGCTCTTTTAGAAATCCTCTTGCTTAAGAATAACTTTTTGGATTGCTTTTTTTTTCTCTAGAGCTAAAGTGAAAAACATACATCATCTTTTACTAAGTTTGGTGAAAAATGGTTGTACTATTCTTACCTCTCCAGAATGTACATGACTCTTTATGCAATCCTCTGCGTAAATAAGAGGCAGATTCTTCCAACGAAGGAGCACTTATACAACATATGGGTAGGCTCTGCTCAGGGTGCAGAATAGACTTCGAAATATACCCCCTCTTCTGTACTTGACAATAATATTCGCACATAAGAGACGTTATAATTTTATCATTATTTCTCTATAGAAGATGCTCGACTGAACTCTAGTCTTTGGTTTTACTGTCATAAGAGAAAGCACTTTCCCTTTATCTTCCGTGTGTCTTATTCCAGCCGAAATATCTACAAATTCAACAAATGTGTGATCAAACGATGTTCATTTCGTTGTAGCTTTGATTCCTGTCATAATATTCTTCATAATTCAACTTATTTACCTCTGAGCCCTAGTATTTCTGCGCTGTGAAACTGACAATCATTCTAGAGCCCTTATGACTATTATTGTGTGTGCTATCAAATGGCATCAGTTCCTATGCATTTAGAGGAATACCGAAGTGAAAAGGAGATTATACAATTGTTCCTTTATATCTTTCCATTAAAATTTCAGTTGTGCAATTCAATAGTCAAGTTTTTTTTCTGGTTGATTTCTGTCACCTGTGTATGCATGATTATTCGTCGTAGTAGTGATAATAATTGCAGTAGTATAAATAGCTTATAGATATGCTAATAGAAAAATATACTGAAAAATATACAGTAATATTTGAATACAACGATAAATACAAAGAATACGAAGAAATGAAGATAAATTAATGTCATATCAATGAATAATGAATCGGAACATTATAAGATAGGTGAAAAGGAAATTCTTTTTAAAGTTATAGATTTAAATAAAGGAAAGCAATAACATAAGAAGCATGAAAAGATAGGTTGAGGGGAAAGTTCTTGCGGTTTTTAACTTTTAAATTAAAATGAACATATTTCAGCTCAAACAAAAATTTATTGATCGAAATAAGCACTATAAGAATCAACACACTTTTGCGATTACAAAACAAATGTATTTATGCCAGTAACGTAAAAAGCTTGCTTACTGGTAACGATGAAGTCACTTAAGGCGTTTTTATATTGCTTAGGTTTTTGAAGCATTTCCCACGCAAAAAAGTTTCGAAATACTTACAAAAGTGGTAAACAAAGATTTGGGCTTTATGAAATAGAAATTGAATCAAAATGCACCATTGATTTCTCGGTTGATACGACAAAAAATATTTATGTGTTTCCCAAGGTGTGACATAAATCCAGTTTTATGTATAGAAACATGGCTCCCAGGATAAATACAAAAATAGATGTGACCAGACTCATCGATACAGGCAATAAACCAACCGTTTTGAGAATAACTTTAGTAATAGAATCACAACCTTTTATTCTGTCAAGTATCAAAATGATGACTTTGTTCCTAGATAGTTAATAAGGCATCTTCCGATTATATGAAGAAAAATATGCTTGTGAGATTAAACTTTAATATAAAAGACAAAATTAAAATGAGTGTCTAGTTAATATATCTTCTCTCTTCTCTCTTCTCGCTTCCCCCTCTCTCTCACGTGCTACCAGATCATGCTGTCCGAATATACCAGCTCTCTGACTTAACATTCCCCAAACATGGATGTTATTTTTCTCTTTGCTTTGCATGTTATCTTTTGCTTTGGATGTCATTTTTTCTCTTTGCTTTGTTTTCTCTTTGCCTTGCAGAACATGATCTCAATCATGTTCTGCAAAGATAAAAAAAAAATGCACACAATTTTCTTTTATAAAACAATCAAACTAAACACTATTAATAAACATTGTATACAAAAATTACTTGACGCATAAAAAATTTCAAAAATACTGGATTCGGAATTATATAACCTGCAAATTGTTAATATGCCGAAAAAAACAACACAACAACCAAACAAATCTATATGTCAGTCTCTTTACCTGTCTCTATCGCTCTCCCTTTACTTCTCTCTTTTTCTCTTTTTCTCTCCAGCTATGGGCTTAATAGGATTAATAGAATGATATACCCTTCATGATGGACTATTCCAATTTTTGCCTGATAGTTGTTGTTTTTATCTTTGACTGTTAATGAAGTGAGGGGCAGCGAGAATAATTGAGACTTAGAAAGAGTCAGGCTCTAAACACATAAAATGAGCGAAGATGCAGGCTTCATAATAGATGGCTGACTTAATAAATAAATGAAAAATGACACTAAAGATTACAGTTAAAATGCATTTGAAAACACAACTCAATCTAAACACCAAGGCATATTTTAAAAATGTCAATGCATATAGGATAAACAAATAAGTAGTATAATAGTAAATAGTGTTTCAGCCGATATGCAATTCAGCTCTTTTTTTGGTGTTTTTTTTTCATTTACGATAAAATGTTTTTCGTATTTAAGTATTGCTTTTGTTGATAATTTGCGTATTTTGTATAAAGTTAAATTAGAATAATTTGGACTTTTAAAAAATTAGAAGTAATTTTCAATTCCGAAAAGCGAATTTAGTTTATCTTTTTCTCTTTGTGAAACAAAAACGATTAAGCAGTCTGCTTGGTCTTTTATCCAAAAATCGCTCGAGGAAATGAGCTAAAATAATGTCCTATCACATTAGACACGCGATGAAAAAAGGTAAATAAATGTATACAGTAATAGATGATTTATTAGGACCCCGGCTCAAAATACGGATAAAATATATTCACGTATATTTGTTCTTGATTTATTTCGCTATTTATCAGCAGGATGACGACACATTTTAGCAAGAACCTTTTGCGGTAAGATAGTCGATGGATCGGGCCTGCAATTCCAAGGTAAAATAGTTTTGTTTTCGCTTTACCGCCAAATCATTTTGTTATAGAGCGCATAAACCTGCTTTATAGAACCGGAACGCCAACTGCTGCCTTAGTGTTTCCAGTTGGTCAATCACTCCTCACACACTGTCAAAGAAATGGTGCTACAGCCCCTCAAGGAAAGTACTCCGTTGTCATGGAAACGCTATAATGACCGAAAATTGAGTTAATGGGGTTTCCTTCCTCTGAATAATGGGTCTGTTTTCTTCTTTCTTTCTGACATTCTACTGAATTGTAGACCAATATGATTAAAGCGCTGTACATAAAAAAAACGAATTGCAAGGTTTCCTACCAGGGTCTGCCGACTGATATCGATCACCAAATACGGAGAAAATGACAAGTATTTCTTTGTGGAATCGGTTCATTTTTTTCGCATCTATTTCAACGTCAACGAATAAATTATTCTAAAAATGTAAGAATCATTTAATACTATACAACTACTAAAATACATTTTGTTTTATTTGAAAAAAGTTCTTAGAATTAAAAAGTGATGGCACATGATGTAGTTTGAAAAATGTGATCACTATACACACGAAACTTGTTTACCGAGAGATATGAAACAAAACATAACACATTTGTGTATTTGGTTGGTATTCAACGTGTTTCTGTTTTATATTTTATATACATCGCAAATTTTATAGAAAACTTTATCTTTCTATTTTAAATAAAATAATTTGTCTTTTAATGAATTTCTTACCTTTTCTCTTGCCGAACATCCATGTATGAATTTCAAATGGGTTAATGGAATCAGAGATTGATGTGTATTAAAATCCCAATAATGATTCATCCTAAAACTTTACTGCAGTTTCATAGCTTATCCACTCCTCGATGGTGTCTGTATAAACTCCTGGACGTTTTTGATTCACTTTAATAATACATACACATTTCCTCGAGAATTAAATAAATCATTAAACTGCAGAAACGTGTTACGACAAATCATATTTATTATTTGCTTCTCACTAAAAATCATTATCACTGAATGTTCACTGAGAAAAACTAGTGATGTCTCATGGAGTCTCTCCCCAGACGCTTTGCAAATATCACCTTGCGTTAATCCGACTGCCATTTACCATTGACTTCTCGTTAGCAATGACTGTATATCTTTGAAAGCAAAGTGGCAACAAGCCTTGCCAGTGTTGTAGCATTCGTTGTACCATTTGATTGTTATTCTCCCTCTTTATAGTTTCCATCTTCCTTGATCTTTCACAATTAGTCTGAGTTTCGCCACACTCTTTATTATTATTACTAGTAGTAGTAGTAGTAGTAGCAGTAGTAGTAGTAGTATTCTACTCCTACTCCTGGAATTCTAACACGAGTGATTATTTGTAACGGAGACTAAGTAGCAAATCTTTGATTTTCAATACTTTTCGTTTCGTTTGCTAACCTTTCAACTCACTTCCCGTTTATCATTGATTTTTCTAAATAATAACGGGGGTTGGTTTGCTCTGGCACCTCCCAATATAAATATAAACCTCCCAATGATTTCATCACTTCCAGGCTGGAATAGCAATATGGCTCCTCGGCCTTTCTATTCTTGAACATCCATGGCCATTTTTGTGACACTAAGGATGCTTGTGGCATCACATGTGTGAGCGTTTGTTTTGAGGATGGGATGACTGATTATGTCTTTTTACGCCTGATTCTAACCACTTAAGCTTTTATTCTTAGAAAGGCGTGAAGTTGCGCTTACACAGTGCTACTAATCACTTTATATCGGTAATTATTCTACGTCATCTGACTGTAAGTTGTTTTTCGAACGCATTTTTCTATATATGCGTAAGCTGTTTTAACAAGTGTCGTTCTTTCTCTATCGCGTATTCTTCATTAGATTCCAATTTCTAATAAAAATTTCCATAGTTATTAGAACATTTCCAAACTATCCTAATTGATTTTACAATAATTTTCTTTATTTTCCATATTCTTTAAGTTCTCTGACGAGTTCCATGCCTTTACTAAACTGTTCTGCGCCATTGTTTCCTATCCTATTAATTGCTGAGAAGACGAAATCTTGTCAATAGAATTTGTGGTGTAAGATTTTTTCTTCTTATTGACTACAATCACGTCTGCCTTTTCCACTTGAATCAATTTGTCCATTTGTATGCACGTGCTTCACAGAACCTTATACATCTATTATTAGTAGTCGTAATAGTAATATCTGTGAGTGTTCATCTTCGTATTTTATTCTTTTCTGATAGTCATATGTCATTGTTTTATTGTTTACCCCGATGTATCTGGGTATATCTCATTGCATAATATATATTATTTAAAATTTCAATCATGGAAACGACATTGTTACGGCTTGTTAAAAAGAAAGTGTCATAGTTTTGCGATTAAATCGACTAACATACACACATATACTGTTTCTCTCCGTGCGTCTCTTTGACTCGTTCTCTCAGTTTGTTTATACAATAAAATTCACGAAGTCATTAACATTGTGTTTGGGTATTTCAGTATAAATGGAGACAAAAAATAATATAATTGCGTTTCATCATTTCTTGAGATCTTAGCATTTTATGTTCATTCTCTATCAATATTTATTGAAAAAACTGCCATCCTTTCTATCACGAGCGACAAAACAATTTTTAAACAGTCAAGTGAAAAAAGAAAAAGATCGTCCAAACGAAATCTAGCGACTCTTTGTGTATGTTTAGTAATTATTTACTTAAAACAACAAATAAAGTGTGTAAAATAAAGTAAATTCTTATTATAAGTAAAGTACGAATTTTTGGACCGCTTCGATTCAACTGTTAAGAAATCTTTGTAGAGTCAGGTATTCATGGGAATTATGGCATTTACACGATGTTGCTAATGAATCTGATAAGATTGGGTAAGATTCGAACACATTTACATCATCAGTCTACGTCAATATCGATTTCGCCATTAGGTTTTATTAAATTATTTTTATCAATATTATGCTATGATCTTTGGATTGAAAACTTAAGCCTCATAGATGGACGAAAATGTTATTTTAAACTTCAGAGTGGCATAGGAAAGAAAAATAGTACTTTAAACCTAAAATAAACGAAAATATAATTCTAAGCATGACAGGTAAAGGGAAATCCTATTTTAAACTTAGACAAAATGTTATTTAAAATGTAAGCGTGGCAGATGGACGAAACTCTTATTTTAAGCTTAAGCTTGACAAATGAACGGAACAGATAGCCGAAAATATTATTTCAAACAGATTGGCTGAAATGTTATTCAAAATTTAAGCATTATAGATGGCGGAAAATGTTATTAAAAATAGAGGAAATATTTTAAATAAAATTAAAAAAAATATTTCAAATCGATGAAAATATTTTTAGAAGCGCAAGCGTGACACATGAGCAAACAAGTTATTTCTAAATTAACTGTGTAAGATGAACAACACTGGTATTTGAAACTCTAACGTGGCTGCGATGAACAAAGCATGTTGTGGAGTATTGAACGCAATTCCAATAAAATGTGTCTTCTTATCTGTGTGTTTAGTGATTAAATTATATTTGAAAATTAAATGTGACGGACTGAGCGATCAACACACGACTAACGGACAGAGTTTCTTACAAAGATTCGAAGACTCATATAAAATCATCACAGTTTTTGAATAACAGAAAGATTTTCTAAATCGTGAACGTCGAAGAATGGATATCAAATCTTATCAAACATTTTGCGCTTGAAAATTAAAACAAATCAAAATATTAGATCAGTCGAATTATGTAAATCTTTCTGAAAGCTTTAAATACTCGCATTGCGAAAAGCTGATAATTTTTGTTGCCGGGGGGAATTTAACTTAATTAACATCGTCATTTTCATATGTAATTTTTCGACGCGAATTCTTCGCACCGTTCCTCGATATGAAAAGACATTATGAGGCAGAAGAAGCCTTCTTCTGCTCTCCAACCGTTATGCTCCAACATTTTATGGACGATCTGAACGAGCGATTTTTCAAATAGTTAAATCAGTCATAACATTTTTCACATCCACATATCTTGAAATTCAAAGGTTTATTTTATTTTATATCTTATTTTGCATTTGTTTAAATTCATTGAGAATTTAATATGACCAGTCTTCGGTCTTCAGCCTCACAGCTGCACTGCCATCACAATATCATTTGATAAAAGCCCTGGGCCCTGTCGTTTGCATTGCACGGCTTCCTAAACTTTGTACGTTGTTGTTTTGCCACTAGGGGAAAAAGAACATCATAGCAAAGACAAATCTCAATATGAAAACTTTCTTTTATCATGTTTAGCAAAAAAAAAAAATGAAATATAAATCAGCGCAAGGTTTATTCGGATGGAAATGAATGATACATCAAAGTATGAAAACCTAATTAGTAAGATTTATTAAATTTCACTTTGTCATCAATGGCAAATAATGTCAGTAATTTTTCTCTTCCTTATAAATCGAATTCATTCATTTATTAAAAGACAAAGTTATTGTAAATAATTCGTTAGGTAGCCATATTTAAACTATAATATTTTAAAGTAATAGTCGTTGTAACTGTGTATCAGTGTCTATATACATGACTATATTATTTTGTGGGTAATGCTGAGGGTAAACAAGACAACAGTTTTTTTTTCAAGTGAATTATCAATTTAAAAATTATGTCATTACTTTTTACTGCAAGGTCACGCAAGTTTTGTATTATGTACTATGTATTATTTCCATGATTCAAGCTACTTTCCCCATCCTTTATTAATTACACAAGGATAGATTGTTTTCATTCCATTAGCCATAGAGGATAGAAATCTACGTGTAACATGATTTCAAGTGCTAAGTAATTATCAGGTCTAAATACCAATCTTCAAGCGGTTGAAGATTCAATCCTCGCTATAAGCGATTCTAAGGATACAATTGAAAATTACTTCATACATTGGCTAGGTAATTGTTGACAGGAGGAGAACAATCTACTTTCGTGGATTAGATAGTCTTCAGTTAAAAAATTACTACGGATTACTGAAATTGACGTAAATATACCCAGAGTTTGAAAAACATGCATATGAAGAAAATCGGCGGTTAAAATAACAGCCGAAATTTGTAAGAATAACATCTAAACTTAAAACCGTAGTCCGAATAATTCAGATAATAGGAATTATCAATCTAAAATATCTAATGCACTTAAATAATCATTTATCTTCTTCTTATTATTATTATTTAGTAGGTATATTCATCAAAGATTTCTCTTTGAGAACAACATGTGGTGTTCCATGGAGTCTGTGTGAGAACAATTCTGCCCCGATTTCCAGTAATTTCCATCTCTTTCGATAACCTTTGCAAGTGAACTGACGTTATTGCAACATCCGTTTACTATTGACTTCTCGTTGGCAGCATTTACCATTGACTTCTCATTGGTCTTCACCGGAATTTAGATATCGATTTCAGTTTTCTTTGTACTCATCCAGTGCTTCTCCACTTCGGTCTTTTTATCCTTATTAATCGTCCTCGGCTATTTGGTGTGGTTTTAGTTGATGCCGACACTTTTGGGGGGAAGGGGTAAATTAAAATTATACAGCTTCATTTTTCTTGATTCCATGTGTTTCTTTTTTATTTACATCTGTAGCAGTTTATATATAGCTCTTGTGCATTATTCTATGCATTCAAGGATTTTTCTCAATATTTCAGCTGTGTTCATTATTGTTATCTGTTGTATTTTCTCAGCTCCCCCCACCCCTGATTTCAATCTTTCTGGGGGGGGTCAACGTTTTTCGAGATATTACTAGTGCCTCATTATAATTGGTGTTAGCTCGACTTTCTTTATCTTCCATATTTCTATGAGCTCTCTGACCAGTTCTATTATTATTATTATTATTATTATTATTACTATTATTATTATTATTATTATTATTATTATTATTATTATTATATAGTTCGCTTTTAGTTTTCTTATGAACAATCTTACGATAGCATTGATAAGTATACCATGGCATACAGCGATGTCACTACGAGTGTCAACCAACAAGAACAATTTTGCAATAAAGCAAATCACATTTAACATAAGAAAATGTTTATTAATCTTTCTTTTTTTCAATTTTCTCATCATTTTCTTCTAGCTGGAGATGGAACAACTTACCAGATTGAGATCCGCTATCTCATACATTCCATTGAGAGAATTTTTGTGAGATTCTAACCCCCTTTATTTGTAATTGCTTCTATCCTTATCGGTTCACCAGGTGTATTTGCAAGGTAGTTTTTTTCATTTTTTTTTCATGAGTTAGATCGCTCCTCTAATTACTAAAATTATGGAAATCTCCCTAAGATTTTTTTATGCTGATCTTGATATTGATTTTTCTCTCTCACCTCTGTTTAACCAACAATCATTGGGGCATTAATTTTTTCTAAAGTTGCCCCTTTCTCTTTATTGTCCAACATTACAATGTTATGTTTAATAGCTCCGTTTTCTATGCATGTTGATTTGCATAGTGGATGTTTTGTTCTATCAGTTCTTTTTGATATATGCCTTGCTATATTCAATATTTAACATTTTACAAATGATCCAGTAAAGATATTTACATACCCCATTGTGTGTCGTTGTAGAGTAGTCGCCCCCGGCAAAGTCTCTAGAACTAGAAAGGCCGCATATTACATCTGGATATCAGGTGCCTCGCTAATTTTATGTAGCTGAACCTGCAGTTATTGTCATTGATGACCACTCATTTTCTGTCATTCTTCTAAATATTATCTTCATAATCATATTCTAGGATAATGTATTGGCATCTATACAAACGACAGAACTGTCTATGAAAGAATTTAGAATAGCATTTATGATCAAGGGTTTAATTATCTGTTTTCTGATTTAGATCAAGTGGCACTATAAGTAACCACTGGCTCCTTACTTTTAACCACTCTAAAATCAAGCTTCTCTTGTTTTGCTACAAAAGCTCGGATCATATAATTGACATTGCCCTATTGTCAAACTAATTGCCTTTCTCCTTGAAGCAACCGACTGTTTTTATAAATTTCCATGATTTACTTTCTCTTCAGATATAGAAATTTGAAGACTTAAATTCAATATTTTACTACGATCGTTGCTAAAATAGTAAAATTATTTTACTTCTCTAGAAAATAACTGGATGGTAATAAAATAAAGTCAGACACGTTCTAAGATTAAATAGATTTTACAACAGAAAACTATAATTAACATAACTTTCTCTTCTTCCTTCCAGTATGTCATGCAAAATTTCTATGAAAATAATTTTATTTTCAAGAACTTCACATCTGTACAGCATATTACCACTAGACGATATGTCTTAGCGCCATTCTCGTGGGTAGGGTAACACACTTAGTACTGACCGACAACCTTCCTAAACGTAGAGGCTCGAATAATAATATCGTGCTTCTTATCTGGCCTTGCAGCATATTGTCTCTTCCCCAGGCACTTTCAAAACATAAAATTGTTACCTTTGCTTTTTGACTAAGACAATGAATTCTTCTTATCCATCTCTATTAATCAATCTGGGCAATGTGGGGATAATTTTTTTTTTACTTAGTTTCACATCTTTAGCTTTGGCGGCTCTTGTTCTGATAGATTAAGGGTACAGTTTTAATACCTTGTTTAGCTGTTGATTCCCAGTGGTAGTCCAGGTAGCGCTAAGAGCGGCTGCTGTATCATCATTTATATATATATATACATATATATATATATAATATCAGGAAACTAGTTCCATGTAGCTTATAAAAAGATACCCTTCAGTATCTTCGTTAGCCTTTTCTCGAATATACATCCTCATAGCTGAAGACTCTAATTATCTGAGCTTACTGGGATCAAATACTAATCCTCCATTCTAATCACCCAATTTAAAATAAAACTCACGTTACAAACAAAAATAGTTCAAACAAGACACCCTCTAAAAGCAAACAATTCACATCTTTACTTGAGGCTCGTGTTCAGAAATATATGAGTGCTAAGAACAAACGTATATGATGCATAGTTCATTCTCTTAATAAACTACAGGGATATCCTAGCACACAATTAACATATAACCCTTAATATTCTGAAATCATTTGGGCATGAGTAGATACCCTCCACTTTATCGTAAGGATTCTGCAAAACATATGCTTTGGATTAACCTTACAACACAACTTTAGTTATTTATATTTTATCTACCGTTCTTATTCGGGCGTGGATTGTACTTAACGATGCAACATTTTTCTTAAAACCCGAGTGCCACATTACATGTATTTGAATATTTTAATGTTCACCACAGAAACGCAGTTTCTCGTGTCATACAGACGCAGAACAGTTTCTCCATTGCACATTCCATTCCATAGTGTCGCTTTCTTGCTGTAAAACAATGGCTTGGTGAACAGAAATTCAGAATTCTTCTGGTGACACCTGCACGCATATCGACTCTTAGCGTCAACAAAACTCATCCTAGAAGATTTGAATACCTCAAGCTAAAATTTCATTAAGCCTACTGATATATATATATATATATATATATATATATATATATATATATATATATATATATATATATATATATATATATATATATACACGCACACTTATACACACAACGGAACATTGAAACGAACTTATTACCGGTTCTGTCTACTTTTTATTAAAGAACTTTAATACTTCTCAATAAACTTTAGTCTTACAAATGATATTTTACATGTCATATTGTTGATATAATCATAGTTTACTCGTTTATTCATGTTTTCCCGCTTTCGTTCCGAAATTCCCGTTGGTGATTTTGCAGGGGCTAACGTGTTTTTTTTTTTTTAAGAACATTCATATGTTTACTATTTTTTCATTCGCTATTTTAATTGCATGCATATTAATTGTTATTGGCATTTTTCCGACAAAAATACACTATTTTTACACAGGAGCGATACTAAAAGACACAGAATTTAACATAGTATGACACAATTACTTTCAGAAACTACGTATTATTCAGATAAATTAAGAAATATGTGAAAATTTAAAAAAAGCTTATTTAATTAGTTACATGGAATGCATTTTAATAATATAAAATATTGTTACATTTCTAATTTGAGAATGTATTATTATAATGTCAGTGACATTTTTAGCAGTGTTTTGCTTAATAGTATTAATTGCTCTATGATTTATAATGTTAATAAGATATTTCTATGAGTTGCACCAAGAAAAAAATATATATATATATTTATTATTCAATGTCCAATGCAAATTTGTTTCTGTTTTTATGATAAAATGAAATAGGTCTTCGTTGTCAAAAGTCTATGGCTTTCTATGTTGCTATACTATTCACGTTTGTCCGATTTCATCGAGTTGGCTTCTGTGAGTTTAACTTGATTCGAAAACCACTCATGATTGAATATTACAGGATTAGATACACACAAGTACCGCATAAGCAATTACAGTTTGTTGGTTTTTTTTTTAATTCAAAGATGGAATTACTAGTCATATAAATTTATTAAAATAACATTTATTAATATAGAAATCTGATAGCATAGGATAAATACATTAGTCTTTAATATTTGAAAAAGAAGTTGACAGATAACAGGTGTATGCACTGAAATTTCTTTTGCAATTGTGTCGAAATTATAATTAAATTATAGGTCATTTTTTATAGTTTGTTGAATCATGCGACAAGTAAGTTCAATTTGACACTGTCATAAAAAAAATCCGAATAACGGATACTACATCGAGAAATTTATTAAGTTGTCCTTAAAATAATTACTGATTTCGAAAACGAACATTTATTAATTAGTGTCAAGTTAGATCCATTTATTGGGTTTTTTCGCCTTGCCAAAATGCTTCATATAGTCATAAACTAATGCAATACTAATAATAATAAGTGCCTTAAAATTGATTTGATACATTGAAATTGGTTCTTATCAACAATCGTATTCAAACTTTAAATTACAAGAATATATGACCGTACAATTATTACTTTCTATATCTTGAAAACGCTCATAACTATTAGCAATTTTCTTTCTGAGACAACTTGCGTACTTTGACATATGATTACTAGTGTGATTTGACACCGGATCGTCACATAATTTGCAAATGCGCTGCAAAGTACCAGGAATCATACTTTAATGTAACGGCTTTCGTCACTAGGTACACCCAACAGTTTCAAATTATGACCCGTGGACGATTAGAATGTTTAGAAATGAAAACATGAAGAAAGTCGGGGGTAACATCAGCCGAGAATTATGGACATAATTACGAAAATGAGAATATTATTTTCAATAATTCTTTTTTTTTTTTAATTCAATTTTCACCCCAAACAAGGCACAGTGCCACTTTGAAGCAGGGGCTACTATTAGGGACTTAATTAGCGGGGTCATTATGAAGGGAGAAGAGTAGAAAGATGTTTGTTAACATTACACTTGAACTTCTGCATATCATTGCAGTTCGGAAAGCAGAATCCCGGAAGGGAGTTCCAAAGACCCGCAGTTCTGGGGAAGAAACTATTGGAGTAAAAGGCTTTCTTGCACCTAGGGATCTCTACTGTAAAGGGATGAGACTTAGTAGCTTGTCGGGTTTGTCGGGGGTAGTTACGTCGGGGAGGTACAAGTGTTTGCAGTTCGTCAGAGCATTCACCATTAAAGTATTTGTAGAACAGGCAGAGGGATGCAACATCTCGTCGATGGGACAGAGGCTGAAGCCTAGATGACAGTTCAGGACCTATCAGGTTGGCGACTCTCTTTTGAACCCTGTCCAGGAGCGAGAGACAAGCAGCAGATGCACCAGCCCAGATGTGACAACAGTACTCCATACATGGGCGAATGGTGGCCTTATAGAGGTATAGGATACTGTCAGGCGTAAGTAGTTTTCTAGCACGGTAGAGGGAGCCAACCTTCCTTGCAGCAGCCTTGGCAATGCTCCCAATGTATCTATTCCAGTTCATATTCCCTGTAAACGTTAGGCCGAGGAGTTTAAAAGAAGTACTTTCAGGCAATGTGTTCTTGCCCATTGCTATTGGTGGTAGAGAAGGTTTCTTGTAGTTATTGAAGGAAACAAGCTTAGTCTTAGCAGCATTGAATATGACCAACCATTTTTGTCCCCATTCCACTACGGATTGGAGGTCATCCTCTAGTGTTTCTGCCATTTCCTTGGATATGTGTTCATTTGTTTTTCCCTCATATCTGCTATAGAGAGTGGTGTCATCGGCAAATATACCCACCCCGAAACAATTTTATCAGGGAGGCCATTTATGAATATAAGGAATAATAGAGGTCCAAGGATAGACCCCTGAGGTACTCCCGCATTTATGTCATATTGTTTGGATGTACGACCGTTGAGGACAACTTTGATTTTTCTATTACTTAAGAAGGATTTAATTACATTATGAATTCTTCCATTGATTCCATATGATCTAATTTTCCTTAGAAGACCATCGTGCCATACCCTGAAAAGCCTTAGATATATCAAGGGCCACCGCTCTACCCTCCCCTGTTTTATCCAATGAACGGTATATACGTTCAGAAACTACAGTTAATTCTGCACGAACGCAGATTCTTTACAATTTTATTGCAAAAAACTTAATTTCGTTTGTAGGCGTATATTTTAAACACATACTTCGTAAGCGATATTTTCTATTTAACAAACCTATATATATATATATATATATATATATATATATATATATATATATATATATATAATATATACGGATATACTAGCGGGGAAGGGGATGTATATATATATATATATATATATATATATATATATATATATATATATATATATATATATATATGCGTGCGTGTGTACGTCTGCAAGAGCGTGTGGTAAAGTCGTAGAAATAAACAATGCCAATACTATCAGATGTTGTTGAAATGCTTTGGTTGTTTTGTGTATGTATGCGTATAATTTACTCGTTATGTTACTAAATCAATCACTGTTCATAATATTCATTTTAGATTAATGTATATATTATTACAGGCTTATTAATGTCTCAGAAAATTACTATTCCTTTCCCAGTAAAAATGATGACGATTTCCGGCTAAAAAATATTTTAATAAATAAAACCGATATGTTGTTTTTAATTCATTGAACATTCTACCAATTTTATTAAACAATTTTTTTTTGCCAAAAAAATAAATATCAACGAAATATTTCTAAAATAAATAAAACCAGTGTTACTTTAATTGAATACATATTAAAACCATATTAAAATAAAAATAACGGCAAACTTTGATTTTTAACAATTTGTTTTAAATTGGTTTAAGTTTAACTGTTAAGGCGATACCAGTAAAAGTTTCAATTATCTTATTTTAAAATGTGTATAGAGGATAGGCGCAAACATGATTAAGCATATTAACACACACACACACACGCGCGCGCGCACAGACATACACGCACACACACACACACACACACACTAACAAACACACACATTGACACAGACACACACATCGGTTTTTCTGTAATGATTAACATATATATATTAGCTGTGTGTTTTTAATTATTTCTATTTGAAATTATTATTATAATTATTATTATCGGAACAAACTGTAAGTTTGTAATATCAAAACTGCTTAAAGTTGAGTAGTGGCCGTCATCAAATATGATAAATGTGTTTATAGGATTAACAGAAAAATTCGCAAAACGACTTAAAAATATATGTTCTTTCGTTTAATGGCGTAAGTTGTTTCGGATTCGAGATTTCAACTCTGAAGAAACTAATTTGTGGTCGGCCTAAATAGTTTCGTGTTTCCGCTACACGAATCCCATATCAGAGGCGTCGCTGGAAAAATAACGAATTGGAAAGAAAGAATATGAATTAGCTGGAAGGAAATCGCCATGAAAACACGTAGGATGCAGGGCTGGCGATAAGGCGCTGTGATCTATTCAGCTCCAGGTTATTATGGAATGCCTATTTCGACATCTGAAAATGTGCAATTAACAACCTCTAACCGTAGCGTTAGTGATAAATGGTAGTCGATTCGACTCGATACGACAATTTCGCCCATGTCTTGCTCAATATTGTTCATTAATATCCTTCTATTTCATTTAAATGCTGTTATTAGCTCAAATACATTCCTAATTTATAAATAAAGACTTCAGCAAATGTAATAAGAGCTGACAGAAAATACACACATAAGAAATGTGATTATTATTTATTTGTTACGTCTCTTTGGGCATTACAACAATAATAAAAATAAATATTATAAATACATATACATCACACATACCTAAAACTTTCTAATATGTAATGAAAATATGCAGCTAAAATCTATTTTTAATAATTCATCAGGTAGACCTCAAAAATAACTTAGTAAACCCTGTCCGTGACGTTACCCACTGAGACATATCTTATTGTCGTAATGAAAATGGTGAACGATTGAACATATATTCGTCTTGTAAGTTCCTATGGACAGGTTCCACATACTTAGAACGCCGTATATTTATTTTCTATGAAAATAGGTTCGAACAGTTTAATAGCACTGCAAAATCATCTGGTTTATAAGCCGCAGAATAGACATTGTAATTACTTGATGAAATTTATTGGGAGTAGTCATCCCTCTGGTTTTATGTGGTACGTTATTATTCTAATGGATACCGTTTTGGTTGATATAGTCGATTATAAGCACTTTATTACTAATAGATCAAAACACATCCAAGCCAAAAGCCACTCGATGATAAGGGTTAATGAAATAGATGAATAGTCAGTTGAATTATAGTTCATATTATCAAGGAAAAAAATGGAATGAATAAAGTTTCGTGGCTGATGAAATGGTTTATCATATATTTTTAGAATTATTGAATATGGAGATAATTATGTTGTAGGCCTCAGGAATTAGTGTTCTGAGAACATGTTCCACACATGTTAAGTTCTTGGAAAGAAACTGTTAATAAAAATTCCACTTTATGTAAGGGACACGAGGGAATAAAATAATGTATTTTCTTGTTCCTCTACACTATTTATAAAGGAATTAACTTGTAACCAAGCTTCTAGTATATAATGTGTATGTGTGTGCGTTCGTATATCTGCTAAAAACTTTCGTCATCCGTATCGTTGCGGCATGGACATGGTATCATAAGAAAAGCGATCTCTAGGACAAATATATCCAAAAATTATAATAAATAGTGAATTATTTCATGTGGAGAAGTCGTTTTATTTGAATGGAGGGGCATTTAAAAATCTTTGGTATGATGGTAAATCTAAAACACGCATGCGCAAACGCTAGTTTCTATTTTTTCTTTTTTAGATAGATAAATTTGGAATACGGTAGGGTGGTTAGAATCTTAGGTCTATGGATAGGTTGATCGCTTACAGTCTTATACTTTGCGAGTTCGCGCTCGGCATGCATCGTTTGTTTTTTGTTTACAATATTTTGCTTTTGGTTTTGTTTCTGGCTGATGCCACCCAAGTCCAAGTTTTCTTTTACAACCGGTAAACACCGGTCCCCTCGCCTCCGTTGTCACAATTGTTACCCCCCCCCCTCATCCCGTTGTCACAATTTTTTCCGCTCGGTTAACGCCGGCCACCTCACGCCCTTGTTGTCATTTTTTTGCCCCCACTCCGCTGTCACAATTTATCATATTAAAGAGAATTGTACAACCGAGCGACGCCCCACCCCGCTGTCACAACTTATTTTATGACCGGAAAACGTCCCCCCCTCAGTTAGAACATTTTTTTTTATTTTTTACCCTTCCCGTTACAATTTTCTTAGCCCCGCCCCCGCTAGTGTATATATATATATATATATATATATATATATATATATATATATATATATATATATATATATATACTAATGTAGTAATTTATAAAATATATATGGCGATTAAGCTACACTGAATATTCCGCGTTTCATCCACTCTAGGACTCTTCAGGCTTATGCGCGAATTCTGTGGTTGTTGATCGTTTTTTATATGCCCCAACATCTATTAAACTGTAGAAGAGAAATAGCAAACAACTGTGTTCACAAGATAAAATTTACTCTAGGATAGCGATACAAAATAGTTTGAAAACTAACAAAAACAATAGAAAATAAACAAATAAATAAATTAAATAAACATGAATATACATAAACGATCACACATATATGTATGTATATATATATATATATATATGTATATATATATGTGCATATATGTATGTACACACACACACATATATATATATATATATTAACTAACATTAAGAAAAAACACTAACCTAGTTTTAAAACAGATCAAGAAACTAAATAGAGCACACACAAAGGAACAGGTCAACCAGAGGCCAAATAGGCCTTTATCCGATAAATGCATGCTTATTGGCTGATAGGAAGGGTGCGGTGGATACTAGAAAGCTGATTGGCTAACTAAAATCTCAATAGAAGAGGAGCATATGAAAACGATAATTCGCACATAAGCCTGAAGAGACCTAGAGCGGATGAAAAGCGGAATATTCAGTGTAGCTTAATCGTCATATATATTTTATAAATTACTAACTAGCTCTACATACGTATTGAGCACTTTCGAAGTAAATACTTAAAGTTTACGCATAAATCTATACTTTCGTATATTAATTTTATGTGAGTAAATTAAGTAGTCACACATATATATATATATATATATATATATATATATATATATATATATATATAAAAGCAGTTTGCGTTTAATTTAGTCGTTTTGATTGTGCCAGGTTTAAGTATAAAACATAAAATCAAAGCCATTAAAAAATTGTTAAATAATCCAAAGTTTGTTTTTCGGCATTAAATAATCCAAAGTTGTTTTTTTTATGCTAGCTAATAGACAAACCTAATCAATATATATATATATATATATATATATATATATATATATATATATATATATATATATATATGTATCGTTTGCCCTGGTTATTTCGTTTCGGAATTAAATAACCCTATAAGGCTGGTTTGCCGTAAAAATATATTTCATAGTCCGCTATATGTAACTATAGATTTACTTTTGTTTATATCTTTGTTTAGATTTTAGCATTTCTTCTACATGTCATTCGAAAACGGAAATTGTAGATTTTATAGCATTGTTTAACCTAAGGAACATTTTCGATCTACCATTGTTTAACTGCCGTTTAGGTGTGCGGTGAGGTTTGCCGCTCATTCCTTGAAAGAGAAATGATAAAAAGCATATGGAGCATTCATAAATGTTGTAATACAGATCAATATACTTTTTGTTAATCTCTATTTTGCACTCGCATATTTCTGTACTGTCACATTTATTATGTTGGAATATAATCATATGCCTAAACAATTCAATCAATTTGCAATCAGATGTCAAACCTGAGAACTAAAAATAGATAAAACTAAAAATCGATATTGATTTCAAACCACGGATTGCAACTTGTGTGCAATTAAGCGAGGATCATTGAAAAGATATATTGTTACTCAGTATCAAATCACAGTTATAAAACCAGTTTATGCGTGGTTTTACATATTGAAAATCGCTGCAGAAATGGTTCATCTGATCATACGAGTTTATTTTAACTCTCATATGACCAGACTTTGTTCTTTTTATGCTAAATTATGATATACTAAGTTTTTTTTTTAGTTTTTTTGTCGGATAATACTTATTTCACTTTTAATCGTTGTATGTTATAAGATATACGACATTGATGAATTTGATTAAGATTGATCTTTTCGTTAGGACGGTTATAAACTCACCATCACTTGTAAAGTAAGCACACAACAAGAAAATGGTACAATAACTACAGGCAAAATAATTGCAAATATTTAAATTATAATTAATCTTAACCTTATATCTTAGCCATATCGTACTTAGATTCATGATTTTTTTTCTTAAAAATCAATTATGTTTTTATCACAAATCATATTTTCTATCATTATCTTTGCTATTCAGTGCACTTCATGCAATGTGCTACTCTTAGTTTAGTTGATTTAAAACCAAATTCAAAACGTCAGCAAAGTGAAACTTGTAAAGAACATACATTTATACCGTTTTAAAAGACGCAGGTCTTTCTGGCAAGTATTTGTCGACAAAATTGTAGCAACGCATTAATGAAATGGTAATCTCTAACGTTGGTTTTCCCAAGGGAGGCACCATTTATTTCCTTTTCTTTAAAAGTCATATTTTTATTTGAATTCACTACGGTAATGTACACAGCTGTTTTGCTATAACATAATTGTACGTTAATTGCCTGTTCAGAAAATACTTTTATTTGGGGATTCAATAGGAATTCTATTCATTTGTATTTTTTAAAGTAAATATTGTTTACGCATTTCTGAAACTTCACATACATTACTCATCACTATGATACTAAACTTTGTTTTGTTTTTTGTTTCATAATATCTGATCTGATAACATTATGCGTAAAAAACGGAAATAGTATATATAACATAGCCATTAAAAGTTTATCTATAGTCTAATGGACCATGAAAGTCAATCTCGCCTCAAAATAATATCGCCAGTCGCCAACAGATGAAAGCAACTCAGACAACAAGCAGCAAACCTATCCTCCACCTAAAAAACAAACGCTATACATTGGACAATGGCTTTACGTGACTGTTGCAGTTCTATTCATGTTGTAAATAAAACAAATTGAGAAATGAAATTATTATTTCCAAGTAGAAAGCTTATTTTTGAGAAAGAACAAAATGAATGCAGTTATACATTTTACCCAGGTCGACTTTATTCACTTTTTCCCTATTAGTGTAAATTCGACTTTTTATCTGGGTTTCTGAAAATCATGTTATTTAAATTCAAACTCTGACAAGTATAGGAACAAAACTTTTTAATTTGATTTTTTTCGCCAATTTTGTAAGTATATTAGCTATATTTTTTGTGCATTGTATGTAGTTTACAATAATTGATTCCTTTTTTTTATATAATTTCTCATGAAGTGATATTTAATAGCTGTATCGTGAATCATTGACTTTTGTACCAAGACTATGCTTGTTTGCTTATGACAATTAATAATAACGGGGTTTTAGTAATTTCTGGGTTTAAAACAGTCTTAAATATGACTTTAGAAATAGCGCTTCTTGAACAGAATGTAACAACACATTTGGCTTCACAGAAATTTCAACAGCCTGCTCATTCTCAGAATTTCATCAGATAATAGGTTCATCTTTGATAGCCTAATACAGTATTCAGTTATACTTTTTCGATCTGCATCGTTTTTTCAATTTAGATTTGAAAACTCTTCTAAGAACAGATGTAGATTTAATAAATGCTAAATATTCACCCTTAGTTTGTTTTAGGCTGGTAACGCTTGTTTGGCCTTGTTTAAATCCAAAATTGTCGGTTTTCATATTTTTTTCTGGTAGCTTTGTTGCTGCGTAACATATATCGGGCATGATGGCCGCTATTAAATGTATAAGACTTCCTATTATCTCCCGATATAATTTACGATCAATTATTTCAGATCATGTATCCGTATTTTTATTTGTATCAGTTTCAACCAGTGTAACGTATAATATATTTCTGGAATGTAACTTAATGGATAGACCTCAATAATTCCTTTTTATTAACAAATTGTATGCCTAAAAACACGGATATCCAACAAAATCGGCCATTTTGAATTTTATATTCAATCTATTTTTAATATTTATTAGAATTGCGTTAGAATTTGGTGCGGCTAAAATTTTATCAAGCAACAAGAAAAGATTCAGTAAATTATTGAGTGTATTGATCCACGGGGCATAGTTTGAATCTTTGTTCAATTAAATAATTATAAAATGTTTGATCCCGGTTTCTTCCGTTTAGCTTTAAATCATGCGGTGAATTGTTACTATGTTTTTTCATTTTGAATCCCTCAAGAGGAGTATTATAAATCTCACGGTCTGTCGTGACATTTAAATATGCACTTTTACACTTATTTTGGGAATATTGAGGTTTTATATATATATATATATATATATATATATATATATATATATATATATATATATATATATATATACTCCGATGCATGTTGTAATAAAATTCTGATTGTGGTTAAGCTTGTCGTTACCGAAAAAGTCGTAAAATATTCTATCCTATGAATTTGAGAAAATCCTTTGGCAACAAATCTTGTTTTATATTATTCAACGCCTGACACCCTGAGTTCCATTTTGTGTGGTGAATGAAGCACCGATTCCTCATGTTTGCTACTTTGGTTGATTAATAAAAGTAGTAAATTCTGTCCCATTGTAAGAGCGAATACACTTTACTGCTTTGTAGGGGCGATATTGGCTAAATATTCTTTAGTTGCTAACAGGGCATAAGATTTTTTCTTACAAAAAGCCATTATTAACCAGGAATAATCGTTTACAAAACATACGTGGAGTTTTCTCTGTCCATCAGTTCCACGGGACCGTTCAATGCACAAGTGGAAGGAGAGTTTCATCCCCTCAACCACATAAAGGAACATTTTGATATCTGGAATATTATAGTGTCCTAGAATTTTATGCCACGTTTATAAATAATGAGACTACACTTATTAACTAATATAATCTCCCATTTTATTTAATATAGAAACCAGTTCCATTTGGATACGGTAATTTTGACGCATTGAGGCTAAAGTTTATATTTGTCAGCTTGCACAGAAAATGTATATTTTTACACGTTAAAAGAGTTTTTTTTTACCTTTATTATTTCTTTAGGAGATTTTAACATCGCCTCATTTCAAAACTATATAATTTATTCGGCTATCGGCAGTCAGCTACACAAAGTGACTATGAGGGTTAAAGCCGACATCAAAATTGATCAAATCAGATTCTTTCGTGATTACATATGCGGTAGCCCCACAATTGACAATTTTTTTTTTTATTGTACATGAAAATAAAATTACATGATTTATGGGCAGAAATCCTAAGCTCAGAGTACTACCGCTGGCGTACCTTACGAATCCATTTTTGGTTCAACTCTGTTCCTGATCGTCATCAACGATCTATCAAATCTTCGAATATCTTTTGCCGACATCTATGCAAACAATACCACAATCAATGATAACACTTCTAAATTTTAACTACAGGGTTGCTTCCACAAACTACTAGGACTAACTTACACTCCTGACCTGAAATAGAAAACCTACATCAGATTCGTTGCCATAATCACGGAAAAAATGGTGGAACCTTTCTATCACCCCAGAAAGTATCTCACGCCAACGCAATTTTCTTTCTGTACAAGAATCAAATACGTCCCAAGACTCATACTGTGGCCAAATCTGAGGAAGAGTTCCTTAAAGTAGCCTTTCCTGCCTTGAGAGTAGACAAAACATCTTCGAACTTTAGTCGGCGAAGACCTGTTCGCCTCCCCACTTCCTCTTTCTCATTGAAGAGACGTTGCGAGTTTATCTTTGCTCCATCGGTACTTTTTATGGTAGGTACTCGAATAAGTTCCAATTTATGTCCCCTGTAAAACGTGTTAAATACTAGTCTACCTACAACAACTGTAAACTGTAAACAATTTCTTTCAGTGTCTCTGCCAAAAACTAAAAAAAAAATTCTATGCGCAGATATAATTTTTGAATATTTATGTTTGCAAATATTCTATTTTTTCAAATTGTAAGCAAATATTTTATTTTTTCGTGAGATTTTCGAAAAATCTAAGCCTATGCATAGTAGAAAAGAAAGCATATAAAATCCACTAACGCATTGAAAGGCAAACTTAGAAACTCGCCCAAACAAACAAGACAGTACGTTATAATGATCAACAAGAAAATAAAAATGGCCACATTTTAGAATCGCAATAGAAGCAATTCACAGAGCGACGATAAAGGTACAAGAATACTAATCAGATACATAGAGAAACCCAGAATGTTCATGCGAAGATTTTAACGTATGTATGTTCATGTGCTATGGTTTCCAGATTATAAATTATTCGATCGGGAGATCCTATTTATTATAAAGAAGGATAGAAGGTGATACCATACTACGAACATTAAATTAACGAATCTGTGTATGCTAATTTAATGTTTGTAGTATGGTATCACCTTCTATCCTCCTCATACAAATCATAGATACTTGCAATACTAATAATACGAATGACAATTCCGGAAAACAAGGGGAAGCATAATTCAAAACATGGTTATGATAAAAACAGCTAAACTATAAAAAAGCAACTGAGTGTGGAAGTTTAGATAATGCAGACGAATCGCAGCTAAACTGAACTCGAATAGCAGTGTAAACACAGTAGTGAACCAAAGAAAGAAACATTACATGAAATCATGTAACTACTTGGGTAATTTAAAAAAAATATACATTTGACCCCCTTCTAAACAAATACACATACATGCATACACACACACACACACACACACATATATATATATATATATATATATATATATATATATATATATATATATATATACATATATATATATATATATACTAGCATTTCATCCCGGCGTTGCCCGGGTGTTTGGATGTGTCTGTTGAGCGAAAAAAAAAGTGGTAGTAGGAAGGCAGGCTCGAACCCGTACCGCGAGGGAGGAAAAGAACGGGGAAAACCTGACGTCTATGCTGTTACAACCACCGCCAAACTGGAAGTGACATTTCTTAAAATTAAGGCTAGACAATCAAAAGAAGAGAATGATGTTAAAAACTATCGGCGAAAAAAGCGATCCCCCGTAGAAAAGTTCCCAGTTGAAGGTGAAGATATTAATGTTTTAAGCCAATTTTTTTATATTTGTTGTCTGAAAGGTCGGACTTTAAAACGATACTGATCTTGTGAAAATCCCTCGCCTCTGTCAAAAGTTTTAGGCACACATGCAAACAGACATACATACATACATTTATATATTGGGAACTAAAAAATTTCACAACCACCGATTAAAACTTGCCCATCGCTGAATACCCTTTATGTCAAATTTAAAATGTTCAGACTAGAAATTGTCTGAGTAATTTGGTAGAGACCGCAGAGATCAATTTTGTTAACTTTGACCCCTATTATGACCCCTTAACATTTATTATTTTTAGTTCAAATCAAGTTATTAAGTTAGATCCATGTCCAAGGAACGTATATCTAAAATTTCAAGTGTTTAGACACAAAATTGGCAGAGGTGTTTGGTAGAGTTCTCAAAGGTCAAATCGTTGAACTTTGACCCCTTAACAGCCAGTTTTCTGGCCGAAAACCGATCGCAAAGCTTTTCCCACATCTCAGTACCCTGTACATCAAATTTCCAGTCTGTAGACTTAAAATTGAGAGAGTTATTGCGTAGAGAAATGTACACACACAAACACACACAGAGATACACAGACACGTTCACTTTTATAGATATACTAGCATTTCAGCTCGGCGTTGCCCGGGTGTTGGATGTGTCTGTTGAGCAAAAAAAAAAGTGGTAGTAGGAAAACTGGCTCGAACCCGTACCGTGAAGGAGGAAAAGAACGGGGGGAAAACTGACGTCTTTGCGGTTATGGCCACCGCCAAACCTGAAGCGACTCCTGTTTAAATTAAGGCTAGACAATCGAAAGGAGAGAATAACTTTAAAAATTAGCGGCGAAAAAAGCGACCCCCCCCTCATGTAGAAAAGTGCCTAGTTGAAGGTGAAGATATTAATGTTTTAAGCCAAGTTTTCGATATTTGTCGCATGAAACGTCGAACTTCCAAACAATTCTGATTTTGGTAAAATCCGTCACCTTTGTCGAAAGTTTTAGGCACACATGCAAACATGCATACATTCATACATACATTTATATATTGGTCGCTGAAAATTTTCGACCCAACCGACGGAAAAGCTTGCCCTATCTCGGAATACACTTTATGTCAAATTTCAAATGTTTAAACCAAAAATTGGCTGAGTAATTTCGTAGAGACCGCAAGGATCAATTTTTTTTTAACTTTGACTCCTATTATAACCCGTTAAAATTTATCGTTTTGGGCTCAAATTAAGTTATTAAGTTAGGTCCATGTCCAAGGAACCTATATCTAAAATTTCAAGTGTCTAGACTCAAAATTGTCGGAGGAGTTTGGTAGAGTTCTCAAAAGTAAAATTGTTGATCTTTGACCCCTTAATAGCCAAATTTCTGGCAAAACCCCGATCAGAAAAGTTTTCCGAAATCTCAGTACCCTGTATATCAAATTTCGAGCCTTTAGAGTTAAAATTGACAAAGTTATTGCGTACGGAAATGCACGCACATACACAGACACACAGACACACAGATAGACAAACGCTGGAGTAGACCACAATTAAAATATCTATTGAAAAAACATGGAAATCCTGCTGACAATAAGCTTCCCGCTTATTGTCAGTGAAATTCTAACAGCTATTATCAAATTGCTGGTAAACAATTTGATTCATAATTGTTATCAAAATAAGCTGTTGAAAATCTACAGAGACTTATTAGATATAAAAAGTAAAAGTTTATTATGGACACAAAGTCACGTAAACAAACATTTTTCATAAACAGTTCAAAATTAAACAATTAAATCATTCCAAGTTTAAAACGTGCAAAACACACCAAATAAGACTGAAATTTACTCAGAGAAATGGAGAGACAACAGAGAGACAGCTAGAAAAGAGAAGTAAAGAAATGATTTGGTGTGAATTGTTTAAAATCGTTTTGTCAGATTTCATAATTATGTTATGAGGAATTAGGTTATTTAAATGAAATTATTGAAAGAATCTGAACTAAATATTTAAATCTAATTTCGGGCATTATAATTTCAATTTAATTTGTCTAAATAAAGCACGGTAAATGTTAGCGCAAAGCGCTAAGACTTACACACATAGCTGACAGTTCTGTCAGTTATGACCGGATTCCTGAGAATGGCATCAAAGGATCTTGTAGATAAATTGATAATTGCTGCAAATTGGAGGAATAATTAGGATGATCTAAGCAACACCATCGTTGAATCAACCTTTTAATATCCGTTTATCGGATATTTGAATAGACAGTTTATTTATATATTTTTCTTTTATTTACTTTTATTCTTTCGAAATATCTCTCGATTGTAAATTTTTCATCTCTTGGCAAATTTCAAAGTTTTCTTTTAGTTCCATTACATATCGCCAGTATTAAACACATTTAATTGTGCTATATTATGATTTGTATTTTCCAGCTGTTCCCAATGTTGAGACAGAGTGCCATTTTGAGAGTTTAGAGAATGATAATGTAAAATAGTATTACTTTCCGTTTTAATTGTCCATTAATTTGAATTTGATTTCAATAAATATTTGATTAATAACAAAGTAATTCAATGTGCATTCATTAAACATACAAGTAAAACACACACACACATATACAGACACTGATACACGATAGCTAGGTAATAGTTGTAATTCTGAAATTATCCATTGTTTCTTCTAAATCGAGTTTATCTACAGAGTCAAATCGGACAAAGATCGTGCGTTTAATTTCTGTGCATCTTTTTATTTTTTGATTTGAATAAAACTTATTTGTTATTTCCAACTGATTTTTTTAAATTCTATAATCAAATATATCAACAGTTTTTTTTCTATGGACATAGTTGGAGGAAATATCATTTTCTTATGACGATGTTTTCATATCGACATTCTAATCACCATTTTTTATAAGACTTTCGCTTAATATTAGTTATAATTAATATTAGTTATAATTAATATTAGTTATAATTAATATTGTCATTTGGATTCAATACTCGATGATTCTACATGCAAAGCCTTCATTTTATTTCATTGAGACTTTACTAAACGAGAATAGTTTAATCGCACAATGCGAAATTTCTTCCCGTGGCCTTCTCGCTCTTTAATAGATAGATATTTCTTTCAGCCCCCCCCCTAAAGAGAGAGATAGCGATGGATAAATTTCGCTAATTTTATCTGTTAGTTTAAGTGAAATTTTATTTCAGTTTATCTGTTATTGATAAGCGGTAGTTGCTTATATGAGTTGGTTTTCGCACTCAAGGGATTTTGTAAACTTTTTCATTTTCTTTTATCGATACCGTGTTCCTTTTCTGATTCCAATTATATTTTGTATTTTTTCTCAAGAATTTCGTCAATGTTCCTACTGTTCCTAAAATCTTTGGTAAATCGGGTTAAACAGACAAATATAAATGGTCTTCTTCACATTCCATATTCACGTAAGTTTTTGACAACAGGTGATTTGCTGAGACGAAGGTTTTCCCATCTGCTTAACGTATTTATCAAAGTATGTTTTATTTTGACGCATGCTCTATTCAATAACAAAACTCAAATAATTGAACTTACGAATTTTCCATAATCAATAACCTGTCAAACGAACTCAGCTTCGAATTCAAGATTTGACTCGTAACACACATTTCCATATGCTAAAGTTATTTTGCACAGACTACTTAAAATAAACAGTGCCACACAAAATACATTATTTTTCCATAGTTCCAAATCAGGCATGCGGGTATTCGTTTTGAGTTGATTGTTGCATTAAAATACTGCACGGTTTGTCTTGTAAGTCTATATTTACTGTTTTCTTTCGGTTTGCTATTTTAGGTTTTATATAGATTGTTCTACTCGTGTTATTTTGTGTCGTTCTCAGTAAGCTTCTGTTTACGTGTATTTTTCGCGACAGTATCCATATTAACCTCTACCATTTCTTTGCACAATTTTATCAATTGTCAATATGGACATATCTCTTCCTATTTTGCTTTCCTTTTACTTTCCTCTTTCGCTGTTTTTTTTTTTTTAATTTTTACTATTCATTTTAGCGGTGTTTTTACAAGTATAATCCAGCTTTTGTCATTCGTCGTCTTAGATTTATCCTTGCAGCGGGACCTATATAATATCAGAGTCAGGATATATCCGGTTAGAGATTGTGTACACTTGCTTCACAAGTAATAGTTTTTCATATTGTATTTATTGTCTCTCGGGGCTGAAAGATGCCGACAGCTATCTATCAATCTTTCCTTTTAACCAGTTCTTATTAACACATCTGGTAAATAGACGAAGGCGTAACTGACTTCACTTATTTGTGTCTCCCGTATTTCAATCCTACACGTTTTATTATCCGCTAAATGTCACTGCATGCAATGACTAGTTCTGTCGAGCGAGGCATATACGACGAATTGTGAAGTATGCCCTCAAGGAGATTTGGATTCTTATCAATACTTCAGTTCGGCTCAATTTCTCACTTTCAACAAAGCCTAGATGCTATCTGCAACGGAATACTCTTCTCATGTATCAGAAAATAATGCAGTGCTCTGTTCAAGACAATACGACTGTAGTAATCAACTATCCAGATTCGACCATCCAACTCGAGATAGTAAGACAAAAACGTGCATTTCTATTCGTTACAATTAAATAGTTTCGATCGTTTATCCTCCAGAGAGCTCTTCAACTTATTTCCTTTTACAATTCATTCTACTTATATATAATAGCCGTTATTGTCGTACACATTGTCAGCAACGTTCATGTCGATCGAATAATCTGGAGATACAAAAATCAGTTAACACATTCGTACAAATACTAGCTGATGAAAACGGTTATGTCAGTCAGCTAAGATTTATGAGTCGGTTTTGTTATTCACAATCTTTACAACATTTACGTTGTTTCTATTGTATACATGTATACATGTATACATATGTATGAGTGTTTTACTCATATCATTTGTTAGAATCTTCGCAACGTGTCGGCTGTTGTACTCCTTGGTTTTCTTTTGGTGCTTTCTTGTCGGCAACTTTTAAGCTTAAAACGTGTGTGTGTGCGTGTGTGTGTGTGTGTGTATGTGTGTGTGTGTGGCAATTATGAAGGAAAGACTTGTATTATTCATGATTAAACGTAAAATAGGTACAACACGTTTTATTTTAAATATGTGGAAGAAAAAGAAAAGAATAATAAAAGGGGGAGTCAGTTGACCGGTTTCACCCTCGCTTTATCAAAGCTATATCGAGGGATTTAAAGATGAAAAAAAAACATATGTACATATTTAAAGTACAATTAGGTTGCGTTCTGTGTGTGGGTGAAAAAACAGAACAGGGATGCGATTGAAATAAAGCGACGTTATGATATGATCGAAGATCCTTTTATCATAGCGTTGCTTTATTTTAATCGCATTCCTGTTCTTTTTCTCTTCTTCTGCCTTTGTTTGAAACATGTTTGATGCATTTTACTTTTAATCATGATTAATAAAAGTCTTCCCTTCAAGTTTAAAATATTTAAATTTTGTATCTCCCAACAATCATGACAAACATGTATGTGTATACATATATCTATGAGTACGTAAAACTATATACGGCATGATCACGTTGACACTCCGATTCTCACCAGATCATCGAAGTTAGGCAACGTTGAGCGTGGCTAGTACCAGATGGGTGACCATTCGGGAATTCTAAGCGCTGTATGGGCTTTCCGCTCATCTTACACTGTTTCCAGTCATCCTGTATCTCCACTTACCACTGGTATGCAATGATGTTGACTCAGCAGAGACGTAGTTTGAGACTGCGCAATACGTGCCACACAAATTTCACGCGCTAACACCCTCACAGTGGGTATCCAAAGTCTGTAAATAAGCTACGAGGTAAAATGATATTAACATAAGAAAAATTCTTATGCGAATCAATCTACATTAAAACAAAATTAAACGTCTCATCAAGAGTTCTAGCGAGCAGTTAATGTTGTCGTAACGTTATATTGATTAGCGTGGAGATATTTCTGATCTATATTTTTGCTTTTTTTTTTTTTTTTTTTACAAAGGCATCACCACATTATCAAGGCCCAGAGGCCACTCAAGGATAAGGGTTAAAGAGTGTACAGTAGAAATTGGTCAATATAGTAATCATTAGTAATGAAAATTTGGTAAATTTAATAACTTATATGGAACGGCTCATCAAGAACTTATTTACTTTAGACTTGAACACAACCATTACTTTAGACTTGAACACAACCATATTGTAGTCAGCCGGAAAGCAGGAAAACGGAAGACAATTCCACAGGCGTGCAGTTCTAAGAAAGAAGCTTTGTTCATGGAATCTACGTTTAGGTTTAGGCACAGTGGGGGAAATTATTGATAGTGTTTACAGCTAGACGAGTGTTTCTTGTGAAAGTTTGGCGAGGGGGGACCATAGATTGAAGCTCAGTTGAACACTTTCCATGAAAATAACGATACATCAGAGACAAACTCGCAACATCTCTTCTGTGAGATAGAGGTTGCAAGGAGGAGAAAAGGAAAAGTGAAAGTGTCTGTCTGTGTGCCGGCCGGTCTGTCTGTGTATATTTTTCTACACAATATCTCTGTCAATTTTCAGTCTACAGACTCGAAATTTGATATACAGGGTACTGAGATTTGGGAAAATCTTTGTAATCGGTTTTCGGCCAGAAATCTGGCTATTAAGGGGTAACAATTCAACGATTTAACCTTTGAGAACTCTACCAAACTCCTCCGCCAATTTTGGGTCTAAACACTTGAAATTTTAGATATAGGTTCCTTGGACATGGACATGTATCTAACTTAATAATTTGATTTGAGCCCAAAACAATAAATTTTAAGGTTTCATAATAGGTGTCAAAGTTTTAAAAAAAAATGACTGCGGTCTCTACCAAATTACTCAGACAATTTCTTGTCTAAACATTTGAAATTTTACATAAAGGGTATTCAGAGATAGGGCGAGCGTTTTAATCGGTTTCAGTCGAAAATTTAAGCTACAAATATATAAATGTATGTATGCTTGCATGTCTAACAGAAAACGGATTTCACAAGATCAGTATCGTTTTTAAACTCGACCTTTCAGACGATAAATATCGAAAATTGGCTAAAAACATACATTTTTACACCTTCAACTGGGCACTTTTCTACAGGGAAGGTTCGCTTTTTTCGCCGATATTGTCGAAAGTCATCCCCCTCTTTTCGATTGTCTAGCCTTAATTTAAACCTACGTCACTTCCGGTTTGGCGGTGGTCATTACAGAAAAGACATCACGTTTCCCCCCAGTATTTTCCTCCTTTGCGTTACGGGTTCGAGCCTGCCTTCCTACTACCACTATTTTTTTTTTTTTTTGCTCAAAATACATCTACAAACACCCGGGCAAGGCCGGGTTGAAATGCTAATATATATATATATATATATATATATATATATATATATTAGAACCCCGGGGTACAGTGGCCTTAGAATACGATGTGGAATACGATGCTTTTCCGGCCTCTGGTTACATTATATGCCTCGCCTTACGGTGTTATTTTAATATCATTTTATTATATACATTTGTATTATATACTGTACTGCATTTTGTTACTGTTTTTATGCCGTATCACGAGGTTCACCTGTATATATATATATATATATATATATATATATATATATATATATATATTTAAAAAAGTTTGACCACTTCGATCTCTACGAAATTACGCAGACAATTTCTGGTCTGCACATTTGATATTTTATATAAAGGGTATTCATATATAAGGCAAGCTTTTAATCGGTTTGAGTCGAAAATTTGAGTTACCAATATATAACTGTATGTATGTATGTATGTATGTTTACATGTCAACCTAAAACTTTAGACAGAGGCGACGGATTTTCACTAGATCAGTATTGTTTTTAAGCTCGACCTTCCAGACGACCAATATCGAAAAATTGGCTAAAAACAGTGATATCTTTACCTTCAAGTGGGCACATTTCTACAGGCGGGGGTCGCTTTTGTCGCCGATATTTTCGAAAGTCATTCCCTCTTGTCGATTGTCTAGCCTTAATTTAAACATACATCACTTCCGGTTTGGCGCAGGTCGTAACAGCAAAGACGTCAGGTTTTCCCCCGTTCTTTTCCGCCTTTGCGGTACGGGTTGGGGCTTGCCTTCCTACTACCACTTTTTTTTATTTGCTCAACATACACCTCCAAACACCTGGGCAACGCCGGGAACCCATGCGAGTATATATATATATATATATATATATATATATATATATATATAATTGGAGTGAAAAAATACAAACCGTTCTTCTATGGAACTTTTATGGAACCTAAAAGTAGTTATACTACATAAAAACATATATAAAGTAGTTATACTGCATAATAACATATATAATTGGAGGGAAAAAATACAAACTGTTCTTCTATGGAACTTTTATGGAACCTAAAAGTAGTTATACTACATAAAAAACATAAGTAACATTTGTTATGATGATTGCTTTATGTTTATGGCCCCCAACTTTGATATGATGGTGCATATACTTTAATAATATGCTCCGTCATCAAAATAAAATTTAAAGGTGGTTCTTCTTAGACTTGTAAAATTTTAGTAATCTTAGTTATTTGTTTGCCCGTTTTAACTATTTAGCATGGTGCATTTTTCAGGTTCTACATGCCTAATATATTTCGGATTATTTTCAGATGATTGCGAAGCACCATTTTGTACCATTAAACATGATATGAATGCACTTCTGATCCTCGCTGAATGACAGCAATATGCCATCTGGAAGTGGTAATTAAAACCTTCAACGCTTCGAACTCCGTTTAGTAGCAAATTTTTAATTTCGTTTACAAGATAAATTATTCGTCCTATTATTTTATTCGGTTTTAATAAATAAATAAAGTACATCTCATTATTTTTCATTTTCTTTTAAACTAATCTCACTAAGAAATCAACAGAGGAAGAATTAAAATAAGAAACCGAAAAAGTGAATACACTCCTCCCATATATCCCAACAGATACTATCACAGATTCAAACAATTGATATATGCTGGAGCTAAATCGGTAAGTATGAAACGATGAGAAATAAGAGTGGAGAGCAAGATTACCAAGCTTAAAAAAGAAGGAAAATCCATAAATAAATCCAGAAGTCTGCAGAAAAGGGAAAATCTAACGCACAAGGAAATACTTAATCAGGATCATGAAGAACTAAAAACTTTTGAAACGAATGAAAGACAATTCTATCAAAAAGTGAAAAGTGGATAATATAAATAAAACAACCGACCCTAACAAAAATCAACCACTTCTGGAACCAGATGTGGGGACAACCCCAAGTTTACAACCGAAACGCCAAATGGTTGAAGGACATAAAAACGAACTTTGGAAAATTGAAGAAGGAAGAGAAGGAAATTAATGAAGATCCTAAGGAAAATGGCAAATTGGGAAATTTCATGTCATCATAGTACACATACATATTTGTTCAAAAGATTCACGATACCGCATGATAGGCTGGTGCAAAGTCTGAGAAAATGTATCCACAAAACAGAATTAGTAGAATGGATGACCAAAGGAAGAACTACGTTAATACAAAAATACGCTGTGACTGGGACGACCCCAAGCTATTACAAACCGATAATTTTCTCTCCGACCATGTGGAAAATTTTAACTGCACAACTGAGTGAATATAACTACTACTTCCTTAGAACTCGTGAACTATTGCGCGAAGAAAAAAATTAATGCTGGAAAGGAAAAGAGGGACATATGACTTGCTATACATACAAATATCTTGAAAGATGATAAAAGTAAGAAAAAGAACATAGCTTCGGCATAAATCGGTTACAAGAAAGCATGACAGAATTCCACAAACATGGATAATTGAATGCCTAAAAATATACAAAATATCCGACAAAATTATTAATATTATTAAGAAAACAATGGAAACATGGAGACTGGAACTGACACCTGGACGATAACACCTGACTGAAATAAGTATACATAGCGGCATCTTTCAAGGAGACTCGCTATCACCACTACTTGCCATAGTTTGCCATAGAATATAAATATCATTCAACTACGTACTAAGAAAATGTAATGCCCTATACAAGTTTAAAGACACAGAACAAAGAATAAACCACCTCATGTATATGGATGACCTGTTTGTAAAAAAGGATCTAAAAAACTGATAAATATATTCAGAATATTCAGCCATGATACTGAAATGGAATTTGGGATTGAAAATTGCGCACTACTCGAGATGAAAACGGGAACACTAGAGACACCAGAGGCTATTGAATCAAGAGGAGATAAGGACGTTTGGTGTTGATGATACTTATAAACATATGGGTGTCCTGCAAGCAGATACTATCAAATCTAATAAATGAAAGTGAAGATTATAAAAGAGTACTTGAGACCATGAAACCCTTAGAAACAAATCTATACAGTAGTAATCTAATTAAAAGAATAAACACCCGGGCAGTATCGCTAATAAGGTACTCTGGGCCATTTATAGGCTTGACCATTCGTAGGCTGGACCAAAGAGGAACTTGAACATAGGACTAAGAAACCATTTTGACCATAGGGCTAAGAAACTTATGACGATGAACAAGACATTACACCAAAAAGATGATACTGGACGACTCGATGTGAAAAGGAACGAAGGGGGGGGAAGACTAATAAACGTAGAATACTGTGCAGAAAGCACAAATAAGATTTGGAAAAGGAAGAACACATAAAGATCACCGATTGATTACGTAACAAGAGATACCGTTAGAAAGAACAATACAAGATATGATGAAACTAAAAACAAAAAGATAAAAGAAATGTGGGAAGAGAAAGCACTACATGAACAAATGACAAATAATGATAGTCAAAGAATCACATAAACACCTTGACATGCCAGCTTAGATAAATACTTTTGCAGTTTTAAGAAAAGAGCTACAATAATATCAGAGCGTCCTTATTTACACTGAACATTTACCGATTGCCAACATCAATATATTACATACAAGCAGGACATGTTAACCGGCGTTACCCGGTGTAAGCATGCTTACATCCCCTCCCACGGGTAAAAAATTAAAGTACGGTTATTGTTGTTGTTGCTGTTGTTGTTGTTGTTGTTGTTGTTATTGTCCAACTCCAAATCTCGTCATAATAAGAACGGCTTTCAGAATGAACACCCTCAACCTCCTCATGTTAAGAACGGATTTCGGAATGGACACCCCCAACCTTTTTATGTTAAGAACGGCTTTCGGAATAGACACCCCATGTTGTGAGTGGGGGTGGGTTGATCATAAAAGTTGCCCGAAATGTAACTTTGATAATCGCTGTAAACATTTTCATGCGCAAATACTATTAACGAACAATAAAATTCGGTGGTTGCATTGTTGTTTCGCTCGTGTGTACTAATCTGACGGGCAGGATATACTTCAAGGTATGCATCAGGGTATGATTCAGGGTATGATTCAGGGTATGATGCAAGGTATCGTTCAGGATATGGTAGTTTTGATTGCAAGGGTTCGAGAGTATTTTGCCACTTAAACTCCAAAGGGGCAAAATACTCTCGAACCCTCTATCACTTACAAGAAACTAAATGTCTGTAGTCATCTGTACGTTAACATGTAAACATATAAATAGTATTTCCGAAAGTGACAGTTTTAAATAAGCAGAAAAAAAGAAACAATATAAACACAACGTTTACTTTTAATAATGAAAAATTATTGTTAAGTTTAAACAATATCTACAAAATTTAGTTTATATTATAAACAATATAAATAGAATACTTTATAATTTAAAACAATGTAAACCTTTTTTAAATTTTAATGTTAGACAATGAAAACATCTTTTTAATAATTATGAACGTAATATTGTTTACGGACAATTTTCAATATATATATACCTAAAAGAAAAGAAAATTGGGGAATTAGGCAAAAACAAATTATTATGTTTTGTGACCCATTTCCTTGTAAAAATAAAAACAAAACATTTAATATTATTTATAAGTGTTAAAAGTACACATAAACATTTTTCAATACACATATACCCAAAAGAAAATACAGCTGGGGGAAATTGGCAAAAATTATTTTGGTTTGTGGCCTATTTGCGTTCAAAAAAAAAAAACCTTACATGTAATAATAGTTACTACCCGAGCGAACCATAGGAAAAAAATTAAGCAACCCCCTAAATATTGTAAATAGCAGCGAACACCCGTGCGCAAAAAAAAATAATAATAAAATAGATTTAAAAATAGCAGAGATAGACAGGCTCGAACGCGTAATGCTAAGAGGAAAAAGAGCTGCAAAAGAAAGGAAACACTTTAGTCGACTGGCCTATGAGAACCTATGACGTCACAATAACGGATTTAAAACGTACGTATTAGCGAGGCATAAATGACTTACACCGATAACTCATTAAATATTGTAAATAGCAGCGAGTACCCGTGCGAGCAACAATTAATAATAATAAAATAATATGTATATGTAGACAGAAGTTTATCTACTGTTAAATTAAAGCAACATTTTATTTTTCTTGCCCAATCTTTTAAATTGAAATAATAAAACAAAACATTTAATTATTGTAAGACTTCATCCTTCAGTATTTCTTTTCGCGAACTATACACTAGAATTAAACCAATATTTTTTTTTTATTAATCAATGTGTTTAAAGTTTAAATCATAAAATAAAACACCTATAAGTAATCGCTGTTTTATTTTTTATTTAGCGTATGAAGAAAGAATTTTACTCAGTTTTATATAATTGGTAGAAATGGAAGAAGAAATCAAATGTTATGGGCAGTTTAAAGGTTTCACAGCTATAATGAAGCCAGACATTGACTTTTATTTTTATTCAGTGTATAAAGAAAGAAGACACGTTGCATTTCATAACTTTAATCAGGGTTCAAGATTTTACCTAAAGTTTGGTCAGTATATTCCTATCACTATTCTAACTAATATTTGGGGTAGCAATTACAAAATTAAAGTTTAGAAAGTTTATATTAAAGGAAAAATATAAATCAACAAACGCAAAAGTATTGGATACATTGATTTAATATTTGGTTGCATAGCCTTTATTGCATTCACAAACTTCCAATCGCTTTCTATAGTTGCACACATGATTTTTGCAAAGATATGCAGGTATTTTGCGCCATTCTTCTTTGCTGAACTGTTATATTTGTTGAATATTTTGTGGGTTCCTCTTGTGAACATTGATCTTCAATATTTTCTACAAATTTTCAACTGGGTTGATGTCTGGAGACTGAATGGGTCAAATAAGAACGTCAATCCGTTATTTCTAAGCCATTCTTTGGTTAGTTTGGCAGTATGCTTAGGATCATTGTCCTGTTGAAACACGAAATTGCTATTATGTCCCAACAAATCAGCAGATTTCTGGAGGTTTTTCTCCAAAATATCCCTGTACATACGTCCATTCATTCTACCATTGATGATTTCTAGTTCACCAGTATCTTTGGATGAAAAACACCCCCTACTATAATCGAACCACTGCCAAACTTTACCATAGGAATGGTATTCTTTTTGTTAGAGACGGTGCAATTTTTACGCCATACATGTGTTGCTGTGTTTCTTCCAAAGATTTCGATTTTCGTTTCGTTTGACCAGATTACCTTGTTGTAAAATTCTGGGGATTGTTCCACATATGTTTTAACATAATTCAAACGTGATCTGATATGTTTAAGCTTCAATAATGGAACTTTTCTTGGGGACCTACGAACTTATTGTATCCTTGCTCACATTAATCCCAGCTTTTCTGAGGTCGGTTTGAATTTCACCACGAGTAATGAAAGGGTTTTTGTTTTGTATATTTCTACTTACCCACCTTGATTTTTTTCGTTTAATTCCCTTGGCCGACCACATATTGGAAGATTTGCAACAGCTTCACCAGGGTTTTTTAAACTTTCTAATAACGTTTCCAACTGTACTAAGTGGTATATTACTTCCCTTGATATTATTTGATACCCTTTTCCTTCTTTGTGCTTAGCAATGATTTGTTGACGAATGTCTATTGACAACTCTTTAGTTTTAGGCATTTTTATAAATGAACTGGTTGACTTTGAAGGAGTGAGCACAAACTGGAAGAATTTTATAAAATTATTTTAATATAATGCTCTCTGCTTGGTCAGTGATACTTCATTTGCATTATTGCAATACGCTAAATATGTCATTTAAATTTATTTCAGAAAAAGATGTTTTTAAGTGTTTTTTTTTTCAAATTCATATCTTTCTTTAAATATAAGCGTTCTAAACTTTGATTTTGTAATTACTGCACCAAATAGAATAGTAATAGGAATATACTGACCAAATTTTAAGTAAAATCTTGAACGCTAATTAAAGTTATGAAGAAAAATATAACGTATCCAATACTTTTCTGCGGCACTATTTTGGAACTCTACAAAATGGCATTGGAAGAAAGTTGCAACATAATGGCAAGATAATGTCAAAAGTTACCACAATAAATATTTTTCTTTAAATGTGTGTATTCTGTTGATCATTCTAATTTAGGTCCTGGATATGACCTAAAACTATATCCGATGGTGAGGCCCCCACCTTGCGGGCCTTGGGGAGTGTGGAGCCACCCTTTAATTGCCATTGCTCCCAGGTCCACTTTGACTCGGAGTGGTAGTACCTGTTAGGGTCCCAACTATGGGTTAAATAGAATCCGACTTAAAAAAAATATACTCCATTAAAAATCGTTCCTCAAAATAATTAGATTCGGCATTAAATAACCTGAAAAAGGTTGATATATATATATATATATATATATATATTTATATTTTAAATAGCAAAGTAACATAAGTGCATAGGCATCAAAGTTTTTAATCAAATTTATTTAAAAATTATTTGTATAATGTAATTATTGAGTGTATTTCTTTTAGATATTTTAATAAAAATGTCCCGAAAATCTACAATTACAACTCGCAGTAAAAATGTAAGGACATTTTCCGGTCTGCCTACACCATTATTAAACCGGTGCCTACAATTTACTGACAAATTATTCAGTATAGTTACTATTTAGTAAATACTTATCCCCATCTTTCGAATTTTGCTATTTCCGAATTAATAACAAAGGAAGTCATGGGTATTTGGAAAGCGGTTTATCCATGTTTACCTCTTTTAAGTGAAATGACTATTTTAAAAAAGGTGACTACACTATGTTTCAAGAAAGCGAAATAAATCATTAGAAAATCTCTCCCCGCTTCCCAAAAGAAATTCTGGCTAGAAAAACTGGATTCACTATTTGATATTTCGTCATGTTCTTGCAATCGACCAGTTTTAACTTGTGACAACTCCATGTAAAATGCAATAAAGAAAATTGCCAGATTGCGCACATTATTTGTCTTCAACAAAAGGTACGTCATTTTCTATTTCTTCCAATGTCTTGTTGAAATAGTCTTATATCCAAACCAATTTTCATATTTTAATGCCAACTAATTTTCATATTAATCTGTTTAGAGGTATTTTAATATAAGTAAAATCTGATTTTTCAGGCTCCAGTAGAGGACCGTAAATACCTAAAGGATCAGAGGAGCAAAATAGGGTCGAAAGGTACTTTTCAGCTAGGACTAGTTAATAAAAGTGCTATAAAAAAAAAAGTAAAAACGAACGGGGGTAAATAAAAATGAACATTCCTTCAACTTCAAATCTCCAGAGTAATATTTCTTCCCCCTCTTGCTCATCTCCTCAACGTGAAAAACCAGAAGAAGAATATTTGCAGACAAAGAGTCATCTAAAAGGGCCTCATATAGCCTTATTAAATTTCCCAGATATGCTCTTGAGTTAGTCAGGAGGGGGCATATCTTATAATCTTGAAGCCAGCCTTGCTCTTGGATTTGCTGGCTATGGGTCTGCTTATATCCAATATTAATATGAGCAATATTCTTATTGATAAATGTAAAGTGGGCAGTGCAAAAACTAAAGTGAAAACAACTGCCCAAAAAACATAATGAAATTGTGGACAATCTGATATGCATTGGAGTTGATTGGAGAATAGATAAGGATACATTGTTTTATAAAGAAATTGTGGAGAAAAATGGACAGAAAAGTATGAAAAAAAACTAAGGGACCAGAACACCATTTATATTTTACAATAGAGACACCATACGAAAGAAAATATCTGATACACAGAGTTCTTCCAAACAGTGGTGCAACAGGTGTTGTTCATGCAGAGCATATGATGATAAATTCAACAGTTAAAACACTATCAAGACTATCCTTGTTGACACCACTAATGCCAACACAGGTTGTGAATGTGGAATGGTGGCAATGTTAAAGAAAAAATATTTAAAAAATCTTAATACAATTGGTTGCACAAAAAGGTCATACAACATTCAGCGGACCCCTGGGGAAGTTATGCTTAAATGATTGTCGTGATTTACCCCAAATATCATTTTCCACTATTAGAAGTCCTCAGGATTCAATTTTGAAAATTGATGAAATAAATGACCTCAGTTGTGACCAAAGATTACTGTATGAATACACAGTATGTATTTCTAGAGGTAAGGTTGACTCTATATATGCTTTGTGGAAAATTGGTCCTTTAAAACAGGCAAGATGGCGTACTTTAGCCATCAGACTCATGTGTTTATGGACTTTTGAGTCAGAAATTGAGACCGTCATTTTTGTCTAAAGGCTATTATATGGAGTTATTTCACTCTATATATTAAGCTCTATCAAAATAATGTTTTGTCTTTTCTTTATTTGTTTGTTTATTACATTTTCACTTATAACAGAAAAAAATCAATTTTAAAATATTGAAATATTACTGCTTAATTCATAACATGAATAGACAGTTTGCTAATGCAACTCTATGATAAATGGAGAACTTGTCACTCATCTCAACAAAAATAACCTTTTCAGTGATATGCATATATCTGAGAGATCAACAGCTGATCACACAGAATCAGTGAATTTATTGACGCAGTTTTCAGTTTTAGAGCGGTAACTCTTAGCATATCTACATTTGATAGGGTCTGACAACAAGGTTTACTTCGTAAAATCTCTAGCTATGGATTAGCTGGAAATGTCCTCTCACGCATAAAAACCTTTTACTGTGATAGGTCTATTAAAGCGGTCGTTAATGGGCAAAAATGCGTAGGTTACGGTATTAATGCTGGCATGCCCCAAAGATCCATATTGGGCCCAACTGTCTTCCTTATCTTTATCAAGGACCTCACAAACCATATTCTTCAATCATTTGTCATCTATGCAGACAATACTACCATCTATGGCAACATTACAAAAGCCGACAAAGATCATAAGTTTTCTGATTCTCTCTCCTCTGACCTTAAACGTGTGCTGCAATAGGGTAAGGAATGACTGGTCTGTTTTAATACATCAAAAACCAAACTGCTATCTGTTCACCACTAATGTTTATATCCTCATTTTATCCCAATTGAAATGAGCATCTCTTGCTTTGATGAAACACCCTGTTTTGACAAACTTCTGGGACTCCCTTTTACTCTGAATCTGAATGAAATACCTACATCAGATCCCTAACTACTCAAACAAGTATCTCACCCCGCCGCGATCCTCTACCTGTACAAAAACAAGCATGTTCTAAGAGGGAGTACTGCTGCCACATCTAGGTTGGAGCTCCAAAGAATACCCTTTCCTGTCTTGACAGAATGCAGAACATCTACTTAATAGTTAACCCTTATCCTAGAGTTGCCAAAGAGTCTTGCCTTAGCAAGGCCCTCAAAGTAAAAAAATGAAAAGAGGGGTGGTGTAGATTTTCAATTTAAAGATTATATATGATTTGTTATAATAATATTATTTTTATAAAATAAAAAAGACATCACTTGATTTGAAATATTGAAATTTTTTGGTATTCACACGAATATTCAAGACAAACATTGCAAACCGAAGAATTTTCAGTATATTTTTGTCTACGACTTTGATACAGAACGCTCAAAAAACTGCTCAAGTATTTGATCGAATTTTTTTTGCATGCGTACTTAATAAGTCCAGACGCAACTTTCGGCAAGTGCCATTTTTTAATATTCTGAGAAAAGTGAAAAATCCACCTACCCTAATATATATATATATATATATATATATATATATATATATATATATATATATGCATATATATTTATATGTATACACATATATATATGTGTGTGTATGTATGTATATGAATATATACATATATATATGTATATATGTGTATGTGTATAAACATATACATATATATGCATATATAAAAATTTATAAGTATGTGTGTATGTATATATATATATATATATATATATATATATATATATATATATATATATATAATTTCTCAGATTGTGACTGGGAGACAGTAAGAGATACAATATACCAAAAAGGTGTTGAAGTTCTTGGATTGAAGGTTCCCAGACATAGAGAGTGGTTTGCAGATCATTTCGATCAAATTAAGCCTAAAATTGATAGAAAGCGGAAAGCTTATTTGAAACTTCTCAACTCCTCACCTCTGAACGAGCCAGCGCTCGCTGCCCACTTTTCTTCTGTTCGGAGTGAGGTTCAGTGTTGTGTGCGCCAAATAAAAAACAAATGGTGGTCTAACCTCTCCAGGGAGATACAAACTGCCTACGATCATAGAGATGTCAAAACATTCTACACTTTGCTTCATCAGGCTTATGGTCCAAAATCCTCTTCAACTACACCACTCCTGGCGAAGGACGGGAAAACCTTGCTGAAAACCTCAGATGAAATTAAGCATCGATGGCATGAACACTTTCATGATCTTTTTCATAACCACTCCAATGTTGATTTTGCTGCAATAGAAAGTATCCCTCAATGTTCCTTTTGTCCAGAACTTGATGTTGAACCGACTCTTGTGGAAACAGTTGACTGCATAAAACAGATAAACTCGAACAAAGCCCCTGGGTTGGATGGCATCCCTTTTGAGCTGCTGATACAATTGTGTGGTCCACTCTTTGATACTGTCTGTATGGCAGGGTGACTCGGTTGCCCAAGATTGGGTAGATGCCATCTTGGTTATGTTGTACAAAGGAAAGGGTACAAGATCTGATTGTGGAAATTATCGAGGTATCTCACTGCTGAGTGCGGTTGGAAAGGTATTTGCACGGCTCTTGCTAAACCAATTGGAAAAGTATGTATGTCCTAATATCCTTCCGGAATCCCAGTCTGGTTTTAGAGGTGGGCGAGGAACTGTGGATATGGTGTTTTCTGCAACCAAGGCGTTTGACACAGTCAACCGTGAGGCTCTCTGGAAAGTGCTGGAAAAATTTGGCTGTACACCTGCTTTTACAGACAAGTTCAAGCAACTTCATCATAGTATGAAAGGTCGCGTCAACTTCAATGGTCAGCTTTCGGAAGAATTCCCCATTGATAATGGTGTGAAGCAGGGTGATATAGCTGCACCAACATTGTTTTCGCTCTATTTGAATGCAGTGCTCTTGTATGATTTCCACGATTGTGATATGGGTGTTTATATTAGATTCCGAACGACTGTAAAGGTGTTCAACCTCAGAAGATTCCAAGCCAAAACACTTGTTAGTGATGGACTTGTTAGGGAACTGTTGTATGTTGATGATGCTGACCTGGTAACACCCCCCCCAGTAGATATGCAACTAGTGATGGATCTCTTTACAAATGCTTGTACTTGCTTCGGACTGACAGTTAGCATTAAGAAAACTAAAGTCATGTACACTCCCGCTCCCAATGATCTGTATGTGGAACCTGATATCTTCGATTGTGAAAAGTGCCTTGAAGTCGTAAAAAAATTTGTCTACCTTGGGAGTGCCCTATCAAATGATGGCACTCTTAATGCGGAAATAAGACAGAGAATCAGCAAGGCATCTAATGCTTTTGGAAGGCTACAAGATAGAGTCTGGTCTGACGGTGATCTGACTCTGACAACCAAAATTTCAGTATATCAAGCATGTGTAGTACCATCCCTACTCTACGCGTCTGAAATTTGGACCTTGTACCGGTCACATATAGAATTGCTCGAGAGGTTCCATCAGCACTGCCTTAGACACATTCTTGGTTTCAAGTGGTATAGCTTTGTCCCTGATACATATGTCTTAAAAAAGGCCAAAACAAACAGTATTGCCACCATTGTTATTAAGAACCAGTTGCGTTGGGCGGGTCATCTCATCCGGTTTGAAGACTATCGTCTCCTAAAACAATTGTTCTATGGTGAGCTCTTTCTTGGAAAAAGACCCCAGCACAAGCCCAAAAAACGTTTTCGTGATAGCATCAAGGAGAGTCCGGTGAGCTTTCATATTCCTGTTGACAGTTGGGAGTCCCTAGCGTATGATCGCAAGCAGTGGAGGACACTGATATACAGGAGTGCAGAACACAATGAAGTAGCCAAAATAGACCGAGCGAAGCTTAAGAGAGCATGTAGGAAATGCCAAACCTTGCCGCCCAACCATGGAGATCTCTGGATCTGTAAGGTGTGTGATCGGGCTCTATTGTCTCAGGCAGGTTTTGTTAATCACATGAAAGCCCACGATAATACAGGTTCCGCTGCTGTTAGTCTCATACAAATCAGTGAGCGTTTTCAGTGTCATGTCTGCTTGAGGGTATGCAAGTCGCTGGCAGGGCTAAAAAGTCATATTCGGGCACATGGACTTTTAGTGACTGAAGGAGTGGGTCTCGTCTGACAAGACATTCCAATCATCATATATATATACATACACACATACACACACACACACACACATATATATATATATATATATATATATATATATATATATATATATATATATATATATATATATATATATTCAGACAAGTATTGTTAAATAGCACGGAGTGTTCTTGCTTAATAAGCTTTCTTTGCAGTTTTTCAATTTTTCTAAATTGTCTTTATTGTTGCTCGGTTGAATCTGTGTAAGAAAGTTCCACAGTCGTTTTGGTCCATTTTTCCCCGTTTCTTTCTTCTTTGCATGTATTTTCGCCTGAGTTTTTCAATCGTCGTCTTCGTTTTGATTATTGTTTGTTTAAAATCCGGATGCTTTATATGTTTTATGTTGAAGTTAAAAAATATATTTAAATTTCTTGAACAAGTGAAGCGTATAGGGTATTTTTTCCTACGTGTTAGGGCGTGGCTAAAATAAATGTACAATGTTTTTAACAGTGTGATTTACAATATGGTGTAGAATTTACTTTTTCGTTTTTTTTTTATTAAATTATTATTTTTAATTTTACATTACAATACACATATCTATAGATATACACGTAACCATATGTGTGTATACATATACACATATATTGAATAGTCACGCACCAAGGCACTTCAGAATGTTACTACTTTTTTCAAAATTTACATGATTTATTTTTGGATGTTTAGTTTTATATATAGTGCTTGAAATATTCTTAATCGTTTTACATTTGAATCCATATTGAGGAATTTTGTATTTCCCACGAGGATCTTTCTAAACTGGGAATGTGGGCAGCCATGTTGTTTTAGGGAAATTGAGCTTGTGTCGGCAACGTGTAGGGTCAATCGTCTGGACAATGTGTTAGTCGTGTGTCCAATGTATCTATTAGTGTTGGAGATGCATTCTCCCAAGGGGCAATTGAATTGATAGACTATATTGGTTTCATCGATTGATTTTGTTGTCCGGGAAGTGTTGTTTTTAATTATAAGATTAGCAGTTGTTAATTTTTTTCATAATAAATGACAAATCTTATTCTATTATTGACTGGGGATATATATCGATGTATTATATTTCTTTCTCATCTGATTAAAGTTGTGGTGTAGTTGGTTGCGATAGAATATGGGGATTGCTAACTTGGTTATTATTAGTTTGGTATAGGTTTCTAATTGTTAGTTTAATTTGTTTTTTTACTAAGAAATTGGGGAATTGGTTATTAATCAGGACCTGTTTGATATTCTTTAATTCACTATAGAACATTTTTCTATTTGAGGAGACCAATATCTTTCCATTAATAATTTTTTTTTATAATTGCGGTCTTGTATCGATAGGGGCATTTACTTTTTAAGTTGAAGATTCAGGAATCGGTTGCAGTAGTCCTTTTATATGAAGAAGTGTTAAATTCATCTTTGCTGGGGTCTATAAGAATATCTAGAAATGGAATGCTATTATTTGAGTTTAATTCACAAGTGGAGGCTAGTATGGAGTTTGTTGGGAAGTGATCCTTTAGTTTCTCTATTTCGTCATTATTGTCAGCCAGAATAAAAATACCGTCGATGTACCTAACGTAAATAAACAGTTTTTATATATATTCGTACACGACATGCTTCACTAGTTCAAGACATTTAAATATAATTTTAGCTAAAGCATATAAAAGCATCCAGATTTTAAACAAACAATCAAAACTGCCTGAAGACGACTGTTAAAAAACTCAGTCGAAATACTTGCAAAGAAGAAAGAAACGGGAAAAATATAAACCAAGACGACTATGGATCTTTCTTACACATATTACACCGAGAAACAAGAAAAACGATTAGAAAAACTGAAGAACTACAAAAAGCGTGTTAAGCAAAAACACTCCTTGCTATTTAACAATCCTTGTCTGAATGAAAACTTGCTGCCTAAATACATAATGTATATATATATATATATATATATATATATATATATATATATATGTATACTAGCAGAAGTACCCGTCGTTGAGTGGGTTCAAAAACAGCCTACAGAAAATGGACTGTAATTGATGAAAGTATGATAGGTTATGAAAAGGAGGGGGTTGTAAAGAGATAGGTTTTGATACTCAAAAATTTTACCCTAAGCAAAATATGATGAAAGTAAAGATAATTTTCGCGAAAATATATTTTTTATATCAACTTTGTTTCCATTCATAGCCAAGAGTGACCAACAAAATGATGTTTCCTTATAAAGAGAAAATGTCATATATATAATAATATAAATATACAAGAAAAAAAAATGTTACGATAGTCAATAGTTACTTTTATGGTAGAAAAGTTCATTGGTTTGTATTTTTAAGTAGTTTGTAAAAAAAATGTTTTGTTTTTTTAATTCACGAACCGGTTTAAAAAAAATCAAAATGGCAGCGACTTTGAAATGGAGAGCCTCGTTTTCAATTTGAGGAGGGGCACCTGAGCATTCTATATTAACAATTTAAGAGAGTTCCGTCAACTTAAGGAATATTTATAAACATATTTTAATGTTTTCCGTTCTGTTGTGCTTGAGGAATATTCGATTATGGCATGTGCAGTTTATATAAAAATTCATTTAAGTAGTTATCGCCTCAAATTTCGTTTTAATTTCGGTTTGCTGAAATTATTTCAAGTAAAGAGCATTAAAAACTATTTCAAAACTAAAAAAAAAAACATGAACTGAACTTTTCTTGACTATGGTAACATTTATTTCTTTTATATTTATTTTTCGAGTAGACGTTTGTTGGCTTTTCTGCTAAACACTCTTACTAAAAATATCGACGAAATATCGAAAAACAAAGAAACAAAAACAGTTTTGATAAATAATGAAGCTTTACTCACTTTAGTAAAATAATCCGAAACAGAAAAATGGGATATTAAAAAAAGTAAACAAGTAATTACTTTAGTTTTTAAAGCAAAGAATCGATATAAATATGAATAAGAACGAAAACGGCGCCCTTTTCAAGCAGAGCAGCTTCGTTTCACTTTTACAGTATTGAACGGTGTAGTATTGCGCCGTCGGATTCACGGTTGTACTATTATAATGTAAAGAACACGCAGAAAGGGTTATAATCACGAATTCCTTCTAGTACACTGACAAAAAAGCTTAAAGAGATATATAAATAAAAATAAAAAAATTATGTAAATGTTTTTAAAAAGACATGTAATCACGTGAGCAGGATTTTTCCTTCTTTTGACACGATAGCAAGTAACGTTCTTATTTTTTATTATTTATCTATTTATCTATTTTCGAAAGAGGGCCACGTGCAAGTGGAGAAGGAAAAATAGAGTTATGCAAAATTTGTGTCGAAATTGTCCAAAGTTCCGACTTTTTTTTTTTTTTTTTTGGCTTTCACTTTAATAAGAACGTGAATTTATGAGGTGAATTTATTCGATACAGTATGATTCAACTCGAACGTGAATTAATATTAAAGTTAAGGTGTTATTGTGGACCCTCACCCCTTTTTAAAAAACTTGTTAAACTTTATGACATATTTACATTCTATGGAGGTCAGGCGCGAACGAACACCCAATAATTTTATTATAGCATATTTCTTAAAACTGAAACATAATTATCGAAGTATACTTACGCAAATAGATATGAAAACACTTTCGTAAAGTTTGTGCCATATTTCCATGGAGTGCAGGCGCGAACGCAGACCACACAATTTAATTATACCGTCCCTATTTAAGTTGAAACATACTTATCAAAGTATTCTTATGCACATCTATATCCAAAACCCTTGTAAACTTTTTTTTTTCATTTTTTCTATACTTTGGGGGCCAGGCGTGAACGCAGACTCCACAATTTTTATGAACCATCGTTCTGCCAGATCAAACATACCCATTCCGGATCCTCGATACATCTTCTATCATTATATGTAATCAGTTTTTTAAAATAGGCAATCATATAGGAGCATATTCGTTGACCTCCCCCCCCACACACACAGACGTTCAGCTTTATATTATAGATATATATCCGGGTTTACACATATACACAATTTAAATATTTGTCTTAAGAATATGATTTGGTTTGTAAAGAAATTTTAATCCGTGATAAAAATTATATTTTAATAGTTATAATTATCTTCAAAAGGCGTAATCCTATTAAATTTTATCAAATACGCTTATATATATATTTCACACGGAGGTTTTATGCCTCAAGCAACTGAAAGTCTAATAACACTAAATTGTATAAATTTGTGTACTTTTATGAAACTTTTGCAAAATGTGAAATTAAATCATATAAATCTTATTATAATGGATAATTTGTATCATTTTGTCACATAAACTATTTTTTATGTTATGATCGGAAAAATTATGGCCATATTTTGGATAGGTACAAAGAGTTAGACTGCGAACATGGGAAATAGAAAGAAGTAATATGTTTATATATATTTTAATAATGTTTGTAATTAGATCTATGCCTATGAAATACTAAGTAGGAACTATAAGTATTATATTGAAAGAAAGAAATAGTGCATAGAAACAAATGTAATTTCTAATTAAAATTATTGTATTTAAAATTGGATTTTAAAAAATAACGCTAAACTCCTGCTATATTTATATGATTTTTCAAGAAAACAAGTATTCCGATCCCAAATTAGTGGTTATTTTGTATGTTATTGCAGGTTGTTGGAGATGAAAGCGTTCGCACTGCTCATATAATAGGATATCTATTTGTATGAATATGAAAACTATTTATATATTTAATCATTAAGAAGTAAACACCGATTACCTATCGGAAAAATGTTGTTTCTTTCATATATACTACCCTTATCCCAAAGCATTTTTTGTATATATAAGATGTTGTAGTTTGCGTAAAGCAGTATACATAGTGTATGCAAAGTTCTGTCACCAAAGGTAATGTTTGATAAAAACTTATGAGCTAAATAACCGACGATAATGCTAAATTAATTCATCAATATTATTGTTTATTATAAAATTTTCTCTACTGATTTCCTATTAAACAATGTTTTCAGCACACACATACGTATAAACACACGCACACAAACATACACACGTCCAAAATCCAAATTTTGAAGTCAGCTAAAACGCATAATCTGCTTATTAGGCAGACGCCTAAATATACACAACCCTATGGCCTACACGTGTTTCGCTGTATATCACAATAATAACACGTCAGATATATGGCTACTTAAATAGAATTCCTAGAACGTTTAATAAGCGGAATAAATAAAGAATTTGAAGGAGACAAAATGGAGATATGTAAGTCTGCAAAAACATAAACTTGAAACTACTCAGTATCAGGTTTGTTGGCCCAAACCTCAACAATTAGAAAAAAAAATCATCGATAATGTGCCACGCGTCGCCATATACTATTCTATTTCCCAAAACATGCATTTCTTTTGTAGAAGGCACCCCATCTCAGTTACCAATTCTACTATCTAGGCAGTACACCTACTTATATATCGACATATCCTTTATTTCAGTGTTTTCCTTCTACTTTTTGGCGTATACTTAATCTATTTTCATTCCATGTTTTTATTTTTATATTTATATTTATTTAGATCGTCATTTTTTAAAAAAATGTTGATGCATTTTCTTTCCTAATGTAACTTAAGCTTGATGTCGCATTCCCCTACATCTAAAACCTTCTCTTACCCCCACTTTCTGTCGGCTCCGAAATGCCTAGGTATATAAAAGATGCTTATAACCAATCTTCCTATTGATGTTTTGCTCCTTTTTAGCTGATCAATAAATTCATATATACCTATGTTTACTTTATCTTTCTTTAATTTCAGTTTATGTTTATGCGCCACCCCAATATCTGGAGCTTTTTATCTTGATAAGTCTCTATATAAAGAATATATCTTTATTCTTTAAGCCCATTTGATCATATATATATATATATATATATATATATATATATATATATATATATATATATATATATATATATATATATATATATATATGGGAAAATAAGGAGTTTTAATCTGGACCGTATAGAGTGTTATTTCTACTGTTTTTCATTTACACATTATTTACTATTTAATCGAGTAATAATTATCTGCAACGTGTTTAATTACATAGACACTATTACTACTTTGGCTTACCAGTAGAAACTTATTATGCTCATATAAAATATGGACTGACTTTCTCTGCAAAATATGGGTATCCTTAAAAAAGCAACATTTTGAGATCAGTTATTTACTGAAATTATTTAAATCGTAAATATAAGAAGATATAGTAAATATAAACAGCCGTGGCACATCAGCAAGTGGGGGAGGTGGTAACGATGACAGAGTATTATGACGGTGAAATAGTATAATGATGATTCGTTAACGCAGTCTTTCAGACATTTGAGTCTTATTTGAGTTATAGGAATATCATAGGTTTTAAATTTAATATTAAGCGTTTTATTTATGTGAATCTGGTGGTATTCTCCGTATTCTTATGCAAGACAACACTGGTCATTTCTGATAAAGAATTCCTGAACGGAAGCTGGCTGGTAATGCCATTGAAGTCTTTAACATTTTCTCTGATGAAGTCATCTTTCTCGTTATTGCGAGTATAAGAGCCTGAAGACATTTCACACCAGAAACCTCACAAAAAAAATAAAAGACGTGCTAACATACAAGCTGGCACATTTGTACGAATGAAAGATCCTGAAAAATAGAATTGAGAAAAAGAAAGACAAAATAACTAATATAAAAAAGAAAACAAATCTAGAGAGAACAAGCAAAGCCAATCATAGCCAGGGTAATCCTTTCAGAATCAGAAATTGACTTCATATTTTTTATTGCAAATCTCGACTAACCTATTTTTCCATCCTTTCCTTCAATCCAATTTACATATTTATCGTTATTTTTTCTCTGATTTCTCATTTTTTTCTTTTATCTTTCATTTTTCCCCGTTTTTTATATTTTCTTTACGCTCAATACTTTTTGTTTTGTTTGCTCAACATTCTTCCTCACATTATTATTTTTCGTGTTTTGCCTGACGTAGCATAATCTAACGTTGTATTACTTCATTCTTGGTAAAATAAAAAAATCTTTCACAGAATGGCAGCAGCGCGTCCACCGTGCCAGCCTGTCTGTCCTCATAGTTATTTGTTGTTTTGTTCATTTTTTTTTTATTTCGCCGACCATCTTTATCGTACTTCGCTGCTATTTATTGTGCCTTCCTTTCACAATTTGATTCTTCATGTTGCTGGTTTGATTTGCAACGTTCCCAGCTTGTGGCTGGTAGAAACAGTCCGATCAGTAAAGTGCTGAACAGACGTTAGATTTGTCCGTTTGAGCGAAGAACACTCCTGCGGGGCAAATTTGGTATCGCAACTGTGCCAATACAAGAGTGAGTTTGCGTTGACATATTGACACGAACCGCAGATCCAGGGCAATGACGAACAGATGAGACAATAAAGCTTTGACCTGGGTCGCACTGATTAGCACCAACCTGAGGCCCCGGTCAGTACTGGACGCCGCGTTTTTTTCTGTCCCGCCCTCATGAGAGCAATGCCCCTTCACAGACCTTGGCTGACCGGCTTTGGCGCCCGCAACCGCCTTTCCTTACCGCACTCTCATCTCCTGTAAAATGCTAGAGCAACCAACTCGTGTAATAATAAACCTCAATTGCAACGAGCACAAATTGATTTCATCAAATTTTCGTTGCGTTTTCTTGGGCTGAAGTCAGCTAGCTCAGTGATAAAACGTCCGCGTTGTATACAGTGGGGAAAGAAATGATGCAAACAACAAAGGGGAAATAAACGTCGTGGTGGATAAAAAAAAGAAGAGGAAGACATCGTAGAGTGGAGGGGGTTGGCTTCTCTTCCTCCGGGAGTTTGTTTTTGACTGACTGACTATGTCGTGTTTTCGTCACCAGCGCAGAGGCAGCGGTAGAACCTGGGCAACGCTGGGACCAGAATATTGGCGAAGGAAGCGATAGAGGAGACTGGCGGTGGGAGAAAATGGCCGAAGGTGAGAGTGGCAAGGAAGGAAAAGATGGAGAAGGTAAGTTATGGTGGTCGTGTTAATGGTGGCGGTGGTGACAGCATAAAACCTGAAGTGGTGGAACAGCGGTGTGAAACAATGGAGGTAGCGGGCGAGGGCGAAAGTTTTTGGAGGACACAAAATGAGGAAAACAGACAAGGATAAAATAAATGGGTGAATCGTAAGAGGTGTATACGTGCGCACATCTCATACATACAATTACACATGACATCCTATGCTAAACATACACGCACACACACATTTATAGTATTCTGTTTCAAATATATATTTCTTATATAATAATATATTACGTATAATTGTGTCACCATTACGAGTGAAGCTAACCAGTAGTAAACCATAAACTTATGACAAGTTCTACAAAAACGTTCGTTCTTCAGTTCATGAATAGAAATCGTCAAGGTCACATATATCTTGACGATTTCATCACATACAACTTACCTCAAACGTTTTTTTATGCTATGTGTATGAATAGAAATATATATGTATGCATGTATGTATGTATGCATGTATGTATGCATGTATGCATGTATGTATGTATGTATGTATGCATGTATGTATGCATGTATGCATGTATGTATGTATGTATGTATGTATGTATGTATGTATGTATGTATGTATGTATGCATGTATGTATGTAAATAAACAACAATTTTCCCAATGTCGAAAATTTTATTGATCCGACCAATCATTTTTTCAACATAACAAACTTGTATTCATATATAATGTTATGTTGTTATATTTTACAAGCATAAAGCTTATAATTTAAAAATAATTTCTATACACAAGAACTGAAAAATATTAGAAAAAGCGGATTTTCTCCAAATTTCTTTCTCTCTCTCTCTCTCTCTCTCTCTCTATATATATATATATATATATATATATATATATATATATATATATATATGAAATGCGAAAATATTTTGTGTAACTTATTAGCATTCAGTATATATATATATATATATATATATATATATATATATATATATATATATATATATATATATATATATGCAGGGTCACCCCCTCCCCCCAAAAAAAAACAGCGGACATTCAATTGTTTGTCTAAGCATTTTCCAGTCAACGAAGAAAAAAGACCAAAGACCCTAGTGTTTTGATGTGATGTTTTGAATATAATATACTAGTTATGACCAAAGTTTCATTTCATTCCAACAAATACTAAGAAACGAGGCCTAAATAGAGTTGGGGACCGTTTTCTAGGAGTCACCCTGTGTACCTGTATACATACATACATACATACATACATACATACATACATACATACATAAAAGATACAATAAATATATATATATATAATATATATATATTATTTCGATATATATATGTACACAAAAAACTATACATATACACTATGTATAGTGTATATATGTATACACATATATATGTATACAAAAACACTGTGCAACTTAACAATGTCTGTCTGAATGAAAACATGCTGCCTAAATACACAACACACACACACACGCACACACATATATATATATATTGTGTATTTAGGCAGCATGTTTTCATTCAAACAGATATTGTTAAATAGCACAGTGCGTTTGCTTAATTTGCCAACACCTAGAACAACATGTCTCCCCACCTTCCCAATTTAGAAAAATCCTTGTTGAAAACGCGAAAATCATTCAAATGGGTCCAAACGTAAAAAGACTAAACATACTGGGATGACTTTATATAAAAGCTAAACGGCAAAAATTTAATAACGTAAATTTTTAAAACTATAATAACATTTTAAAGTGCCTGGGTACGTATCATCCAATATATATATATATATATATATATATATATATATATATATATATATATATATATATATATGTGTGTGTGTGTGTGTGTGTGTGTGTGTGTGTGTTTGTGTGTGTGTGTGTGTTTATATATGTGTGCGTGTGTGTGCAGGTGTAGTTACATATGTATTTCTATATGTATGTTGTAATTTAAATTTATAAATTTATTTTTAAAAAACTGTAAATTTCACACTATTTTTATATCACACGTTTAAACCATCGTATATTTATTTTAGCCACGTTCTAACACGTTAAAACGTATTTTTTACACACGAGGCGCTTCACTATTTCAAGTAATTTAAATGTAATTTGAACTGAAGCATATAAAAGTACGTAGATATTAAACGAAACTACAATTAATAATCTGCCTGAAGACGACTGAAGAAAATCAATCGAAAGTACTTGCAAAAACAAAGCACATATGGAAAAACGTCAATGGAACATTTCCACACGAATTCGACCGACACTTAAGAATGACCATTCGAAAAATGGAAAAATTAGAAAAATATATTAAGCAAAAACACTCCGTGCTATTAAACAATATCTGTTTGAATATACATCTATATATCTATATATATATATATACATATATATATATATACATATATATATATATATACTGATATAAATGTATATAAGTATAAATGTTTATATACATATACTGCAGTAGTGTATAAAGTAAACGTAAATTTTATATAGTCCTTTAAATGTGTTAGAACAGGAAGCGGTTTTTAAAATGCAAAAATAAAGCTCAATATTTTAAAAATCTAATAGAGCTTAAAGACAAAGTATTAAATTAAAAATTAGATCATTTCTTTATAAAATAGCAGTTTCGGAGCAAAACTATTTTTAAAAGATGGAACATATATACACACATACACACACGGATGTATATGTATCTTTGTATGTATGAGTACGTTTGCGCCATAATGTGTGTGTCTAATTGTGGTCACATAATCTAAACACATAACTCATGCAAATCGAAAAAAATGAGGAGAAATATATGAAATAATGTAAAAATAAATGCAAAATAATCTGTAGCAGCAAAATACAGTAAATATCTTCATGTATAAATAATTCTAAAACGTAAGAAACGCAGATTACACACACGTATTAACTTTTAGTTCGGTAAACCAAACTATATACATCATAGATTTTATAAAATAGTAATACGTTTTAATGATTTTTAACTGTTTTCTTTCAAATAACATATTTGTTTTTTTTTTATGCTGTCTATATATAAGGAATACGAAGTTTATGTCTGTAAACAGACGCCGTACATTCATATCCTAACCAGTATCATTTAAAAAAATACTTTTTGAATGAAATTCAAATTTTCTTCGCCGTTTTTCATTTTCGTCATCAAAACTATGCATATATACATATCAACACGATGCACATATACATAGATACGTACGTGAGCGTATGCATATATACGTGGTGTTTTCCTTAAGTACACATGCAAAACTTCATATATATATATATATATATATATATATATATAAATATATTATATAGATAGATAGATAGATATATGTATGTATATATATGTGTGTGTGTGCGTGTGTGTGTGTGTGTGTGTGTGTATGGATATGTATTTACCTATATATATATATCTATATATATATGAGAATTTTATATACTTATATATATATATATGTACGCCAATTCATATATATCCATTCACATTTTGTATAAATTCGAAAAGTATTTTTCGATAACAACAAAAATTTACCATCAATATGCAAAATTTATAAGCGTTCGATATTCTATAAAACAACTTAGATGCCATCGCGTGTACTTAATTTTCAGATATTTAAAATTTTAAATATATAATTTTTCCATCATCATTTGGCAAATTTTTACCATATGAGTGCAGTTCTAGTGTTAGGAAAAGTGGAATTGAATTTTTTTTACAATTCAATATGGAGCCTAAAAGAAATTGATATAATGATTTATTACAATTCATGAATTATCTTTTCTCATCTTAACGTTAATTGTTTTGAAATGTTTTATGGTGTATTTGTTTCATTTTTTAATACATACAACTTATGCTGGTTAATTATTGAAAACATACTTTACTTTTATGTATATCTTTCACATTGAATAATTATTTTAATCTCTATTATTTATCGTTTATTTTATATTTACGAATCAGTTTTAATTTTAAAATGAAGAAATCGTGTTTTCTTTTTCATAATAAAAAGCATACGAACATCAAATGTGTTAATTAAATTATTATTATTATTATTAGTAGTAGTAGTAGTAGTAGTAGTAGTAGTAGTAGTAGTAGTAGTAGTAAAGTATTCTCACACAGATCATTATCAGGGATAACTCACTGATATTAATCGGTGGTGTTTAATGGGGTATGCATGGCCACAAGTCCCCCTGGATTTCCAGTATTCTACACCTCATTCGATGACTTGGCCTTAGCGCAACATCCGTTAGCAATTGATTTTAATATTATTATTATTAGTAGTAGTAGTAGTATATTTATGATTATTATTATGATGATTATTATTAACATTATCATCAATGGTATTATCATTATTATTATCATTATTATTATCATTATTATTCTTGCGTAAGTAAGAATTTTAAATTATGGTATTAATGAAAACTATTTAATTTATTATTTTGTTTATTTTATATTAAACCTGTGGCACAGCTAAGTATGTATAAACCCATACACATACTATATAGAGATTAGAATTATAAAATTATATAAATACAGACACCCATACACATTATATATTTATTATATAATATATATTATATATTTTTATGTGTGTTTCTCCGCTACATATAATAAATTTCTTCAAATTTGAAAAATAAAAATACAACTTTTACCAAACGAACGGCGGCAGGTGTTTTAAGCAAAACTACATTTAATCACAATTTGAGAAAAATATTACTAACGATTCTTCATGCGATAATTAGTAAAACTATATTAACTAATATAATGAAAAACCGCGACACACACACACACACACACACACACACTCATATATATATATATATATATATATATATATATATATATATATATACATATATATTACACTGCTTATATATATGTGTGTGTGTGTGTGTGTGTGTGTGTGTGTGTGTGTGTGTGTGTGTGTGTGTGTGTGTGTGTGTGTGTGTGTGTGTGTTGTAAGGATTGATAAAATCTCCGTCGTAAATTTAAGGATATTGATTTTTTTTCATATACAATCATATTAAATACATATTAACATGATTTTGTTTGCTGTTACTATCACTCACACATTACAAATACATTTTTTAATTATAATTGATCTCAGTAACAGTTCCTTCAAATTATATAAATCTGTTACAAGAGCATATAATCTATTTTATACTATTTTCCAAGGTTTTAGTGTAATGCTTTACAATAAAACATTATTTGACAAGTGTTATGCGTATATAATTGTTTTATAAATAGGGTTTAGAAGTCCATGAGAAATCGGATTTTTTAACTAACTAACTAATAAATTGATTTTCAATATTACTGAGGAAATTGATATGTTTTTTGATCGTTGATATTTATATTACAACAATTTTATATTATACTGTATATATGTTTCATTTTATTTATTCACGATAACGTTTGTTATTTTATAAGTTTCTACTTCTGTAATTCGTGATAATATTTATTTCATCCAATTTCTTCATTTAATATATTTCTTATACTTTTCTTTGACTAATCTGTGATTTTATCGATTGTCTGTGACTTTAATTTGCTGAAACGCTGTATTTTAGTATCGCTTTGTCTGTCGTTAATTCGTGATCATGTTTCTTTCTTATTCGTTCTGTCCGTCGTTAATTTGTGATAACACTTGATTATTTGTCTATCAAGTTAATTCTCTCTTTATCATTCCTTTCAATCCGTTTTGTGTGAATTTAATTAATGATAACATTTAATTGTAATCATGTTTGTGCCACATGAAAGCGATAATGTTTCCATCATTTTCATTTTTTTTTTTCAATTGTTTCTATCTTGCAGATTTTACATTGGAATTCGCTTCAGCATTAAAAATTACGACTTTGCGTTTTGCAAACTTTTCAGTAATTTGTACTAAGCGCAGTTTACTTAACAGAAATGAGTTGATTACAAATATTTCATTTAAAAAATTACCCGCTTTAATATCATGTGTTTATTAGATATGGATTCCATTCATTGCAATGACCTGTTCATTTTACCAGGTTTTCCCTAATTTACTATAGACAAATTAAACTATTTTTTATTACAGATATAAGCATTGCACTGGGGAAACTGGTTAGTATTGATCATCATTTGCATCGGATATGTCAAATCAACTAATAAACATTAGATTCAGTAGATGTAAACTAAAGGTATTTATTTACATTAATCAGCGCATGCATACACGTATAATTATGATTTATTATGCATATATATATATATATGTGGGGGGGGGTCTACGTGTACTTATAAAATAATATATATATGTACTTATATTATGAAATAATATATTACATATTATATATATATATATATATATATATATATATATTACATATATATTAAATAAAATAATAAATATATATTTTTGTTACAGTATTTATTTTAATCTCAATATATGGGTAAATATTAGAAGTAGTACAAAATACATATTCTTGACAAGTAGAATATAGAGAAAATAATTGCG